>NC_135953.1:135311443-135611443 GCF_053455715.1 Rhinoraja longicauda | reverse complement strand
ATGTTTCTCTTTTCACATATATATATATATATATGTGCTATTAAATATACCTGTCTATATAAAATTATATCTCTGAATTTTTCTCTTATGTTTCTCTTTTCAATCTATTTCTTTGGTGCTTCAGTTGAACTTGAGAAGATTGTAACGCAATCCCATTTTGGATTATTTGTTTGCTTCTGTGGCTTTTTAAGTTCAGAAGTTCATGGAGTCAGCCATCTATCCCAAGAGACAATATGGTCCTTTTGCTTCCAACATGGTGTATCTTCCAGGATTTCTCCCATCTTATCTTACCGAAACATATAACATTATTAAGGGGTTGGACACGTTAGAGGCATGAAACATGTTCCCAAAGTTGGGGTAGTCCAGAACAAGGGGCCACAGTTTAAGAATAAGGGGTAGGCCATTTAGAACTGAGATAAGGAAAAACTTTTTAAGTCAGAGAGTTGTGAATCTGTGGAATTCTCTGCCTCAGAAGGCAGTGGAGGCCAATTCTCTGAATGCATTCAAGAGAGAGCTAGATAGAGCTCTTAAGGATAGCGGAGTCAGGGGGTATGGGGAGAAGGCAGGAACGGGGTACTGATTGAGAATGATCAGCCGTGAAGGGCCAAATGGCCTCCTCCTGCACCTATTGTCTATTGTCTGTCTATCTTTTCATTTCCCTCCACCCTTCTCCCATCTTCATACAAGCACCTCTCTCCCACTGTTGCATGCAGGAAGGAGATGCCACAATCTAGATACATAATATAATTTTTTTTTAATTGAATAATTGGCTGGAAAGGTTGATAATAATTAACTTCATGACTCAAAAATATATCATTAGGAACTGATGAATAACTTTTGTGCAGAAAGCAGATTAAATAATAATTTGAAATCAAAGTTATTAGTTTGCCTTATATAATCTTTCTATTCTTATTTCCAGTCCAATACAGCCAACAATAACATGACCCCATTTCAACAAAAATGTGCTGGCTCGAAGGGCCGAATGGCCTACTCCTGCATCTATTATATATTTAAAAAAAATATTGAGCATACGTGTTTATTAACAATCCATTAAATCCTTAAATTATACATATTTCATTAATGAGGGAGTTAGCAACAATATCCTTGTGACAATATTCAGAAACTTTGTGCAGTACCTTCATGGCATGTCTCAGTTCATGAGCATCAAAGAAAGCTTGTGGGTACGTCAGTCCGACCATTACTTCCTTGAAATGTCCAGACAATTTCTCCTTTAGGTCAGTAATCAGATCCTGTATTTGAAGGAAGAAAATATTCTTATTGAGCATTGATAGCTAGTTACAGCCAAATGCACCGAATCCTTGCTTCTAACGTTTGATTGATTTTCAGTGAAATAAACCATCTATTATTTTTTAGTCTAGTTTAGTTTAGAGATGCAGCATAGAAACAGGCCCTTCAGCCCACCGAGTCCGCACCAACCAGCATTCCCCACACATTGACACTATCCTACACACACTAAGGACAATTTACACTTATACCAAGCCAATTAACCTACAAACCTATGCATCCTTGGAGTTCCCGGAATGGCGGGACTGTCATATGTTGAAAGACTGGATCGACTAGGCTTGTATACACTGAAATTTAGAAGGATGAGAGGGGATCTTATCGAAACATATAGGATTATTAAGGGGTTGGACACGTTAGAGGCAGGAAACATGTTCCCAATGTTGGGGGAGACCAGAACCAGGGGCCACAGTTTAAGAATAAGGGGTAGGCCATTTAGAACAGAGATGAGGAAAAACCTTTTCAGTCAGAGAGTTGTAAATCTCGGAAATTCACTGCCTTAGAAGGCAGTGGAGGCCAATTCTCTAAATTTATTCAAGAGAGAGCTAGATAGAGCTCTTAAGGATAGCGGAGTCAGGGGGTATGGGGAGAAGGCAGGAACGGGGTACTGATTGAGAATAATCAGCCATGATCACATTAAATGGTGGTGCTGGCTCGAAGGGCCGAATGGCCTACTCCTGCACCTATTGTCTATTGTCTATTGAGCGTGGGAGAAAACTAAAGATCTCAGACAAAACCCATGCGGTCACGGGGAGAACGTACAAACTCCGCACAGACAGCACCCCTAGTTGGGATCGAACCTGGTTCTCCGGGGCTGTAAGCGCTGTAAGGCAGCAACTCTACCGCTGCACCACCGTGCTGCCCTAAACACCTATTGGCAATACGGGGAGAACAGATGAGATACGAAGGTAAACTGGCCAATAATATAAAGGAGGATAGTAAAAGCTTCTTTAGGTATGTGAAGAGGAAAAAATAGTTAAGACAAATGCGGGTCCCTTGAAGACAGAAGCAGGGGAATTTATTACGGGGAGCAAGGAAATGGCAGACGAGTTGAACTGGTACTTTGGATCTGTCTTCACTAAGGAAGATACAAACAATCTCCCAGATGTTCTAGTGGCCAGAGATCCTAGGGGGACGGAGGAACTGAAGGAAATTCACATTAGGCAGGAAATGGTGTTGGGTAGACTGATGGGACTGAAGGCTGATAAATCCCCAGGGCCTGATGGTCTGCATCCCGGTACTTAAGGAAGTGGCTCGAGAAATCATGGACGCATTGGTGATCATTTTCCAATGTTCTATAGATTCAGGATCAGTTCCTGTGGATTGGAGGGTAGCTAATGTTATCCCACTTTTTAAGAAAGGAGGGAGAAAGAAAACAAGAAATTATAGACCAGTTAGTCTGACATCAGTGGTGGGGAAGATGCTGGAGTCAATTATAAAAGACGAAATTGCTGAGCATTTGGATAGCAGTAACAGGATCATTCCGAGTCAGCATGGATTTACGAAGGGGAAATCATGCTTGACTAATCTTCTGGAACTTTTTGAGGATGTAACTAGGAAAATGGACAGGGGAGAGCCGTTGGATGTAGTGTACCTTGACTTTCAGAAAGCCTTCGACAAGGTCCCACATAGGAGATTAGTGTGCAAAATTAGAGCACATGGTATTGGGGGTAGGGTACTGACATGGATAGAAAATTGGTTGGCAGACAGAAAGCAAAGAGTGGGGATAAATGGGTCCCTTTCAGAATGGCAGGCAATGACTAGTGGGGTACCGCAAGGCTCGGTGCTGGGACTGCAGCTATTTACAATATACATTAATGACTTGGATGAAGGGATTAAAAGTAACATTAGCAAATTTTCAGATGACACAAAGCTGGGTGGCAGTGTGAACTGTGAGGAAGATGCTATTAGGTTGCAGGGTGACTTGGACAGGTTGTGTGAGTGGGCGGATGCATGGCAGATGCAGTTTAATGTGGATAAGTGTGAGGTTATCCACTTTGGTGGTAAGAATAAGAAGGCAGATTATTATCTGAATGGTGTCAAGTTAGGAAAAGGGGACGTACAATGAGATCTGGGTGTCCTGGTGCATAAGTCACTGAAAGGAAGCATGCAGGTACAGCAGGCAGTGAAGAAAGCCAATGGAATGTTGGCCTTCATAACAAGAGGAGTTGAGTATAGGAGCAAAGAGGTCCTTCTACAGTTGTACAGGGCCCTAGTGAGACCGCACCTGGAGTACTGTGTGCAGTTTTGGTCTCTAAATTTGAGGAAGGATATTCTTGCTATTGAGGGCGTGCAGCGTAGGTTTACTAGGTTAATTCCCGGAATGGCGGGACTGTTGTATGTTGAAAGACTGGAGCGACTAGGCTTGTATACACTGGAATTTAGAAGGATGAGAGTGGATCTCATTGAAACATATAAGATTATTAAGGGGTTGGACACGTTAGAGGCAGGAAACATGTTCCCAATGTTGGGGGAGTCCAGAACCAGGGGCCACAGTTTAAGAATAAGGGGTAGGCCATTTAGAACGGAGATGAGGAAAAACTTTTTCAGTCAGGGAGTTGTAAATCCGTGGAATTCTCTGCCTCAGAAGGCAGTGGAGGCCAATTCTTTGAATGCTTTCAAGAGAGAGCTAGATAGAGCTCTTAAGGATAGCGGAGTTAGGGGGTATGGGGAGAAGGCAGGAACGGGGTACTGATTGGGAATGATCAGCCATGATCACATTGAATGTTGGTGCTGGCTCGATGGGCCGAATGGCCTACTCCTGCATCTATTGTATAAAAATATATATATATTGAGCATACCTGTTTATTAACAATCCATTAAATCCTTAAATTATACATATTTTTTGCACGGTAAATTAGGAAGACTGCAGCGAGTTACTCGATTATATGGATAAGCTGCTTCAAACAATAATAAACCAGTATTAATAACATAATGCCAAAGAAAAGATTGCAAACAAGGAGGAAATAAGCACAATTAAGAACCAGTGGAAGCTGTTTTTTGGTTTCCTTGAACCTCAAACTACAGACAGGGCAGGAAACTTTTAAAAATTTATCTTTTGTTTCTATCATTCAAAATGTGACAAAATAATTAAAGGAGCTGACACATTGATTGGTAGGAGAAGGCTTGACTGTAAGACTGCCAAACAGTGCTCCGATTAAATAGCACTGTAGAACTGCGTCTTTCCGTGGTGCAGTATGGTCATCAGCTATGAAGTAACAGGCAGATCAGGGTAGAGTAAATTTCAAAGCATCTCATTATGCCAAGTGTGATGGAGAGTGAAAACATAAGCAGCACCTTTCAGAATTCCGTGTGACTGCCTGAGGAAGAGCAAATAATAATCTGCACTCGTTTCCCCGTTTTCTCGTGCTCCACGATTTAGCGTGGCTATGCGCATTGAAATATTGAAATGCAGAATGAAAGCTTTCTGATGCAGCTTTAATGAATTTTACAACAAAAAAAACATGCGTTGGATTTTATTCATGTTGACGAACAGGTGATAATGAAATAACACATCACCATCTTAGAGTCGTGTGATAGAGTTCCATTTTTTTTCCCCTTTTCGTCAGTTCGGCAATCCTATTTTTGAAAATTATGGATTAAATTATGCTCCTGGAATTGAAACTGTCGGTGCAAGTTGACATTATTGAGCTGTACCAAAGGACGTGTTGCGTTATTGGAAGTACTGAATTATGGATAGGAAGGGAATCTGTCTACCTGGGTGAGGAAGAGCTTGGAGGTCTTTTATTTGCAAGATGAATGTTACCTTGCAGACAACATCATAGTTGAATGTGACTTTGTAAGTGGAGAATAGTAGCTGGCTATTCCTTCCCAACCATAATCTCTGCACTGCATTGATCGTTTATTGCAAAAATGTGCTTTGAGATATTTCATAAAAATAAATCTACTTTGTTTATTGAAGAGGATGAGGTATTGCAATTTTGAAAAGCATCATTTTTTGTAAACATTATGTCACAGAGAAACAGAAAAATAGGAGTTCTGTCATTCAGTGAGAGTATGGCTGATCATCCATTAGAAATTCCTTTAGATCCTTTGGTGCTAGAAATTTATCCATCTCATTCTTAAATGATTCTGTGCAGTATTGGACTTTGCTGATCTGGGAAATAAATATTCCTCAACTCAGTTCCAAGTGTCTTACTGTATGTCTTAACATTCTGAGGCCTTGCAGTAATGTACCAGTAAAGCTGTAGCAAGTAGGAGTTTCTTTGTTTCATTCCTAGTGCATATGACAATTGAATGTTCTTGACTCTTGTCTTTAACTTCTGATTATAGATATTCCAGACAGTGGAAACATTGAGTATGTCTAGCCCTGTCAAAAAATCGTAAGTTTCTATTAGAGCACCACTTATTCTAAATCGCCAAGAATAAAAGCCTCGTTAAACCTCACCTCTCCACATATAAAAGTGCCACCATCCCTGAAGTCAGACTGACTAAACCAGCATTATGCAAAAGGAACGCATACAGAAAAGTTGTCATATCCACCTTAGGGTTGTACAATATGCCAAAGTGGTTTCAATGGAGAACAAACATAAAAACGTATACAATAAGTGCAGAAACATATAGCAGCAATAAAAAAAAGCCACAGTAGACAGAAGAAAAAAGATGTGTGGAATCAGAAAAAAACAGGATGTATCCAATCCGCAGATGAGCAACGAGGAAAAATGCAAGGACGACTTATCCTTGGTGTGAATTAAATAAATGAAAATTTAATGGAAAACACCACTTCAGCCAATTCGCTGGAAATGGAGGAGGCATTATGACTCAGGTCATAGAGTCATAGAGTGATACAATGTGGAAACAGGCCCTTTGGCCCAACTTACCCACGCCGGCCAACATGTCCCAGCTACACTAGTACCACCTGCCCGCATTTGCTCCATATCCCTGCAAACCTGTCCTTTCCATGTACCTCTCTAACTGTTTCTTAAATGTTGGGATAGTCCTAGCCTCAACTACCTCCTCTGGCAGCTGTTTGCATACATCCACCGATCTTTGTGTGGAAAAGGTGTGAGGAATAGCGGAGTGTGTTGAGGATGAATAAACATTGGGTGGAAATAGTTTGGCTCCTATTATGAGGCTGTGAGGATCTTTAAGCTTGCACAGGAAATCCAAACCTGCAGACAATCAAACTTGGTAGAGCCGAGGAAATGTGTAGGAAGGAACTGCAGATGCTGGTTTACACCAAAGAAAGACACAAAATGCTGGAATAACTCAGCGGGACAGGTAGCATCTCTGGAGAGAAGGAACGGGTGACGTTTTGAGTTGAGACCCTTCTTCAGTAATGAGTGACGTTTCAGGCCGAGACTCTTCTTCAGCTTGGGTCACGTTCTCGACCCGAAGCGTCACCCATTCCTTCTATCCAGAGTTGCTCCGGCATTTTGTGTCTATCTTTGGTGGAGCAGAGGTTCCCTCAGAGGCTTGCAGTTCTGAAGTGACCATTTGCATCCTCTCTTAACAAAAAAGCATTCAAACAAGCAACCCATTTTTCATTCGTAAGTGAAGTAAAATCATAAATGTGGCCCCATAGCTGTTGTGCGTCCCAAATTTCCATTTTAAAGCGATCACTGGCAAGGAAAAAGCAGGTGGACTTTTTGCTTATTTGCGGGTTTGCCTGTGAATTCCATCAGCCATCTTTAGGGAATCAAACAGGAAATCTACATCCCACCACTTCACACACTTGTCAAATTTCTAAATGCGCTTTCCTCGTTAATTATTGGTGAGAAATCCTTTCTCAGAAAACTGAAAAAGAATGATGCTGTTGGAAATAGACTTAACTTAGAGAAGAGCAAAATCGCTCCCACTTCTGGGCTTAAACGCCAGTAGAAAATGTGACCTTTGATCTTTTGGTGAGGTTCTTGTTTGAACTGGAAGTATTAGTCCAGCACGAAGCTCCCTTAAATAATATCTGCAATAGCACACCTCGTATTCATCTCAAGCATGTGCAGGAAGGAACAGCAGATGCTGGTTTACATCGAAGATAGACACAAAGTGCTGGAGTAACTCAGCGGGACAGGCAGCACCTCTGGAGAGAAGGAATGGGAAACGTCACCTATTCCTTGTCTCCAGAGATGCTGCCCGTCCCGCTGAGCTACTCCAGCATTCTGCGTCTATCTTCATCTTAAGCACGATCTTCAATGAACTGGTCTGGAAAATATCTATTTTTATTTACTCACAAACCTATCAGCTTTTAGACAATAGACAATAGGTGCAGGAGGAGGCCATTCGGCCCTTCGAGCCAGCACCGCCATTCAATGTGATCATGGCTGATCATTCCCAATCAGTACCCCGTTCCTGCCTTCTCCCCATATCCCCTGACTCCGCTATCCTTAAGAGCTCTATCTAGCTCTCTCTTGAATGCATTCAGAGAATTGGCCTCCACTGCCTTCTGAGGCAGAGAATTCCACAGATTCACAACTCTCTGAAACCTCATGAAACCACACAATGTGAAGGGCCAGCTCTTGAGCTGCATCTTTGGACTGTCTGCTCCACCAGACTCTACACTGTGTTCACACACAAGGACAAATCATCCTTGCATTTTCTCCCTTCCATCTTGTATTCCTTGGTGGATGGCCGAGTGAGGCATCTCCCGTCTCTTCGGGGTGTCTCGGAGTACTCTGCATCAGTATGCCTGCATCTGCATCGTTGCAGCGGTATTTTCGAGTCGGTCGAAGAGTGCTGCTTTCATTGCATGTTTGCAAAGGTGAAAAGGGCTGCCTTATAAGATTGAGGATGCAAGGTCAAGTGGGCACTGCAGTGAGGCACTGCAGATCAACCGATCGATGGCGATCAATGGAACAGCACACAGTGAAACTGACACAAGGGAAACCTAACTATGCCTTTCTGTGAATATCACATTAGAAAACTGCAATCTTTATTGTGCTCCGAGACTGTGGAACAGCATCCCTCTCCCCATCAGAACTGCCCCCTCCATCGACTCCTTTAAGTCCAGGCTCAAAACCTATTTCTACTCCCTAGCGTTTGAGGCCCTCTGAGGGGGGGGGGGGGGGGCGCTGTGAACTGTTTATGTATGTGCTGTTATGTTTGTGTGCCATTGTATGTTCGTTTCTTAGTACCTGAACTGATGTGCAGCACTTTGGTCAACGTGGGTTGTTTTTAAATGTGCTAGACAAATAAAATTGACTTGACTTGACTTGATAAGTCTTTTAAAAACGTGTTCGGATGTGCCTGGAAAGTTCACTCCTTTGGAGTTAAAAACATGTGCTGTGCATGGTGCCTTTTCCAATCTCCTCAAAATTTTGTGTGGTGAGGCAAAAAGACTTTGGCTTCAGTGCTGTGGCATAATGCAAGCCAAACGCGCACTAAAGTGGGACCTGCACATTCCCCTCAAGAGATGCATGGAGGGCTTGAAGGTCTATTTCTATTAGTGTACGTACCGTTTGGAAGTGAGATGATTCTTGAAGTATGTAGGAAGGAACTGCAGATGCTGGTTTAAACTGGAGATAGACACTAAAAAACTGGGGTAACTCAGCGGAACAGGCAGCGTCTTTGGAGCGAAGGAATGGGTGACGTTTCGGGTCGAGACCCTTCTTCAGACTGATGCTTGAAGTATTCTCTCCAAGGTAGCCACAGTACAGGTTCAGAAAATGGAGGAAAGGGAAGACATGGGGCAATAGTACTTGGCAGTTCCCCGTATGCCTGTATACCCACAACTCCAATGCTGTGCATGGCCCAGTCACTCTGAGATGTGGACATATCAAGGAATAGGCAAAAGAACAGCGATCAGTGAAGGGCACCACGAGATTTATTTTTCAACAATGCTGACGATTGAAAACTGAGACTAGCAGATGCTGTGTACGAGATATCAATGACACAGTGTGGAAGTTAAATAACCATCTTACTTCTGGTCCCTGTGCAATGCGGTTAATTTTGCCATGACTGAATCGTGACAATCGTAGGTTGACTGAGGAAGGTTCCTTTTCTCTTCAGCAGTGAAGGACACCACACTGCGTGACCCGTGGGAACATCGGCTCTTGCTTACGGAGCTGGGCAAACGCCAGCCGTGCCCATGGTGGATCATCGTACAGAAATGTCTGGTGAGTTTCCCTGTGGCCGCCATCTCGCCCCAAAGGTATCATTGGTGCAATCATTACCAGGTAAAACAGTCCTTTACGCACAATTTGCACTTTGCAAATATGGCCACTTTCTTGGAAACACCGTTTTAAGTTGTGAAGTTCACTGTGGGATTCCTGAGCGCGTGGCGTTCAATCCAACCATAAGGTGGCACTGCAGGTCAGGACACCACCCCCTAGTTCCAGCCACACGCCCCTGCTGTCACGGGCAGCACAGTGACCTAGCTGGTGGACCTGCTGCCTCACAGCACCAGAGACCTGGGTTCGATCCTGAACTCCGATGTTGTCTACGTGGAGCTTGTATATTCTCTCTGTGTAGGTTTCCTCTGGGTGTTCAGGTTTTCTCCCAGTTTCAAAAGACGTGCAGGTCTTTCTGTCAAAGAAACATAGAAACATAGAAAATAGGTGCAGGAGTAGGCCATTCGGCCCTTCGAGCCTGCACCGCCATTCAATATGATCATGGCTGATCATCCAGCTCAGTATCCTGTACCTGCCTTCCCTCCATACCCCCTGATCCCTTTAGCCACAAGGGCCACATCTAACTCCCTCTTAAATATAGCCAATGAACTGGCCTCAACTACCTTCTGTGGCAGAGAATTCCACAGACTCACCACTCTCTGTGTGAAGAAATGTTTTCTCATCTCGGTCCTAAAAGACTTCCCCCTTATCCTTAAGCTGTGACCCCTGGTTCTGGACTTCCCCAACATTGGGAACAATCTTCCCGCATCTAGCCTCTCCAACCCCTTAAGAATTTTATATGTTTCAATAAGATCCCCCCTCAGTCTTCTAAATTCCAGCGAGTATAAGCCTAGTCTATCCAGTCTTTCTTCATATGAAAGTTCTGCCATCCCAGGGATCAATCTGGTGAACCTTCTCTGTACTCCCTCTAAGGCTAGTCTAAGGTCATGGGACTCCTCCAGTGTCATAGCGAGGCCCACCGTAAATTGGAGGAATAGCACCTCATATTTCGCTTGGGCAGCTTACAGCCCAACGGTATGAACATTGACTTCTCTAACTTCAGATAGTTCCTCTGTCCCTCTCTTCCCCTCCCCCTTCCCAGTTCTCCCACTGTCTTCCTGTCTCCACCTATATCCTTTCTTTGTCCCGCCCCCCTGACATCAGTCTGAAGAAGGGTCTCGACCCGAAACGTTACCCATTCCTTCTCTCCAGAGATGCTGCCCGACCTGCTGTGTTACTCCAGCATTTTGTGATACCTTCATTTTGTACAAGCATCTGCAGGTTTGTAAGTTAATTAATAGCAGTAAGGAATGGGTGTGAAATTGGGACAACATAGAACTAGTGTGAACGGGTGATTGATGGTCGGCATGGGCTGAAGGGCCTGTTTCCATTCTGTCCCTTTCAATCAATCAATCCATGGAAATACAATGACCCAACAATTTCCCATTCCCACCCTTTGTAATAAAGCATCACCTCTGCATATTTGACAATATATGTTAAAATGACTGATCTAACAGGTTTGCTATCACTGTGCCTGGTGTAGATTTCTTTTTAGATTTTAGATTTTAGATTTAGAGATACAGCGCAGAAACAGGCCCTTCGGCCCACCGGGTCCGTGCCGCCCAGCGATCCCCGCACACTAACACTATCCCACACCCACTAGGGACAATTTTTACATTTGCCCAGCCAATTAACCTACATACCTGTACGTCTTTGGAGTGTGGGAGGAAACCGAAGATCTCTGAGAAAACCCACGCAGGTCACGGGGAAAACGTACAAACTCCGTACAGACGGCGCCCGTAGTCAGGATCGAACCTGAGTCTCCGGCGCTGCATTCGCTGTAAGGCAGCAACTCTACTGCTGCACCACCATGTGATCCTGGAACTTTTTTAGGCTACTGCAGGGGACTAGGCAACTGTAGTCAGGATCGAACCTGAGTCTCCGGGGTGCCGGGGTGTCGCCTGTACGGTCGTGAGTCGTCTCCAAAGAGTCGTAGTGGCGTCTTTCTGGTCACCGCTGGATTTTCAGAATGTTGAACACTTTTCGGCGACAGTGGGTTTGACGCCAGTGAGCGTAGTAGCTTGACGTCTCCTGACGTGGGCGCTGTCGTAGGTTGTCTCCAGGTGACGTAGGTTGTCGCCGGTGCTGACTTCGGTGAATTCCAAGTGTGGACTTGATCTGATCAGCCATCAGTGTTATGTGTCCATAAATGATGTTCGGGTTTGGGCTCACTATTGTGCCATGAAACCCGAAGAACTCTTCTAACATGTTTTGTCAAGTACAAAATTAAACCCAGAAGTAGAAAGAAAGAAATGTGTCTTTAGTAACAATATAACCCCCTTTGCACTTATATTTATATTTTGGCTAAATTCAAGTACGTGATCAAAATCTGTACCAAATTTCTCAACAATGAAAATAAATCTTCCAATGCAATAAAATATTTAGATAGATAAAAATTGAGAGGAAACTACATCTTCTCAAATCAAAGAAGTGCAAAAACAATGGTGTTCATTTACCTCGACGTGTATATCCCAATAAACACGGTGGCGCAGCGGTAGAGTTGCTGCCTTACAGCGAATGCAGCGCCGGAGACTCATGTTCGATCCTGACTGCGGGCGCCGTCTGTACGGAGTTTGTACGTTCTCCCCGTGACCTGCGTGGGTTTTCTCCGAGATCTTCGGTTTTCTCCCACACTCGAAAGACGTACAGGTATGTAGGTTAATTGACTGGGTAAATGTAAAAACTGTCCCTAGTGGGTGTAGGATAGTGTTAATGTGCGGGGATCGCTGGGCGGCGCGGACTCGGTGGGCCGAAGGGCCTGTTTCCGCGCTGTATCTTTAAATCCAATAAAGGCTTCCCGACAGGCCGCCGCTGGGAGCGAAGCCAGAGACCTTTTTCGAGGCGCTGCGGTCTCGATGCCTCCCGGATCGCCGCGTAGAATCCCGGGTCGGGGCCCGGCCAGTGTCTCGCGAGTAGAATCCCGGGTCGGGGAAGCGGCCGATGGAGCACCAGAGCTGGGGCCCGGGTCGGCACCACGGCGGCGTGAAGTGGGGCGTCGACAGCGGTGTGGCCTCGGAGGCGGCAGCGGTGAAGGGGGCCTCGGCGGTGGTGAAGCCTCGCGTCGGCGGCGATGCCTCGCGGGTCGACCCGCGGTTGACGGTCGATGACAGCGTGGTGGACCACCGTGAGGGGGAAGGGGAAGAACAATGGAGGACCCGGCACGGGAGGACCGCCGTGAGGGAGGTGGGGAAGGACAATGGACGATAGGCTGGGGGTGGGGGGGGGGGGGGGGGGGGGGGCCATAGGACAATGGGGGCCCAGCGTGGGGGGAACTGTTGGGGGGGGGGGAGGATAAAAGGGGGAGCAGGAGTGCTTTGTAAATTTGTCAGCGCCGTTGTTGGCCGCTATTTGTATACGTTGTGTGCGCAAGGAAATAATCTCACTGTGCTTATTCACAAAATGCTGGAATAACTCAGCAGGTCAGGCACCATCTCGGGAGAGAAGGAATGGGTGACGTTTCGGGTCGAGACCCTTCTTCAGACGAGATGCTGCCTGACCTGCTGAGTTACTCCAGCATTTTGTGAATAAATACCTTCGATTTGTACCAGCATCTGCAGTTATTTTCTTATTTAACTCACTGTGCCTAGTCACATGTGACAATAAAGTATTCCTAAATCCTGCAATATAATAGTTAACTCTGTTTGGTTCAGTTGCTTAATATTTAATTTGCCTATTTCTGGCATTAACAGAGCGCAACTTATTTTTATCAAAAATATGAAGTCATTCTTCACAAATATAAGTTTCTAAAATAGTCAGGTAGACTATTATCAAAATAGATATCTAAAATAGTCATCTCAGCATAATGTTAATGTGTAAAAAGTAGAACTATATTTATTCTAGTTTATTACATTTATTATTTTCGAATCGTAATTGAGAAAAGTACTCAACAAGTATTCTGGTGGGTGAACTTTTCTAGAATAGAATGCAAGATATAGCCAACACTAAAGTAACCCCAGATTTCTACTTTCATATTGAACTTTCATATTGAACTATCATATTGACCACTTTTGTATTATACTATTATAGACATCTGTTTTCAGCTTGGGAAACTGAGGTACTAACATGGAGTAAATATAATAACTGGTGGATCATTTTAAAATGGTCTCATAGAAGGGAAACATGTACATTTCTATTTTCTTCACACAGAGAGTGGTGAGTCTGTGGAATTCTCTGCCACAGAAGGTAGTTGAGGCCAGTTCATTGGCTATATTTAAGAGGGAGTTAGATGTGGCCCTTGTGGCTAAAGGGATCAGGGGGTATGGAGAGAAGGCAGGTACAGGATACTGAGTTGGATGATCAACCATGATCATATTGAATGGCAGTGCAGGCTCGAAGGGCCGAATGGCCTACTCCTGCACCTATTTTCTATGTTTCTATGTTTCTAAATACATCCAAAGTTTATCGGCCATAAAAATGAGAACAGATGTCGATCATTTAGCCCCTATAGCATGTTCTAGATTATGACTGGTCTGTCTTTCCTTGAGTTCACTTTTCTGTCTTATCCCCATTGCCCTTTGATTCCCCCCCACAACTCTAACGACTCTTCCCCAACTAGAAATCCGACCTGCGTGAGATAACCACTTATGATTTTAGATTTAGAGATGCGGCGCAGAAACAGGCCCTTCGGCCCACCGGGTCCGTGCCGCTCAGCCATCCCCGTACACTAACACTATCCTACACCCACTAGGGACAATTTTTACATTTGCCCAGCCAATTAACCTACAAACCTGTACGTCTTTGGAGTGTGGGAGGAAACCGAAGATCTTGGAGAAAACCAACGCAGGTCACGGGAAGAACGTACAAACTCCGTACAGATGGCGCCCGTAGTCAGGATCGAACCCGAGTCTCCGGCGCTGCATTCGCTGTAAGGCAGCAACTCTACCGCTGCGCCACCGTGCCGCCACCGTGCTTATGAGGTGTTTGCACAGTAATCAACCAGAACCAGAACCAGAGTTCGAGTTCCCTTGGTCCTTACCTTTCACCCGATCGCATCCACGTCCAACGCATGGTGCTTTGACATTTCTGCCAGCTACAACGACATCCCACGAGGTTTCACATCTTCGCTTCCCCATCCTCTTCTACCTTTTGCAAAGACCACTCTCTCTGGTCTGTGACTCCCTGGTCTGTTCAGCTCTCCCAACCCGATCTTCCCTGTGGCCAGGCACTTTCCCCTGCAACCACGGGGATGCTACCTTTGTCCCGGCGCCTCCTCCCTCACCATTCCAGCGACCTAAACGGCCATTAAATGGCATGAGCATTGAATAATCCGCTCTCGGGTAAGTGGGTTTGTCAGTCAGTTTGGCAAGGAGGAAACAAATGGCACCACGAGTTATATTGGTGAAAGATGTCAGATGCACGAAGATGAATTGAGCCAGTGACCCTGTTGAACCAAAGTTCACCCAGAGATATACACTGGTGTGATTTAACCCTGGGGGAAATCCCTTTCATTTGTGAATTACAGCAAGGAAGGCCTCTCATGGCTCCAATCTCTCAGCCTCAGTGTCGCCTCTTAAAAATAAAGGACCAACTGGGTTAAAATGAATTTGCAAAGTTGAGAATAATCAGTTCATTTGTCTGTGTAAGAGATATCAAAGAAACATGAAGTCACTCTGAAAGGAAATTGATTCTTCAAGCCATTTTTGGTACTGGCACTGGGCCCAAGAGAATGTCAATTCATCATGAAAAGAAGAGTTAATTAATTTGACCCATGCAATGGCAAAGGGCAAGCTTGGCTGATAAAAAGACAAAAATAAAAGTTTAGCATGCCATCATTTCGAATATGGAATTGTCTAAAGTGGATGAATGTTGCTATGTTGTGTCATTGTTAAATATTTCAGTATCAGTTATTTAGAGGAATTTATACATAATAAATGACTAGTTAGACACATTCAATTGATGAACAGACAGTTTGTTACAACCAAAGACTGTGGTTCCTGCCTCAGGTAACTTTTAAAGGTGAAATAGCTGCTATAATAGCTGATAATAATAGACATAATAATTACCCTCATTTATCATTTTCCATAAATTATAAGAACAAAGTGGATGTATTTGGCTACCACACATTGGCATATCCTTTGTGAAGTCAATTCTACAAAAAGACCAACATACTTAACAAAGTATTAACACTGCCGTATACAACTTCAGCACAAAACATTTTCTCAATTGTAATAAATTCAAAACTTGTGATATTTTTACATTAATGTTCCCTTATCAAAGAAAGAAGGATTTGAAACCATTAATGCAGACAATACATTGATAATATGGAACCAGCCAATGCATTCTTGAAATAATTAACAAAGAATTTTACTTAATAGAATCTC
This sequence comes from Rhinoraja longicauda, assembly GCF_053455715.1. Lineage (NCBI taxonomy): Eukaryota > Metazoa > Chordata > Chondrichthyes > Rajiformes > Arhynchobatidae > Rhinoraja > Rhinoraja longicauda. Next base: position 135,595,695 of record NC_135953.1, on the reverse strand, counting down.
TATCTGATGATAAGTGGTGCTGCAAATGTATTCACAAAGTCTTTAATGTCTTACTGACGTAACGTCTAACATATATTAAAAAGGGGGGGAAGAAGTGGGTGGCATGATGGCACAGCGGTAGAGTTGCTGCCTTCCAGTGCTTTCAGTGCCAGAGACGAGGGTTCGATCCTGACTACATGTGCTGTCTGTACGGAGTTTGTACGTTCTCTCCGTGGGTTTTCTCCGAGATCTTCAGTTTCCTCGCACACTCCAAAGACGTACAGGTTTGTAGGTTAATCAGCTTGATATGAATGTAAATTGTCCCTAGCGTGTGTCGGACAGTGTTAACGTGCGGGGATCGCTGGTCGGTGTGGACTCGATGGGCCGAAGGGCCTGTTTCCGCGCTGTGTCTCTAAACTCTAAACTCCAAGTGGACCGAGGCTGAGAAAAGAATCAGGCGGGATAGGGATTGACGGTGCAGAGAAAAAGAACGATGAAAAGGAAAAGATGGCAGGAATGCAAGAAAGGGGAAAGGAGGAAGGGTAGTATGTGAGAGAGAGAAGGCGATACATTATATGTGCTGGAGACGCTGAGGCTTAATTTTCTCACTAAGTTTTGGAACAGTACCGATCTGCAGCAGAATAATCGGCTGTAAACATGTATTTATTGGTCTTCAGCTCAACCAGTCTTCTGCTAACATCTCAGCAAAATGCAGAAGGGATGAATGGATGCAGATACGACTGTATTAAATGTGACACAGAGACTCTGGGTGAACAGAATGCATTTTCCCCAAAGGTTTCTCCATCAAAGTTAGAGTAAACGATTAGGAGCATCTCCATGGAAATCTGCCCCATGAAATATGAGTGGTACAATTCAACTTTTGGTGATGGGGCTGTTTAACCTTCGTTCCACTTTCTCCTGAATGATCTTCGATACAAGATAATCAGTGGGCGAGTTCATTTCATCGGCTTTGGACAGGAGTCAGTATCAGATTATGTTAACAAGACCACATCCTACAGCTTGTCTGATCAATGCAGTGTGCTATAATTAGGCCTTGAGATACATTTTGCAGTTTACACTACTACTCTGAGGGGCAGTGTCCGCTTTCAGTTTGCTGCTCTCCAGAGAACATACATCCCCGTGCACGACTCCATGGGTTTCACGTTGTTGCTGCTTTGCATTATTTAACTATATTGCTCATTGGTTTCAGAAGGCAAGGCACGATAGTCATTCTCGCCACAAGAAAATTAATCTGAGACAGAATGGCCTTTGACCTGTAACTTACAGCATTGTTTGACTTACAAGGTGTGGGCTTTCACAAACAGTTGACTGTTTGACGCAGATTGAAATTAACCTTGTTGTGTCTGAATGACTCAAGATTTGCTGCTACTGTGCTAACTTGTACTCTTGACATTAGATTCTGACTCACTCTTCAATCTGTGTCCTGTTTGTAACTTTGACTGAAAAGTGTACCCATAACTAGAAGAGATAGGTGGTGGTAAGGCTCTGAATTAGTCACAAAAACTGCCGATTAAGGCTCACGCACCTCATCATTCATTACCAATTTATTGCATCTTATTTTCTTCAGGTTTCTAGTAATCAGAGCTTGCATCCTTTGCAATCACTGTACCACACATATTACAAGCCATCAGTTCAAGATATACGCAGGAAGAAACTGCAGATTCTGGTTTGAACCTAAGATGGACACAGAATGCTTGAGTAACTCAGCAGGACAGGCAGCGTCTCTGAATTGAAGGAATGGGTGACGTTTCGGGTCATCTGAAGTTTGTAGAAGGTTCCCGCTAAGTTGCTCCAGCATTTTGTGTCTATCTTCTGTTCAAGATATGCCATATTTAAATATTTAATCAACTTCATTGCTGGGCCCATGGCCTTAAAAAAATTCTACGCCTTTGATTTGGCATTAAAACGATGAAGTGGGTCTCCATAGTTCAACCCATCGAGAGTGAGAACTTCAATTACAAGATTCATATTGGCAGTCCTCCTCGAGAACTGCCACACTGCTGGTTTCAGCAGAACATTCTCTGTTGATATATTGCAAGTTCCTGAAGTTCTCTAGCTGCTGTGATTTTTGCAGCCTGATCTTAAATATACAATTATTTGATGCTGCTTGCAAGCCACAGATGAGGTGCCAGATGGCTGGAGGACAGCAAATGTGCTCGATTTATTCAAGAGTCAAGTATTGCAAATACAGGCTAGTGAGTCCAGCATCAGTGGTAGTGAAGTTATTGGAAAAATAATTCTCTACGTGAAAGACAAGGATTGATCGAAGATTGTCAGCATGGTTTTGTTGTGAGGATATGGTATCCAACCAATTTGATCACATTTGATCAAGAGGCAGCAAATGGTATTCACGAGGGCAATGGTATATGTAGTCCCTGTCGACTTCAGTAAGATGGTCCTATTTGGGAGACTGATCCAACAAGCCAAAGATTATGGAACTCGAGGCAAAGTGGGAGAGTCTAAGACTGGAGACCACAGCCTCAGAATAAAAGGGTTTACCTTTAGAAAGGAGATGAGGAGGAATTTCTTCAGTCGGAGGGTGGTGAATCTGTGGAATTCGTTGCCACGGGCGGATGAGGAGGCCAAGTCAGTGCATATTTTTATGGCGGAGATTGATAGATTCTTGATTAGAAAGGCAGGAGAGTGGGGTTGAGAAGGAAAGATAGATCAGTCCATCATTGAATGCGCAATGAGGATTGTGGTTAGAGGTATGCAGTGTGGTAAAGGGCCTGGTATTGATCAAGGTAATGGGAACACCAGCACCTGTAGCTTCCTCTTCACATCGAAACACCCGGAATGTTGGCCTTCAGCCAATGGAATGTTGGCCTTCATAACAAGAGGAGTTGAGTAGAGGAGCAAAGAGGTCCTTCTGCAGTTGTACAGGGCCCTAGTGAGACCACACCTGGAGTACTGTGTGCAGCTCTGTCTGCAAATTTGAGGAAGGATATTCTTGCTATTGAGGGCGTGCAGCGTAGGTTTACTAGGTTAATTCCCGGAATGGCGGGACTGTCATATGTTGAAAGACTGGAGCGACTAGGCTTGTTTACACTGGAATTTAGAAGGATGAGAGGGGATCTTATCGAAACGTATAAGATTATTAAGGGGTTGGACACGTTAGAGGCAGGAAACATGTTCCCAATGTTGGGGGAGTCCAGAACAAGGAGCCACAGTTTAAGAATAAGGGGTAGGCCATTTAGAACTGAGATGAGGAAAAACTTTTTCAGTCAGAGAGTTGTGAATCTGTGGAATTCTCTGCCTCAAAAGGCAGTGGAGGCCAATTCTCTGATGCATTCACGAGAGAGCTGGATAGAGCTCTCACGGATAGCGGAGTCAGGGGGTATGGGGAGAAGGCAGGAACGGGGTACTGATTGAGAATGATCAGCCATGATCACATTGAATGGTGGTGCTGGCTCGAAGGGCCGAATGGCCTCCTCCTGCACCTATTGTCTATTGGAACAACTTGGCCAGAAAGGCTGCAGTGGTTCAAAAAATCCGCTCAATTTTCATGGGCAAATACAGATAGGTAATAAATGCGGGCCTTGTTAGCAATGCTGTAAATAAAAACAATAAACAAAGGTTATCTGGGCCTTTGTGTTTTTCACATCCACAGGGCTGCTGTATTGAAACTGGCTGCTATCCTTGCTCATCCGTGTCAGAGCATAAAAGGTAATTATTAGTTGCCAAGCATTGTGAAGATCTGATGACGCTTCACGATAAAGCTTTGGGAAGTTATTGTTTATTTTAAGTTGAGTTATGAGGTGCATTTTCACATCTCCTCCCTCCATAGTGTGGAGTTGCCTGTTCGTTTTATTGTGAAGATATAATTTAATTGACGATGATTTCCCTTGTGGAAACGTGGTTGAATCCATGTTGCAGATTTTGTAACATCCGCAAGTGTTCCAAGCACGGTCTCTTAAAGAAAACACCCCAAAAGGCTTTGAAGACATGTGTCTTTAGCACACCTTGAACTCAATAAGAATGTGGCTCAAACTAGCCCAGAGAAGGCCAAAAGCATAAAATGCCAATTTCCAGCCCTTGTGTTTTCCCAGAGAATTCGCTTGGGCAGGAAGGGATTGAGATAGAACCTGAATTTCCCTAAACCACTGCCACCGACACAGCCATTGTTGGTGAAAACTAGGAGAAGGGTGATCACTGGAGACCATTTGCTGGTACTTTTGAAGTATCCCTGAACACTCTTTAGCCTTAACTAACCTCCTCACTCCTCTTTCGCATTTCGCTCTCATTTTAAATTGGCAGCGAGAAGACTCAGAAGCTTAATATCAGAAAGAAAAATTAATAGATCTCAGAAATTCCCTACTATGTTACTTTTCTGCCATGACAATGAAAAGAATGTGATATCCTGCCGTAATCCAACATGAGAACTTGAGTTCATCGCCGGTTGAATTAGGAGCATTCAAAACATACTGAATAGTGGAGAAGAATTGTCGGACGTCATACCTTTCCATACATTGCATTGTAGGTCTGACCAATAATCATCCTCTGTTCATTCGAGCACTGGGTCAACACATCAATAAGATCGTCTTTATTACATTCTAAAAAAAAAGAAACAATGGATAAAACATGGAGACACTGGAATTTAGAAGGATGAGAGGGGATCTTATTGAAACATATAAGATTATTGAGGGATTGGACACGCTAGAGGCAGGAAACATGTTCCCGACGTTGGGGGAATCCAGAACCAGGAGCCACAGTTTAAGAATAAGGGGCAGGCCATTTAGAACGGAGATGAGGAAAAGAAATGTCACCCAGAGAGTTGTGAATCTGTGGAATTCTCTGCCTCAGAAGGCAGTGGAGGCCAATTCTCTGAATGCTTTCAAGAGAGAGTTAGATAGAGCTCTTAATGATAGCGGAGTCAAGCGATATGGGGAGAAGGTCAGAACGGGGTACTGATTGTGGATGATCAGCCATGATCACAGTGAATGGCGGTGCTGGCACGAAGGGCCGAATGGCCTACTCCTGCACCTATTGTCTATTGTCTATTGAGACGCAATCAACTGCAGATCCTGGAATCTTGAGCAAAGCACAAAGTGCTGGAGGAACTCAACGTGCCAGGCAGCATTTGTGGGGGGAATGGACGGACGATGTTTTGGGTCAGAACATTAAAGAATAAAACATGCTTGTTGTGACTAATACAAGATGCAATCAATCTAATCAATCCATAACACTTTCACCAAATACGAGACTTGATTCTTGCAGATGTGAAATATTCGCTGGTTGTCATAACAATATTGATAGGAATCAAATTAAAACAATTAAAAGTGAACATAAAAAGAAAGAAGTCTACTCAAGGTAATGTGAACCTATCTGTCACAAATGCACGAGTGAATTAATTCCTTTGAAATAAAGTTGGCTATCAGCTTGATAAAGAAGAGGAAACAAATTGAAAAAGGACAGATGGAAGAGAACAATGGGTTTCTGAATGAGGGACATAGAATCCCTCAAATAAGCACCAAACTACAATCGATGATGATGATGATGATGATGATGATGATGATGATGATGATGATGATGATGATGATGATGATGATGATGATGATGATGATGATGACGATGACGATGATGATTATTATTATTATTATTGGACTTCAATTGTTTGTTTTTTGTGTGTACGTATGTGTGCGTGTGTATATATGAATATGTATATGTATGTGTGTGTGTGTGTACTTGTGAGTGTGTGTAATGCACACTGAACTTTTTTTCCTCGTGTTTATTATATTGTTTACAGAGTACTATGTTTACATATTCTGTTGTGCTGCAGCAAGTAAGAATTTCATTGTTCTATCTGGGACATCTATATACTACTAAAACTCTGCGGTCCAACATTCCGTATGTATGTGTGTATGTGTGTATATACGGAAGATTCCGAAGAATTTCTGTCCATAACTTACAAACCCTGCTCCTCCCAGACGGTACACCAAAGCGCTACGATTTTTGTACCGCCATATTCACCATTAACATGGGCAACTATTGTAAGTACTTTCGTTCAAATTGAAGCTACCTTTTTAAAGCTAGAGAGATATTAAAGTTTAAATTTTCATTTCTAACACTTTTCTTGAAGGGGCCAAACCCTACTCCTCCCAGACGGTACACCAAAGCGCTACGATTTTTGTACCGCCGTATTCACCATTAACATGGGCAACTATTGTAAGTACTTTCGTTCAAATTGAAGCTACCTTTTTAAAGCTAGAGAGATATTAAAGTTTAAATTTTTCATTTCTAACCCTTTTCTTGAAGGGGCTTCAGCGCGTGATGTCACAATGGCACCCGTGCACCAATGAGAGATCAGCTCGCGATGGACAAGCGGCTGCTATTGGGTGTTTACTACTTTAAATTTACATAATTTTTTTTCTGACTTTTTTTTCAAGGTCTTCAGCTTGTGACGTCACAATGCTTGTGTGAGATGGTTGCAACATTGTTGCGAAAAGCAACTGCCAGTTTTTTAAAGTTGTGCGAGTCACTTAACATACACAGATCAGCATGGGGCCCCTATTCCCTCCCTCCCCCCCTTCCCCCCTCAACCCCTTCCTCCCCACTCCTTCCCACCTCCACCCCCCCTCCCTCCCCCCCCTTCCCCCCTCCCCTCCCCCCTCCCTCCCCCTCCACCCTCCACACCTCCCTCCCCCTTCCCTCCCTCCCCTCCTCCCGGTTACAATGGAAACCCTACGAGGACGGGCCCAACGGGGAAAGAGGGGTACTGGGAAAAGGGGAGGTCCCCCTCCCTCCCCTTCCCCCTCCCCTCCCCCCCTACCCCTCTCCCTCCCCCCCTCACCCCCCTCCCCCCCTCCCTCCCCCTCTCCCTCCCCCCTCCCCCCCTTCCCCCTCCCCTCCCCCCTCCCTCCCCCTCCCCTCCCTCCACACCTCCCTCCTCCCTCCCTCCCCCTTCCCTCCCTCCCCTCCTCCCGGTTACAATGGAAACCCTACGAGGACGGGCCCAACGGGGAAAGAGGGGTACTGGGAAAAGGGGAGGTCCCCCTCACTCCCCCCTTCCCCATCCCATCCCCCCTCCCTCCCCTCTCCCGCCCCCTTCCCCCCCTCCCCTTCCCCCCTCCCTCCCCTCCTCCCTCCACACCTCCCTCCTCCCTCCCTCCCCTTCCCTCCCTCCCATCCTCCCAATGCTTGTGTGAGATGGTTGCAACATTGTTTCGAAAAGCAACTGATAGAAGCACTAAGTAGCCGCGAATGTTTCAAAACCAGCACTTAACCGCGAATGTTTTTTAAAAAAGCACTTAACCGCGAATGTTTCAAAACAAGCAATTAAAAAGCACTTTTTTTTTTAAAGTATTTTTTTTTATTCCAAGAGAATGGGGGGGTCTGAAAATGGGGACTGGGTAGGGGGACAACAGGGGTCGTTGCGGTGGGGGCTTGGTGGTGGGGGAAAAAGGGGTACTGGGAAAAGGGGAGGTCCCACTTCCCCCTCAACCTCTTCCTCCCCCCTCCTTCCCACCTCCATCCCCACTCTCTCCCCCCTCAATCCCAACCTCCATCACCACTCAGCCCCTAACTCACCCCTCCCTCCTTCCCTCCCTCCTTCCCTCCATCCGACCCTCCCCCACTCCCTCCACCCTTCCACCCCTCTCCCCCTCCTTCCACCCTCCCTCCCCCCCTCCCGGTTACAATGGAAACCCTACGGGGACGGGCCCAACGGGGAAAGAGGGGTACTGGGAAAAGGGGAGGTCCCCTCCCTCCCCCCCTCCCTCCCCCCTTCCCCCTCCCCTCCCCCCTCCCCTCTCCCTCCCCTCCCCCCTCCCCTCTCCCTCCCCCTCCCCCTCCCTCCCCCTCCCTCCCCCTCCCCCCTACCCCCTCCCTCCCCTCCCCCCCTCCCTCCCCTCCCCTCCTCCCTCCACACCTCCCTCCACACCTCCCTCCTCCCTCCCTCCCCCCCTCCCGGTTACAATGGAAACCCTACGGGGACGGGCCCAACGGGGAAAGAGGAGTACTGGGAAAAGGGGAGGTCCCCCTCCCTCCCCCCTTCCCCCTCCCCTCCCCCATCCCCTCTCCCTCCCCCTCCCTCCCCCTCCCCCCTACCCCCCTCCCTCCCCTCCCCCCTCCCTCCCCTCCCCTCCTCCCTCCACACCTCCCTCCTCCCTCCCTCCCCCTACCCGCCCTCCCCTCCTCACGGTTACAATGGAAACCCTACGAGGACGGGCCCAACGGGGAAAGAGGGGTACTGGGAAAAGGGGAGGTCCCCCTCCCTCCCTCCCCCCTACCCACCTCCCTCCCCTCTCCCTCCCCCCCTTCCCTCCTCCCTTCCCTCCTCCCTTCCCCCCCTCCCCTCCCCCCTCCCATCCCCCCCTCTCCCCCTCCCTCCCCCCTATCCCCCTCCCTCCCCTCTCCCTCCCCCCACCCCCCCTCCCCTCCCCCCCTCCCTCCCCTCCTCCCTCCCCCTTCCCTCCCCCAACCCTCCCCCTTTCCTCCCCTCCCGGTTACAATGGAAACCCTACGAGGACGGGCCCAACGGGCCCACTCGGTCTAGTATGGCAATAAAACTCTCTTGACTCTTGAATTCACCTGGTGTGATTTCTGCCAAGCTGATGTGTCTCGGTACTTTTGGGTCTGAGTGGGGTCCATGCAAGGAAGATGGACAGTAATGATTAAGGGAAAGGCAACTCGTTCTTGCCTCCATCTGCAGGATCTACAAAGTAGCTAAAGGGCCTGTCCCACTCAGGTGATTTTTTTGGCGACTGCTGGTGACTGTTAAAGTTGTAGCAGATCGCTGAACTTTTCTTTTACCCGACGACAATGACCACGACAATGACCACGACAATGCCGATCGAGTCAGGTCGAGATTACAGCGTCTTCTGAAACATCGCGAAAATTCCCACGCTGTCAATGCTTCTCCAGCGTCCTGGTTTTCGCTGAAATCACTGACAAGTCGGTAAGTGCTGCTTAACCCATTAAATTGGTTAAATGGGTTACTTAAAAACCAAGCTTCACTGTAACAAGGAATAAACTGGATTTACTTCCAGTTTACTAATAGCTGTATTAAAAAAAAATTTTTTTTTAATTGGTTAAGTGGATTTTTGTGAAAAGTGTGTGGGCATTCTTTGAAAATGTAAGGGAGATGCATATCTGGTTTCTGGGTTGCATATCTGGGTTTGGAGCTCACTTTAAATGTAATGGCTGAGGCCAAAAACAACGTGGAAATTGCCACACTGTCAATGCTTCTCCAGCTTCCTAATTTTCGCTGAAATCACTGACAAGTCGGTAAGTACTTGAGAGTTTTGAATCTTATTGAAACATATAAGATAATTAGGGGATTGGACACATTAGAGGCAGGAAACATGTTCCCGATGTTGGGGGAGTCCAGAACAAGGAGCCACAGTTTGAGAATAAGGGGTAGGCCATTTAGAACGGAGATGAGGAAGAACTTTTTCAGTCAGAGAGTGGTGAAGGTGTGGAATTCTCTGCCTCAGAAGGCAGTGGAGGCCAGTTCGTTGGATGCTTTCAAGAGAGAGCTGGATAGAGCTCTTAAGGATAGCGGAGTGAGGGGGTATGGGGAGAAGGCAGGAATGGGGTACTGATTGAGAGTGATCAGCCATGATCGCATTGAATGGCGGTGCTGGCTCGAAGGGCTGAATGGCCTACTCCTGCACCTATTGTCTATTGTCTATTGTCTATAATACCTTGTATGGGTTACTTAAAAACCAAGCTTCACTGTAACAAGGAATGAACTGGATTTACTTCCAGTTTACTAATAACTGTATTTTTAAAAAAAATTAAAAATTGGTTAAGTGGATTTTTGTGAAAAGTGTGCTGGCATTCTTTGAAAATGTACAGGAGATGCATATCTGGTTTCTGGGTTGCATATCTGGGTTGGGAGCCCACTTTAAATGTAATGGCTGAGGCCAAAAAAATCGCGGAAATTCCCACGCTCACCTGACCGTCAAACTGTCACCTCCAATCTACCTGTCAAATGTCCTGACGGTTAATAAATTGGTTAAACACAAGTATTTTATGGTATTTTGAAATGACTTTACTTAATTTAATATTATGTGCTTCTAAATGCATCTAAGAGAACCTAGCAAACCTGGGGACAGCATGCGACAGCGCCCGCAATAAGCAACGATACCTGGCGACAAGCCAGCTGTCGCCGAGAAATTTCAAACCGTTTGATTTCTCAGCGACGCGCTGAGATCCACTACGATCTTTGGAAGACTCCTCACGATCATGCCCGCGACACCCGGCGAACTGTCGGCGACAACCTAGTCGCCGGCAGTCGCCTTAAAATCGCCCAAATGAGACAGGCCCTTAAGATTCTCAGAAGGAGAGCTTGATTCACTGTCCGTCAATGGTGAGCAGGAGTCTGGATTTTGACTGGATGGAACAGGCGAGTGCACATCTCTATCTGCAAATAGCCACTCCATTATTTGCAGACAAGCTCCCTGATCTGACCTGATCAACCACATGGATCAACAGAGAGGTACAGAGAGGTTCAATCAATCCAGTGACTCAGTTTCAAACCTAATTTCCAATGCTGCATTTGTAGAGTTGGCATTCCGACAGAGAGCATTTATAATGCTGCACCACACATACCTTTGCAAGCCGGACATTCTGTGGGAATATTAAGTACCACTTCATAGTAAACATGTGCTTTCATGAAATGAATTATGGACATTATTGCACAGTTCACAAACAATGTAATCATTATACAACTAACGTGTACTGAGCTAAAAGCAATTTCCTTATTGTGCAATCAGCATAGCTATTACAAGAACACAACGTACAAATCTGGATAATTAGACACAAAATGCTGGAGTAACTTTGCGGGCACAGGAAGCATCTACGGATAGAAGGAATGGGTGACGTTTCAGGTCGAGACCCTTCTTCATACAAATTACTAACTTAGTCTTTTCCAATTAGAGGGATGTTACCATCGTGAAGTTATTTCACATTTAAAATATAACTAGACCAAGTGGACCCATTGGGCCCAAACCTCTCCTGCATTGGTGCAACACCCTCTCCTCCCTCCCCCTTCCCTCCCCTCTCCCCCCTCCCTCCCCTCTCCCCCTCCCTCCTCCCCATCCCTCCCCCTCCCCTTCCACCCCCCTCCCTCCCTCCTCCCCCTCCCTCCCCCCCTCATCCCCTCCCTCCCTTCCCCATCCTCCTCCTCCCCCTCCCTCCCCCCTCCTCCCTCCCCCCTCCCCCCTCTCCCTTTCCCCTCCCCCTCCCCCCTACTCCATCCCCTCAACCCTCCTTATCCTCACTCCTCCCCCATCCCTCCATCCCTGGGAGATAGATTTAAACGTTAAAATGTGAATAACTTAAAAAATATAACACCAATTTTAATAAAACTACTTGCATTACCATTAAAGCGATGACGGTGAGTAAGGTGGGCCTAAAATTGTCACACTATCGTGTACCGTTTTGGCTGTAGTTCGATCACAAACAAACAAGAGTTTTAGTATATAGATGTTATATTCGCGTGGTTGTCGCACGTTTATTACAGTCAATAGACAATAGACAATAGGTGTAGGAGGAGGCCATTCGGCCCTTCGAGCCAGCACCGCCATTCAATGTGATCATGGCTGATCATTCTCAATCAGTACCCCGTTCCTGCCTTCTCCCCATACCCCCTGACTCTGCTATCCTTAAGAGCTCTATCTAGCTCTCTCTTGAATGCATTCAGAGAATTGGCCTCCACTGCCTTCTGAGGCAGAGAATTCCACAGATTCCCAACTCTCTGACTGAAAAAGTTTTTCCTCATCTCAGTTCTAAATGGCCTACCCCTTATTCTTAAACTGTGGCCCCTTGTTCTGGACTCCCCCAACATTGGGAACATGTTTCCTGCCTCTAACGTGTCCAACGCCTTAATAATCTTATACGTTTCGAGAAGATCTCTGTCCAGTCATTCTGTCCAGTCACGTGTTCATCAACACCAAGGAATTGTAAAACTAAACAAGTGCTAAACAATTTTCGGCGCAGTGGCGCAGCGGGTAGAGCAGAGGCCCGGGTTCGGTCATGAACTAGGGTGCAGCCTGTGTGCAGTTTGCACCGCCTCCTTGTGGCAATGTGAGCTTCTTTCCAGGTGCACCTGCTTCCTCCCGCATTGCAAAGATGTGCACGTTTGTAGGTTAATTGGCCTCTGTAAATTGCCCCGAGCATGTAGGGAGTGGACGAGAAAGTGGGAAGACAAAGAACGAGTGTAAACTTTGATCGGCATGGACTTGGTGGGCCAATTTCACCGTGTTTTTCTTCTGTTTTCCTATTATATTTCTTTTAGCCTATAAATAGTTCATTGAAAATGATAGCCTGTAATAAGAATGTTGATTTGAGGTACGAGATAAATGAACAGGCACTGAAACATCAAATGTAAATTATAATTTTCCACGCTGGTATGAAATGTGAAATCAATGTTCGCAGCAATTTGTATCTATTTCAAAAGTAATGACTTACATGGAACATAGAAAATAGAACAGTGAAGCACAGGAATAGTCCCTTCGGTCCATGTTGTCTGTGCTGAACAAGATTCAAAATGAAACAGTTCTTGTTCATAGAAACATAGAACCCATGACTGTGCCACCAAGTATAATAGCCAACCCAATCTTTAAGTTCACCAATGATATAGAAACATAGAAACATAGAAACATAGAAAATAGGTGCAGGAGTAGGCCATTCGGCCCTTCGAGCCTGCACTGCCATTCAATATGATCACGGCTGATCATCCAACTCAGTATCCCGTACCTGCCTTCTCTCCATACCCCCCTGATCCCTTTAGCCACAAGGGCCACATCTAACTCCCTCTTAAATATAGCCAATGAACTGGCCTCAACTACCTTCTGTGGCAGAGAATTCCACAGATTCACCACTCTCTGTGTGAAAAAAAAGTTCTCATCTCGGTCCTAAAAGACTTCCCCCTTATCCTTAAAAACTGTGACCCCTTGTTCTGGACTTCCCCAACATCGGGAACAATCTTCCTGCATCTAGCCTGTCCAACCCCTTAAGAATTTTGTAAGTTTCTATAAGATCTCCCCCTCAATCTTCTAAATTACAGCGAGTACAAGCCGAGTCTATCCAGTCTTTCTTCATATGAAAGTTCTGCCATCCCAGGAATCAATCTGGTGAACCTTCTCTGTGGGTCCTTCATGTGTCTGTCTAAATTCCTCCTAAACATTGTGATCATATCTGCTTCCACCTCTTCACTTGGCAGTGCATTCCAGGCACCTTTTACACTATGTGTAAAATACTTCCCTCATACATCCCTTTCAAACTTCAGATAGACACAAAATGCTGGAGCAAGTCAGTAGGTCAGGCAGCATCTCTGGAAAGAAGGCATGGGTGATGTTTCGGGTCGAGATCCTTCTTCAGACTCCCCCCCCCCCCCCCGCTCTTACCTTAAAGTTAAGCTCTCAGGTAATTTGACATTCCCATCCAGGGAAAAAAAGACTAATTACCCTATCGATTTCACTCATGATTTTACATATTGGTATCAGGCCACCAACAGGGCCGTCTTAACGCATGGGCCTGATGGGCACTTGCCCGGGGCCCCACGAGCATAGGGGCCCCATGCTGATCTGTGTATGTTAAGTGACTTGCAATAAATAAATACTACTTTAAAAATGTAGGTTCAATAAGTGCTTTTTTCGCAACATTTTCCATCCCTAAGTGCTTCTCACAGCGATCTGTTTCGCAACAATTAGCTCCCTAAGTGCTTTGCTTTTCCATCCCTAAGTGCTTCTCACAGCGATCTGTAAGTGCTTTTCGCAACAATATAGCACCCTAAGTCCATCGCTAAGTGCTTTTCGGTAAATGCTTTTCGCCGGCACGACAGGGGGAGGCTGGTAGGGAAAGGGGGGTGTGGGAAAGTAACGGTGGGGGCCCCAGTACACTGCTTTGCCCGGGGGCCCATAATGCTGTAAAAACGGCCCTGGCCACCAATGCCCTAGAGAAAACAATCCCGATTTCAGTTTCAGAGATCAGCCATTTTTGACCAAAATGAAAAGAGATTTATAATATGTGTAGGAAAATGATTGCAGATGCTGGTACAAATCGAAGGTATCACAAAATGCTGGAGTAACTCAGCCGGTCAGGCAGCATCTAGGTCACAAAATGCTGGAGTAACTGTCTGAAGTTAGTCTGAAGAGGTTTTCTCGACCCGAAACGTCACCCATTCCCTCTCTCCTAGATGCCGCCTGACCTGCTGAGTTACTCCAGCATTTTGTGATACCTGAGATTTATAGTATTATCTCATTGGAAACATATGGAGCTCTCTGTCTTAAGCACAGAGATAATGGGCACATTTTAGCCTGAGGCTTTTGAGTATGGGACTTGAGTAATAGAGTGGTACAATAGACAATAGACAATAGACAATAGGTGCAGGAGGAGGCCATTCGGCCCTTCGAGCCAGCACCGCCATTCAATGTGATCATGGCTGATCATTCTCAATCAGTACCCCGTTCCTGCCTTCTCCCCATACCCCCTGACTCCGCTATCCTTAAGATCTCTATCCAGCTCTCTCTTGAAAGCATCCAACGAACTGGCCTCCACTGCCTTCTGAGGCAGAGAATTCCACACCTTCACCACCCTCTGACTGAAAAAGTTCTTCCTCATCTCCGTTCTAAATGGCCTACCCCTTATTCTTAAACTGTGGCCCCTTGTTCTGGACTCCCCCAACATTGGGAACATGTTATCTGCCTCTAATGTGTCCAATCCCCTAATTATCTTATATGTTTCAATAAGATCCCCCCTCATCCTTCTAAATTCCAGTGTATACAAGCCCAATCGCTCCAGCCTTTCAACATACGACAGTCCCGCCATTCCGGGAATTAACCTAGTGAACCTACGCTGCACGCCCTCCATAGCAAGAATATCCTTCCTCAAATTTGGAGACCAAAACTGCACACAGTACTCCAGGTGTGGTCTCACCAGGGCCCGGTACAACTGTAGAAGGACCTCTTTGCTCCTATACTCAACTCCTCTTGTTACGAAGGCCAACATTCCATTGGCTTTCTTCACTGCCTGCTGTACCTGCATGCTTCCTTTCATTGACTGATGCACTAGGACACCCAGATCTCGTTGAACTCCCCCTCCTCCTAACTTGACACCATTCAGATAATAATCTGCCTTTCTATTCTTACTTCCAAAGTGAATAACCTCACACTTATCTACATTAAACTGCATCTGCCATGTATCCGCCCACTCACACAACCTGTCCAAGTCACCCTGCAGCCTTATTGCATCTTCCTCACAATTCACACTACCCCCCAACTTAGTATCATCTGCAAATTTGCTAATGGTACTTTTAATCCCTTCGTCTAAGTCATTAATGTATATCGTAAATAGCTGGGGTCCCAGCACCGAACCTTGCGGTACCCCACTGGTCACTGCCTGCCATTCCGAAAGGGACCCATTTATCCCCACTCTTTGCTTTCTGTCTGTCAACCAATTTTCTATCCATGTCAGCACCCTACCCCCAATACCATGTGCCCTAATTTTGCCCACTAATCTCCTATGTGGGACCTTGTCGAAGGCTTTCTGAAAGTCGAGGTACACCACATCCACTGACTCTCCCTTGTTAATTTTCCTAGTTACATCCTCAAAAAATTCCAGTAGTTTTGTCAAGCATGATTTCCCCTTCGTAAATCCATGCTGACTCGGAATGATCCCGTTACTGCTATCCAAATGCTCAGCAATTTCGTCTTTTATAATTGACTCCAGCATCTTCCCCACCACTGATGTCAGACTAACTGGTCTATAATTACCCGTTTTCTCTCTCCCTCCTTTCTTAAAAAGTGGGATAACATTTGCTATCCTCCAATCCACAGGAACTGATCCTGAATCTATAGAACATTGAAAAATGATCTCCAATGCTTCCACTATTTCTAGAGCCACCTCCTTAAGTACTCTGGGATGCAGACCATCAGGCCCTGGGGATTTATCAGCCTTCAGTCCCATCAGTTTACCCAAAACCATTTCCTGCCTAATGTGGATTTCCTTCAGTTCCTCCATCACCCTAGGTTCTCCGGCCCCTAGAACATTTTGGAGATTGTGTGTATCTTCCTCAGTGAAGACAGATCCAAAGTAACGGTTTAACTCGTCTGCCATTTCTTTGTTCCCCATAATAAATTCCCCTGCTTCTGTCTTCAAGGGACCCACATTTGCCTTGACTATTTTTTTCCTCTTCACGTACCTAAAAAAACTTTTGCTATCCTCCTTTATATTATTGGCTAGTTTACCCTCGTACCTCATCTTTTCTCCCCGTATTGCCTTTTTAGTTACAAGCCTAGTCGCTCCAGTCTTTCAACATACGAAAGTCCCGCCATTCCGGGAATTAACCTAATAAACCTACGCTGCACGCCCTCAATAGCAAGAATATCCTTCCTCAAATTTGGAGACCAAAACTGCACACAGTACTCCAGGTGCGGTCTCATTAGGGCCCTGTACAACTGCAGAAGGACCTCTTTGCTCCTATACTCAACTCCTCTTGTTATGAAGGCCAACATTCCATTGGCTTTGTTCACTGCCTGCTGTACCTGCATGCTTCCTTTCAGTGACTGATGCACTAGGACACCCAGATCTCATTGTACGTCC
Source organism: Rhinoraja longicauda (assembly GCF_053455715.1). Taxonomy (NCBI): domain Eukaryota; kingdom Metazoa; phylum Chordata; class Chondrichthyes; order Rajiformes; family Arhynchobatidae; genus Rhinoraja; species Rhinoraja longicauda. The sequence continues at coordinate 135,579,147 of NC_135953.1, read as the reverse complement.
CCTATTCCTACAGAACAACCATGATCCTATTGAACAGCCTCAAGGGTCAATATAAGCCAACTACACACTTCTCTCCAATTATGGAGCTGGAATGATTACAAGGAACTCCTTGTTCACTCTTTAGAATAGATGTAAGCATGAGATGCTTCTGGGACTGGCCAAGAACATTCCCAGCTGTGGATCAATTAATGTCATGACTGGTAAGTGTAATTCTGTTCTTAGGTCTGTAATTAAAAGTTGTTGCAAAGCATCTATAATTATCTCATAACATCAAATTTTTAATCTAGCAACTTATGTATTTTGCCTTTTTTCCCCGCAAAATGTGATTGCTGTGAATATTATTGGAGGAGTCATCTAGAAGAAGTAATTATATCTGGCACTGTGGATTTTGATGTAACACCTTTGATAGAACTGATAAAACTAATTCAATTTCCTCATTTGTGAACATAGATGCATCTCCCGGGCGGCTCTGTTTGAATTAAAATATTCCAAAATTAGAACACAAAACAAGCCAAAAGAATATAACTATTTGATTTTTAAATAGGTCACTAATGGTGGTGTTGCTATAAAGTTAAAGCTATTCAAGATTGACAGTACTGTGGCTCCCTTTTCAGGTCATAATTAATGGCATTGTTTTAAAGGCAACTTGATCTCTCATGCATTCTTGCATCCTTCAAGAGATTTTCTTTAATAGTAATCTATTGATAAGTCATAATTGCAGTCAAAAGCCTATTTCTGTTGTTTACCAGACACTTCATGAACTAAATCAAGTGTGTTAAGTGTTCTTGAAAAGCCTGCTTTCACTTGCATTAATTTTCTATTATATTAATGAAAGATTGCAATAGGTTGGCTCTTAGTAATTATTGGTGAAATAATGTTCAGGGTGTCTGAACATCTGATCAGAGACTTTAAATTGTTTGCGTCAACTAAAAAGCACAGCCATCAAACATTTGGAACAAGTAATTTGAATGTAAGTGGGAATAATTAGGTTCTCTGCTCTCTGGTGTTATTCAATGGCCACGTAAAATGAAATAACTTTAAACTATTAAAATTGTGTGTGTGTTTATAAAGGGCCTGTCCCAGTTATGCGATTTTTAAGGCGATTGCCGGCGACTGTCAAAGTCGTAGCAGATCGCCAAAATTTTCTTTTACCCGACGACAATGACCACGACAATGCCGAGTCAGGTCGATACAAGTTACTTTTTTTTGTGAAACTAGCACCTGGCTAAGAGATTACACCGTCTTCAGAAACATCGCGAAATTCCCACGCTTACCTGACCGTCAAACTGTCGCCTCCAATCTACCCGTCAAATGTCCTGACGGTAAATAAATTGGTTAAACAAAACTATCTTCTGGTATCTTCAAACGCCCTTTCTTAATTTAATATTACATGTTTCTAAATGCATCTGCGACAACCTAGCAAACCTGGGGACAGCATGCGACAGCGCCCGCAATAAGTTACGATACCTGGCGACAAGCCAGCTGGCGCCGAGAAATTTATATCTGGAAATTTTTTCCGCGACGCGCCGAGATCCGCTACGATTCATTGAAGACTCCTCACGATCATGCCCGCGACACCCCGGCAAACGTTCGGCGACAGCCTAGTCACTGGCAGTCGCCTTAAAATCGCCTAAGTGGGACAGGCCCTTAAGTCCACACTGTAAAAGTGCTCATAATGTGATGCCAGTTATAATTTAAAAAAATAAATGCCAAGAAAAGTCAATGCATTTGGAAAGTGAATTGTTTCACGCCACACTATAGTTTGCATGAACAATTTTAATGCTATTGTCTACACCATCTCCTCCAAAGAGACATATTTGGAGGAGGTGGAGAGAGGACAATGAACAAAAACGTTTTGAAGGAAGTGAGGAGGAGGAGATACGATATCTGTCCTTAGAAGTGCAAGGTGGCTTTGAGAATTGCAGGCATGGTGGTTAATCTAGGATTCAACCAGGCTATTTTTAAGGCAGAGATAGATAGATTCTCGATTAGTGCAGGTGTCAGGGGTTATTTAGTTTAGTTTAGAGATACAGCGGGGAAACAGGCCCTTCGGCCCATCGGGTCCGCACCGACCAGCCGATCCCCACATATTAAACTATCCTACACCCACCAGGTTCAATGTTTACATTTACCAGCCCAATTAACCTACAAACTTGTACGTCTTTGGAGTGTGGGGGAGGAAACCGAAGATCTCGGAGAAAGCCCACGCAGGTCACGGGGAGAACGTACAAACTCTGTACAGACAGCACCCGTAGTCGGGTAGTATGGGGAGAATAGACAATAGACAATAGACAATAGACAATAGGTGCAGGAGGAGGCCATTCGGCCCTTCGAGCCAGCACCGCCATTCAAGGTGATCATGGCTGATCATTCTCAATCAGTACCCCGTTCCTGCCTTCTCCCCATACCTCCTGACTCCGCTATCCTTCAGAGCTCTATCCAGCTCTCTCTTGAATGCATTCAGTGAATTGGCCTCCACTGCCTTCTGAGGCAGAGAATTCCACAGATTCACAACTCTCTGACTAAAAAAGTTTTTCCTCATCTCAGTTCTAAATGGCCTACCCCTTATTCTTAAACTGTGGCCCCTTGTTCTGGACTCCCCCAACATTGGGAACATGTTTCCTGCCTCTAACGTGTCCAACCCCTTAAACTAGATTGGCCGCAAGGCCTAATTCTGCTCCTATCACTTATAACCTTATGACCAAACCCAAAGTGATTCGAAGTGCAGAAGGTTTAACCAACTTGAATGTGCAGTCAATTGAAAATAGCTTATCCCGCTAATTGTACCACCAACTAGGCTTTGATTAATCCAACATTTTCCCCATCACTCACCAATCAAGATGTACTTAATATTTATAAATTCACCTCAGCATTGTGCATGGCAATCTGCTGCAATGCTACAAGGCAAACGCCCACTGTCTGTAACAAGGTTTGCTTGGCCGAGAATTTGTTGAGTTCATCCTGCAACCATTTGTTGCTTCTTTGCTGCTGAGAGAGCTGGATAGAGCTCTTAAGGATAGCGGAGTCAGGGGGTATGGCGAGAAGGCAGGAACGGGGTACTGATTGAGAATGATCAGCCATGATCACATTGAATGGCGGTGCTGGCTCGAAGGGCCAAATGGCCTCCTCCTGCACCTATTGTCTATTGTCTATTGTCTATTGAAATTCAGCATCGTTACAATGGTCATTGGGCAGACCCTGAGAGAGAACTGCAAAGGTAGGCAAAGTCATATAAAAGGCAGCCGTTAAGGGAAATGCATGGTAAACGTGCGTAAACCTGTTACAGTTGCCTCCTTCCATATTCCCACCTGATGGTGAGATTGTGTGGCAGGGGTAGACGCTTCATCCTTTGAGGTTACTCTGCCAATTAATATGATCTTGGTTGACCCTCTATATCTCACTTCATGCCTTTTGTGTTGAGAGATCTCTATCTCCTTCTTGAATATACCCAGTGATTCGGGATACACGGCCTTTGGCGATGGGGACAGTAGACAATGGACAATAGACAATAGGTGCAGGAGGAGGCTATTCGGCCCTTCGAGCCAGCACCACCATTCAATGTGATCATGGCTGATCATTCTCAATCAGTACCCCATTCCTGCCTTCTCCCCATACCCCCTGACTCCGCTATCCTTAAGAGCTCTATCCAGCTCTCTCTTGAATGCATTCAGAGAATTGGCCTCCACTGCCTTCTGAGGCAGAGAATTCCACAGATTCACAACTCTCTGACTGAAAAGTTTTTCCTCATCTCAGTTCTAAATGACCTACCCCTTATTCTTAAACTGTGTGTGGCCCCTTGTTCTGGACTCCCCCAACATTGGGAACATGTTTCCTGTCTCTAACGTGTCCAACCCCTTAATAATCGTACACGTTTCGATAAGAATTCCACAGGTTTACCATCCTCCGAATTGAGAAATTTCACATCATTTTAATCCAGGCGTACTGAGATTGTGGCTGGTGGTTCTTCACACTCTTAGCTAGGAAAACTTTGTGTAATTTGTATACAAAAAACCCAACGCCTTCCTGATGACTAACCTCTGATGGTCCGGCTTTTACTATTTGTTTTCTACCTGTCCAGATGTACTGTACATTACTCAGTGTGCATGGACACTTGCTGGTACGCTGCATGTCCTGGCACCTCCACGCATCAGTGTGTGTGAAGCAGGGTGGACCCAGGAGGAGAATTGCACATTTCCTGGGACTCGAACAAAATCCACAACTTTCTTTTTTTCTGATTCGTTCTTCTTTATTGAGGTTGAATGGTATAGAATTTGGAACAGGATGGCTACGCTCTCCAATTTCTAGGCAATTTGGTCTCTGATTCTCAAGCGTAGAATATACCATGGGCGGATATGGATTTCTTCTAAAAACCCACTTCCATTTGTCTGCTCTTTCTTTCCCAGCTTCTCCTTCTCTGTGCACCTCTAATCATTCTCCCAGCCACGCGGCATGTTCAAGTAGAAGCAAACCCTTGCAACAAGTGTCACAAGTTCACAAGTCATAGGAGCAGAATTAGGCCATTCAGCCCATTGGGTCCACTCCGCCATTCAGTCATGGCTGATCCGTGCTTCCTAATCCCATTCTCCTGCCTTCTCCCCATAACCCTTGACACCCTTGATTTGTGCTTAGATCTCTTATTAGAAAGATGGAGTTGGAAGGTGACAACAGAACATGGAACAGTACAGCACAGGAACTGGCCCTTCGGCCCACAATGTCTACACGAAACATGACACCAATCTAATCAAGAATTTGTCACTCTCTGGCTTAAAAGTATCCATTGACTTGGCCTCCACAGCCCTCTGTGACAATGAGCTCCACAGATACCTACCCTCCTACTAAAGAAGTTCCTCCTCACCTCCTTTCTTTAAAAGTCTAAAGGTGTCAGGGCAGAGACCTTGAGCAACTCCTACACCGCTTCCAGTTGACTTAAGCAAGGCTAACATTGGAAAGTCCCCCCACATATTGGTGCAGAGGTTGTGATGTATGACTAACCGAAGCATGACTGACCCATTGAAGGGAGGACTCAAATTCACACTGTTTGCTTATTAAAACGATTGTGTCCAGCCAGTGCTAGCCCCACAGTGGGGCAGCCGCACAGGGGTGTGGAGTGACTTAGCTACTAGATGTAGGCTGCCTCATTACTCCAGTGGCCTGGCTTCTAGTTTAGTGTTAGTTTAGAGATACAGAGCGGTAACAGGCCCTTCGGCCCATCGAGTCCACACCGACCAGCGAACCTCGCACATTCACACTACCCTACACACACTGGGGACAATTTACACTTATACCAAGACAATTAACCAACAAACTTGTACGTCTTTGGAGTGTGGAAGGAAACCGAAGATCTCAGAGAAAACCCATGCTGTCACAGGGGGAACGTACAAACTCCGTACAGACAGCACCCGTAGTTGGGATCAAACCCGGGTCTCTAGCGCAGCAAGTGCTGTAAGGCAGCAACTCTACCAGTGCGCCACCATGCCGGACAGTGTCTTACTGGTGACAACATCAAAAGATTTGTCTTTAGATGATGTTTGTAGGGAGTTTGCACATTCTCACTGTGATCATGTTGGTTTCCTCCATGCGCCACAGTTTCTTCCTGCAACATAAAGGCATTAGTGTTGGCCACTTTAGATGTTTATTGTAAATAGCCACTGCAAGTTTCTTCAACGTGAATCACATCTCTGTGGACTTTAGCTATTTAAAGAATTGTAATAAGGTCATTTAATCAAAGCAACATGAAATTGATAATCCATCAATGGCCACTGTAAACACAGTAAGTACCCATTGTAAATGTATAGATGAGTGTTAAAATGAAGAGGGGTGGCAATTGATGAGAATGTAGGAAAAATAAAATGGGATTGGTGCAGGATTACTGCTTGGTGGTAGTTGTGGATTTCTTGGGCCTAATGGCCATTTTTATTCTATAACTTTCTTATTTCCATTGTTGAGTTGCCTCAGAGAGGACAATGTCCAAGTTCGGTGAGCACCAATTCAGGGTAGCCTACTTGCCTTTCTTAAAATAAATATGTCGGAAGGAACTGCAGATGCTGGTTTACACCGAAGGTAGACACAAAATGCTAGAGTAACTCAGCGGGACAGGCAGCATCGCTAGATAGAAGGAACGGGTGACGTTTCTGGTCGAGACCTTCCTTCAGACAACAAGAAGTAAAATTGGAGAAGGAGGTGGAAGATATTATGGAAGTGATTGTAATTTGCTAAATAAATTCCTGGGACATTGCAGAAGAGAGCAAATTCTGCTGTTTTGTACACTGACTGAAGGTTTCTCTTTAGATTTTTGGCATAGTCAGAAGACCACGAGTGGATATGGAGGAAAGAAAACTGGAGATGCTGGTTTAAATCGAAGGTAGACACAAAATGCTGGAGTAACTCAGCAGGTCAGGCAGCATCTCTGGAGAGAAGGAATGGGTGACATTTTGGGTCGAGACCCTTCTTCAGATTGATGTCTGGGGAGGGGGTGGGACAAAGGTAGGATGTAGTAGGAGACAGGAAGACTAGTGGGAGAACTGGGAAGGGGAAAGGGGAAAGAGAGGGGCAGAGGAACTGTCTGAAGTTAGAGATGTCAATGTTCATATCGCTGGGGTGTAAACTGCCCAAGCGGTTGCCTTCAATACCAAATCCTTCCTCATCCTGCAGCCTGTCCTGCTCATTTTCCCTGTTGTGAGGCATTCCAAGAGGAATGTCTTATTGGCATTCATGCCAAGGACCAGTTGGCCATGACAGAACCTTGAGGTCAAGAAACGATTTCTTCAACGTGAGGCACATCTCTGTAGACTTTAGCTATTTAAAGAATTCTCGTGAGGTCATTTAATCAAAGCCACCATGGAATTGATAATCAATCAATGCCCAACCTGCCAGTAAAAACAATCACTTTAATAGGGTAATGAGGCACAATGCTTCACCGTTCAGCTGAAAAATGGTTACATGTGCTTGTGGAGCCAAATATAGTGGCCAAGATATTGGGTAAATATTAAGTCTTATGATGAGACTAATATTTTAGGATTGGCAATCTTGGAAATGTTCCTGCAGTTATTGTCTGTCAAATCACATTGTCCCCACAATTTTGTAAGATGCGCAACAATAAAGACTAAAATGGACACAAAATGCTTACTATCAAAACTATTCACTGTTTTCTTTTAATTTGACTCTGTTTTGTCAATTTGTGCTTAGATCTCTTATTAGAAAGATGGAGTTCGAAGGTGACAACAGAACATAGAACAGTACAGCACAGGAACTGGCCCTTCGGCCCACAATGTCTGCACGGAACATGACACACCAAGATAACTAATCTCATCTGCCTGCACATGATCCATATCCCTCAATTTCCTGCATATCCACGCACCTATCTATAAGCTACAAACATATCTGTTTCCACAACCACTCCTGGCAATGAGTCTCAGGCACCCACCATCCTCTGTGTTAAAAAAATGCCACGCACAACTCATTTACACTTTCCCCTCTCACTTAAATATATGCCCTCTAGTTTTTAACATTTCCATCCGGGGAAAAGGTTCTGACTGTCTACTTTATCTATGCCTCTCATCATTTTATATACTTTAATCATGTCTCCCCTCAACCTCCAGCATTCAAGAGAGAAAACAGTCTAAGTCTGTCCGACCACTCCTTAGAGTAAACCTTCTAAGCCTCCAACGCACCTTCTCCAAAGCCTCCACATCCTTCCTGGTACGGGGCTTCACGCAATATTTCACAACCAAAGTCCTATAAAGCTGCAAACATGTTTGGCTTGCTTTTTTAAGGGTATTTTCATACCGACATATTGATACCGACATTTCATACCGACATTTTCACACAGAGAGTGGTGAATCTGTGGAATTCTCTGCCACAGAAGGTAGTTGAGGCCAGTTCATTGGCTCTATTTAAGAGGGAGTTAGATGTGGCCCTTGTGGCTAAAGGGATCAGGGGGTATGGAGAGAAGGCAGGTATGGGATACTGAGTTGGATGATCGGCCATGATCATATTGAATGGCGGTGCAGGCTCGAAGGGCCGAATGGCCTACTCCTGCACCTATTTTCTATGTTTCTATGTTTCTATGAGATAATACGTACCCATTCCTTGCAGTGCCGAGGCCAATGTTTCTGCATTTTGATCGGGATAAAAGTCTGTTGATGGAAAAATTGTCCCTTGATTCTGAGGAAATACAAGTGCATGGTTGCAGGTAGCATCAGTAAAGGAATGGGAGGATACACCACACAAAGTAAATCAGGAGTAATGAAAATGCATTGTGTTATTTCTTGTCTTTCTCTGTTCAACAAGAAAATAATCTCTAAAGATTATTTTATTGTGTCAATATATAGCATTTTAAGATAAACATTACAAAAGCTGAACGGGATACTGTATATTTTATGAGATTACTTATTTAAGAAATATTACTATTTTGATGTGTTTCCGATGTTTTCATACTTTCTGTATTTTGTACATTTAAAATTGTTTGACACATTATTGTCGATATAAATGGTTAATTTTTGAATATTTTAGCACTTAAAAATGATTGGTTGATGTAGTCTATGTTGGTGAATAATATATCTGAAATACATTCCATATTAATGCACAAAAGTTGTGTAGGAGAGGAACACAATGGATTTGCATAATGCATTTCTTCCCCTGAGACTCCAATTCATAGTTATAAATATCAACTTACTAAGAGAAAGGATTCTACATAGCAAGGATGGGATGGAGTGGATCCTTCTGAATGATGTACTTGTCTGCATTAAAAAGTTTTAGTTTAGTTTTGTTCAGTTTGGAGATACAGCGATCCCCGCACGTTAACACTATCCTACACCCACGAGGGACAATTTTTACATTCACCAAGCCAGTTAACCAACAAACCTGTACGTCTTTGGAGTAAACCAAAGATCTCGGAGAAAACCCACACAGGACATGGGGAGAGCGTACAAACTCCGTACAGACAGCACCCACAGTCGGGATCGAACCCATGTCTCTGGCGCTGCAAGTGCTGTAAGGCAGCAACTCCACCCCTGCGCCACCGTGCCGCTCCAGAGAATGTTAAAATTCCATCTGCATTACTGCACTGCCACTACTGCTAAAGATATTTCTGCTGAACATTTTATTCTCTCCACGCTTCTGTCCAGAATTTTAGTTATTGATTCAAACATCCTGATGTTGTGTTTTACTGCTAAGATGACGATGGGCTATAAAATCAAACAATAGTCAATCCTTCAAAGACCCGTTGTCAGTTCAGAATGGATGGTAATCACTTATATCTTGTATGTTTGTCCGACCATATGTTTGTGCCGTTTTCATCCGGAAAAAAAATGGTACAAGGTAGCAAGACAATTTTAGGCCCACCCTACTCACCATTCCCCCGCTGTCTCAATAAATCAACTTTTGTGCTTTTAAAAAACAATTTACTTCATAAACTTTAACAAATCTGCTTCCCGCACCCCATCCCCCCCCCCGCCGGGAGGACCAGCGGAAGAACCGGCGCCCGTCCCGGCGTGCCCTGTGCCTGACCTTCCACCCATGGTGCAGTGCGACGGCAGAGGGTTCAACAGGGTCCAACAAGATGGCCGTCGCCGCCGTTTGCTGCCGACCGCTGCAGGAGAGGTTTTGGGTCCACGGCTCGCTCTGGCCGAAGCGATGGACGCCCGGGGCCGACGTGAGTGGCCCCCTCTACCCTTCCCTGTCCTCCTCGCCTGCCCACGGTCCCGGGGGACACTCTCCCTCCCCCCCCGCCAATGGGTCCTCGGATCGGTAGGGTTGCTGGGCCCGCAGGGGAGGTTTGCACCCAACGGGGGTTGCTGCACCCGCAGGACTGCCCGCGGGTGAGAGTTGGAACCAATGGGTCCACGTCAGTCTAGTTAGTATGAAATGTCTGTTTCCTCTAAATATGCTATTGGCCATAAAATGAATTTGGTGGGAGCTCAGGAACACTGAACACAAATTTTGCTAGACATGGCTCCAAATTTCTTTCTAGATTGTTTATGGGGTGATTAGATTGAGAGAGGGTCGAAGCAACAAAAAAAAGTGCAATTTCTCTGTGCTAAAATATTATTGATTTAACCAATATTTTTTAGATTAAAAAAAAAAAAAAGATTTAGAGATACAGCGCGGAAACATGCCCTTTCGGCCCACCAAGTCCGCGCCGCCCAGTGATCCCCGCACATTAACACTATCCTACTACACACACTAGGGACAATTTTTTAAAAACATTTACCCAGTCAATTAACCTACATACCTGTACGTCTTTGGAGTGTGGGAGGAAACCGAAGATCTCGGAGAAAACCCACGCAGGTAGATTCATGCGTGGGTTTAAACCAGATTGGCAGGGGGTGGGGAGTGTTGTAGAGCAGGGGGATCAAGGAATGCAGGTGCATAGTTCCTTGAAAGTGGTGTCACAGGAAGATAAGTTTTGCAATAAGCCTTTTGGCACATTGGCCTTCATCATTCAGAGTATTGAGCATAGAAGTTGGGATGTTATGTTATGCGGATGTTACCAGGACCTGAGGGCCTGAGCTATAGGGAGAGACTAGGCAGGCTAGGAGTTTATTCCATGTAGCAGAGGAGGCTGAGGGGTGGTCTTACCGAGATGTATAAGATCATGAGGGGAAAAGATAGAATGAATGCATCGGGTCTTTTTTATCAGAATAGGGGAATCAAGAGTCAGAGGAGGTAGGTTTAAGGTGAGAAGGGCAAGATTTAATAGGAACCTGGGGGGCATCTCTTTCACACAGAGGGTGGTGGATATATGAATGAGCTGGCATAGGAGGGATTTGAGGCAGGTACTATATTTGGACGGGTACATGGATAGGAAAGGTTTAGAGGGATATGGGTTAAATGCGAGCAGGTGGCTCTCATGCAGATGGGGCATCTTGGTTGGCATGGGCAAGTTGGGCTGAAGGGTCTATTTCCATGCTGTACGACTATAACTCTTGGCATGGGGTAAGAACATAGAACATTAACATAGAACAGCACAGGAACAGGCTCTTAGCCCACAATAACCATGCTGACCATGTGTAGGAAAATAACTGCAGATGCTGGTACAAATCGAAGGTATCACAAAATGTTGGAGTAACTCAGCAGGTCAGGCAGCATCTAGGAGAGAAGGAATGGGTGACGTTTTGGGTCGAGATCCCTCTTCAAACTGAAGAAGTGTCTCGACCCGAAACGTCACCCATTCCTTCTCTCCTAGATGCTGCCTGACCTGCTGAGTTACTCCAGCATTTTGTGATACCTTCCATGCTGAGCATATCATATCATATATCATATATCATATATATACAGCCGGAAACAGGCCTTTTCGGCCCTCCAAGTCCGTGCCGCCCAGTGATCCCCGCACATTAACACTATCCTATCCTACACCCACTAGGGACAATTTTTACATTTACCCAGCCAATTAACCTACATACCTGTATGTCTTTGGAGACATACCTGTACATGATGCCAAGTTAAATGAATCTCAGTCAGAGAGTGGTGAAGGTGTGGAATTCTCTGCCTCAGAAGGCAGTGGAGGCCAGTTCGTTGGATGCTTTCAAGAGAGAGCTGGATAGAGCTCTTAAGGATAGCGGAGTGAGGGGGTATGGGGAGAAGGCAGGAATGGGGTACTGATTGAGAGTGATCAGCCATGATCGCATTGAATGGCGGTGCTGGCTCGAAGGGCTGAATGGCCTACTCCTGCACCTATTGTCTATTGTCTATTGTCTATTGTCTATTGTCCTCTGCCTACACACGACCCATGTCCCTCCATTCCTAGCATTTTCATGTGACTACCTAAAACGTTTTCAAATGCCATGATCATATCTGCCATCACCCCTGACATTCCCAGCACCCTGACCCTCTGTGCAAAAATCTGACCCCGCACATCACCTTTAAACTTTGCCTCTCTTACAATAATGCTGTGGCCTCTGGTCCTTGGTATCTCTACCCAAGGAATAAGATTCTGATTGTTTATCCATGCCTCTCATAATTTTACTCACTTCTATCAGATCACCCGCCAACCTCTGATGTTCCACAGAAAACAATTTAAATTTGTCCAACCTCTCTTTGTGGATAACACCTTCTAAACCAAGCTGCACGGTGGTCGACTTTTCCTGCACACTCTCCAAAGCTTTTGCATCCTTCCAGCAATAGGGTGACCAAAACCGCACATTATACTCCAAACACAGCTGAACCAAAGTCCTATAAAACTGCAAAATGGCTTGCTGATGTTTACACTCAATGCCCCACACGGCAAGCATACCATATAACTTCTTTACCACTCTATCTACTTATGTTGCCAGTTTCAAGGAGCTAAGGACTTGGATCCCAAGATCCCTCTGCACATCAAGGTCGTTGAGGGTCTTGCTATTAACTCTATAGTTTGCCCTTCTTACATTCGACCTCCTAAAGTGCAACACATCACACCGGCTTGGAATAAACTCAGTCTGCCATTTCTCCCCCATTTTCTGTAGCTAATCCACAACCCTGCAACATTCCTCACTGACTGCAACTCCACCAATTTTGATGCTACCAAAATGTCTGACATTCACCAAAAGAGATAAAAATTGAACCTATTTCATTCTTGCCACCCCAAAAAAAAAGAGATAGATAAAAAATTTATAAATTCACATGCATGAAATTAATAACATGTTAAAACATATCAACATGTTAAAATTGACATGAACAATTGAAGCAAGAATGATGTTTTAGCTGTTATTATTGAATAATGAAATATAGCATTTCTTATAAATTAAAAATAAAGTATTGCATTATCAACGAAAAACTCCCCAAGGCAGAATATTTGCATTCACAATATAGCAATTTTTTTTAAACGAAAAATAATTTAAAAAATGAACATTGCATTTTTTTTACAATTCCTGGGGTATTTGATAATTGCATTTCCTTCATTTTTTAATAACTATAATATTCTTCACATTCTGAAGCTATAATAAGGATGGCTCGGTGGCACAGAAGTAGAGTTGCTGCCGTACAGTGCCAGAGGCCCGGGTTTGATCCTGACTACGGGCGTTGTCTGTATGGAGTTTGTACGTTCTCTCCGTGAGAACCTGTGTGGGTTTTATCCGAGATCTTCGGTTTCCTCCCACACTCCAAAGATGTACATGTTTGGAGGTTAATTGGCTTGGTATAAGTGTACATTGTCCCTCGTGTGTGCAGGATAGTGTTAATGTGCAGGGATCGTTGGACAGTGCCAAAGATACTAGAGGAACAAGATGGACCACTCCATTGAAATCACCGATACTGAAGTGTAGTACGCAAAGGAGCGTAACATCCGCCATTTTAGTAAGCAAAACCCCACCGTTCGCTATGCCTCTCGCAGTGTAATCAGTGTTCTGGGGGAACAGTATGTGTGATGTTACTATTAAACTGCAGAATATATCTCATCTATTAATTCACAGATTTTTGTTAATTTCTTTTAAAATGTTTCTGCAAGTTTCTGCCTACTAAAAAGGTGCCATGACGTACTACGGAGTGGTCTATCTTGCACCTATAGTATCTTTGGTCAGTGTGGACTTGGTGGGCCGAAGGGCCTGTTTCTGCGCTGTATCTCTACAGTAAACTAAACAAAACTATAATCTCAGCAAAAGTTCCTTGCAGCTTCCACTGTCCGCTTTCTTTTAAATGGAAATACCAAGAATATAAAAATAATACATTCTCCTGCTAAAAATGGATGGTGGAAAATTGTTACCGGTGTGAACAAATTATATTAACCTGACAAAAAAAACAACACACTGGCCCAAGGAGACCTTCAACATCGCTAGCGTCAATCTTGACCTCAAAAATGGTGGTGTAGAAAAGTTCTGCCTTTGTACACACCATTCCTCATGGTTTTGGAGAAAGAGTAAAATTAACCAGGATACCTACCATTTGGCCGCAGTACATGCTTAAGTTTCACAGTCTCAGGTTTGCAGGTCCGAAGTGTAATCAAACTAAAATTACAAATGTGACTTTGAGATTGCAAGCTACTTAAGTAGCTTCTGTGATTTACATGAAGTAGTGACGTCATGAATAAATTACACTCCTCAATCAGAAGTTTGATTTTCTGTACGTGAGAAATGAGGCTCTGTGAGTAATGGGTTTTCAATAACTCCAGCGCTAGTTCTAGTATCGATTAGCTACACAATAATCATATCACAAAGTACCATATCAACACCTTTGCAAACATGAGCTTTACGTTTGATATTGTAAAACCTGACAAGTAGCCACCGCCTAAGCAAAAGAGCAAGACAAATATCACAAAAGTCTGCATATAAATAAGTTGTTCATTTATAATGTTAATCATTTATATATACAATAACCTGAGCTAAGATTATTTTTAAAAGACCATCTGAGAGTCTTATATCCAATCCTTGTTTTGTGCCCCAAATGCTTATAGAGCGATGTATTTCTGGGAGCATTTAATGCATTTAACAAGGGTCAATATATTCACACCCATTTCTCCCCTTCTCCCTCCCCCATCTGCTTCCAGATATATTCATTCCTCTGGCTTCACATTTCGCACCTCATCCAACCTCATCTCATAATTTTTGACTTCTCTTCTCTGGATTTTATTCTAACCGTCTGCCTTTAAAACAAAACCCTCGCTTGTATCCACCTATCACTTGCCATGCTTTGTCCCTGCCTTTGTCCACCTCTCTTCCAGCTTTCTCCCCCCCTCCCCCCAACCCCCCACAACCCCCCCAACCACAATCAGTCTGAAGAAGGGTCCTGACCCGCAATGTCACCTATCAAGGTTCTCCAGAGATGCTGCCTGGCCCGTTGCGATACTCCAGCACTTTGTGCCTTTTTTGGAGACAAAATCCAGACTGCCAATATTATATTATGAATTCTATATATTAAATCATTCCTCGGAATGTAACTGTAATAATTGCCGCAGCGCAGCAGGTGAACAGGAAAACATTGGATGATGCTTCCCGCTTCTTTATGGAGAAAAGCATGTGCTCCAAATCATGGGGCAACTGCTCCAGTTTTTGGAAGGAAATTGGAGGCAATAGCACCTACAAAGGTAGTCAATCAAAATCGTAGGCATTTCATGCCAAATTGGATATTAGGGTTGGCTTTATCTTTGGTGGCATGGTGGTCCTACTCAAAATAGAAGCGAGACAAAAATACATGTATAAATTTGGATCCTACTCAAGTTTGCAGACAAAAATTACCTTTTACATCAAAACTTCTTTTACCCAATCATTACCCATTCGGGTCGAGATCCTTCTTCAGACTGAGGGGAGAATGAGATACTGAGAGAACCCAAGCAAAAGTTACAGTATCTATTGTGTGCGACTTTGTGCAGTCTAATGTTCGGGATCGTGAAGATGAATAATTCCTGGGAGATATTATGGTATCCTGTTAGGGTTAAAAGACATGTTCATGGTGATTTAAATGATTGGAATCATTTTTTTAGATTTTTGTTTTAGATTTAGAGATACAGCGCAGAAACAGGCCCTTCGGCCCACCGGGTCCGCGCCGCCCAGCGATCCCCGCACACTAACACTATGCTACACCCACTAGGGACAATTTTTACATTTGCCCAGCCAATTAACCTACAAACCTGTACGTCTTTGGAGTGTGGGAGGAAACCGAAGATCTCGGAGAAAACCCACGCAGGTCACGGGGAGAACGTACAAACTCCGTACAGTACAGCGCCCGTAGTCAGGATCGAACCTGAGTCTCCGGCGCTGCATTCGCTGTAAGGCAGCAACTCTCCCGCTGCGCCACCGTGCCGCCCTGGGAGTTCTAAAGGAATTGGAAGATAGAGCATCGCACCAGGGCCTACGGTCCACAATGTTCATGCCAACCATTGATCCCCTGTTCATGTGAACTCGATATTATCCCATATTCTCATCAACTTACCCACACAGTAAGGGGAATATGCAGCAGCCAATTACCCTGCAAACCCTCATGTCTTTGGGATGTGGGAGGCCACTAGAGTACCCGTAGGAAACCCATGCTGTCTCAGGACGAATGTGGAAACTCTAAACAGACAGCACCCGAGGTCAGGACCGATCCCGGGTCTCTGTTGCTGTGAGGCAGCAGCTCTACCAGTGAAAGATACAGACAGAGACAAACATGTACAGCTTCCTCAAATAGCATGAGCATTTGCCACCCTGATATCATATCATATCATATATCTACAGCCGGAAACAGGCCTTTTCGGCCCTCCAAGTCCGTGCCGCCCAGCGATCCCCGCACATTAACACTATCCTACACACACTAGGGACAATATTTACATTTACCCAGCCAATTAACCTACATACCTGTCGTCTTTGGAGTGTGGGAGGAAACCGAAGATCTCGGAGAAAACCCACGCAGGTCACGGGGAGAACGTACAAACTCCTTACAGTGCAGCACCCGTAGTCAGGATCGAACCTGAGTCTCCGGCGCTGCATTCGCTGTAAAGCAGCAACTCTACCGCTGCGCTACCGTGCATAACTCTGGAATATGTTGGAGACAAATTCCAGAGATGCCGGACTTTCTGCCTATTTGTTTGTTTGTTTATTTTATTTATTTTCCATCCCCCCTCTCTTACTTCTGTGCCCCATCTGTATTCACACCCATTTCTCCCCTTCTCCCTCCCCATCCGCTTCCAGCTATATTCATTCCTCTGGCTTCACATTTCGCACCTCTTCCATCCTCATCTCACACTTTTTGACTTCTCTTCTCTGGATTTTATTCTAACCGTCTGCCTTTAAAACAAAACCCTCACTTGTATCCACCTATCACTTGCCATGCTTTGCCCCTGCCTTTGTCCACCTCTCTTCCAGCTTTCTCCACCCCCATCCCCCCCAACCCCCCCCAACCCCTCAACCACAATCAGTCTGAAGAAGGGTCCTGACCCGAAATGTCACCTATCCAGGTTTCTCCAGAGATGCTGCCTGGCCCGTTGCGACACTTTGTGTCTTTTCTGGAAACAAAATCCAGACTGCCAATGCCAAGAGTACTTTGAGAAAGACGATGAAGACAGCTTTCAAGACATTGAGAATGACAAGGAAGTGCCTTCACTATCGTTGTTCTTCTCTACTCCATTTTTGAAGGCTGGTTCACCTGAACAAGCCGTTTCATCGAGATCTGCAAATTTCCTTGCTGTAAAGAACTGAATGAATTTGAGTGGGTGGTATTAGATGGATAGCAGATAACACAGGAACTACGAGGGGGCTGTGAAACACTGTATTGTCTGAATTGAATTAACAGACCCTGAAACAAATAACTCTTACAATGTGCAGGAAGGAACTGCAAATGCTGGATTAAACCGAAGATAGACGCAAAAAGTTGGAGTAACTCAGCGGGACGGGCAGCATCTTTGGAGAAAAGGAATCAGTGACGTTTTGGGTTGAGACCCTCCTTCAGTCTAGCTAGGGAAAAGGGAAATGAGAGATATAGACAATGATGTGGAGAGATAAAGAACAATGAATGTAAAAAATATACGTAAAAAAGTAACGTTGATAAAGGAAACAGGCCATTGTTGGGTGAACGCGAGAAGCTGGTGTGACTTGGGTGGGGAAGGACAGAGAGAGAGGGTACTTTGCGTGAGTCATTTGTTATTTGAAGTGCTTGCCTAGAGATTGCAGAATGGAAGCTGCACTGTTGATAGTTTAGAGGCTGCAACTTAAGAGGCATAACTTGTGGTAGGACTAGACTGTATATGCTCCCAGCTGCCAGTTTGTTGGCTCCTCAGTGAAAGATACAGACACAGACAAACATGTGCAGATTCCTCAAATAGCATGAGCATTTGCATTACTGCTGATTTCCCATTTTATCTTGACATCCACCCACTGTTGTGTTATCAGTTGTGTATCTCAGTCCGCCTAAACCTACCTGGTCTCCCGGTTGCTAAACACTTTAACTCCCCCTCCCATTCCCCACTGACTTTTCTGCCCTGGGCCTCCTCCATTGTCAGAGTGAGGCCCAGTGCAAATTGGAGGAACAGCACCTCATATTTCGCTTCGGCAGCTTACACCCCAGCGGTATGAATATTAACCTCCAACTTCAAGTAACCCTTGCTTTCCCTCTCTCTCCATTCCTCCCCCTTCCCAGTTCTCCGACCAGTGCGACTGTCCTCATTTACATTTTATCTCTGTTTGCTTTGTTGTTACCTTCTACGACCGAAAAATGATATATTCCACATTTTCCGTGATCTCCATCCTCTTTGTCTCATCTCCACACCTTACATTTCCTTCTCGTCGTATCTCCCCCTCCCCTCAGTCTGAAGAAGGGTCTCGACCCAAAACGTCACCCATTCCTCTCCAGAGATGCTGCCTGTCCCGCTGAGTTACACCAGCATTTTGTGTCTATCTTCCGTTTAAACCAGCATCTTAAGTTCCTCCCCACATGTTGTGTATCTGTTTGTGGGATTTGATGAGTACTGCTGTTGGGGAGGGTGAAGTGGTTTGATAGTGCTCCTGTTTAAATGAAGAAACAGCTCGCAGCAGGCATTCCTGAATATTCAGATAGAATCTGATGAGTGCTCTTTTGCTTTGAGGAGAAAAATATGATGGAGTGGTGCGGGGATGGTGTGAAAGATTTATCTTTCGTAGGTAATTACTACTTTGCTACCCAGAGACCAATGCTTGTATTGAGATTAGCACCACCTTTCCTTATTCCTGCAGCATAATTTCCTTATCACCTTCCACGTTCGAAGTGGAGGGCGGCACGGTGGCACAGCGGTAGAGTTGCTGCCTTACAGCGAATGCAGCGCCGGAGACTCGGGTTCGATCCTGACTACGGGCGCCGTCTGTACGGAGTTTGCACGTTCTCCCCGTGACCTGCGTGGGTTTTCTCCGAGATCTTCGGTTTCCTCCCACACTCCAAAGACGTACAGGTTTGTAGGTTAATTGACTGGGTAAATGTAAAAATTGTCCCTAGTGTGTGTGGTAATGTGCGGGGATCGCTGGGCGGCGCGGACTCGGTGGGCCGAAGGGCCTGTTTCCGCGCTGTATCTCTAAATCTAAAAAAATCTTTTAAAAAAAAGCTGCTGCCTTACAGCGCCAGAGACCCGGGTTCGATCCTGTCTAGTGGGTGGTGTCTGTACGGAGTTTTGACTGAGTGGGTTTTCTCTGGGTGCTCCAGTTTCGTCCCGCATTCCAATGTCGTGCAGGTTTGTAGGTTGTGAATAGGTTGTAAATGTCCTTGGTGTGTACGATAGAACTAGTGCACAGGCGATCGCTAGTCGGCCTGGACCTGGTGGGCAGAAGGGCCTGTTTCCACGTTGTGTCTCTAAACTAAACTAAACAAAGGTGTAGACCACAAAGCGCTGGAGTAGCTCAGAGGGTCAGGCAGAACCAAAGATAATAGAGCAGAGCAAGATAGACCACTCGACCCTAAAAACCGTAGTATGTCACGGCGCCATTTTAGTAGGCAGAAACTTGCAGGAGCATTTAAAAAGAAAAATAACAACAATCTGTGAGTTGATAAATGAGATATATATGTTCCCAAGACACTGATTACACTGCGAGAGGCATAACGAATGGTAGGTTTTGCCTACTAAAATAGACAATAGACAATAGGTGCAGGAGGAGGCCATTCGGCCCTTCGAAAATAGTGGATGTTCCGCTCCTTTGCGTACTACACTTCAGTGTAGGCCATTTCAACAGAGTGGTCCATCTTGCTCCTCTACTATATTTGGGCAGAACATGAATAGACGACTTCTTCCCCAACCCCTTGTGTGGGCTATCCGTGCCTTCCAGAGATGCTGCCTGACTCGCTGAGTTACTCCAATATTTTGTGTTTAGTTTAGTTTGGTTTAGAGATACAGCGCGGAAACAGGCCCTCCGGCCTACTGGGTCCACGCCGACCAGCGATCCCCGCACATTAACACTATCCTACACCCACGAGGGACAATTTACATTCACCAAGCCAATTAACCTACAAACCTGAAGGAAACCGAAGATCTCGGAGAAAACCCACGCAGGTCACGGGGAGAACGTCCAAACTCCGTACAGGCAGCACCCGTAGTCGGGATCGAACCCGGGTCTCCGGCGCTGCAAGTTCCTCGTGTCTACATTGCTCCTTGAGTATCAGCACTTTCAGAAGAGTGTGCTCTGGGTATCTTCTCTGCAAAGTTCGAGATACCAGTTCCAGTGAGAACATTGCAATTCACAGACAACAAAACCTTCATTGAGAAACCCTCCAATGCTGATGCTGGAAATTGGTGATAGAAGTAAGAAACCCAAGGAATGTTCAACAAATCAGGCAGCATTTAGATGAGGGAGAAAAAATAATTATGAATGACCTTTCATCAGAGCCTGCTGATCATCTCTTCCTCGTGCCTCACCAATCCCTCCCACTACCAGTGATTTATTTCTCTCTTCCACCATGCACTCTTTCTCAGAAGCCACATGGCCCCATTTCGAGCCTCTTGCGTTCAGATTCCAAGGTCTCCCTTCAAAGATCCCAGCCAACCAGGTAGGATATACCGGAGAAAAATATTGTAATTATTACATTTGGCAGGACCGCATGTTCCTGGTCATATTTTGTTCCCGGTACTTTTTGTCCTTCCCTCTGGATGCCTGTCTCTTCTGATGAATATCTTGTATTATTTCTGCGATTTAACTCTGAATTCACGACTTCAATTTCATGCTATGAACATCATAGAATAAGTGCGCCTTCTCTTGATGCGAGTTGATTATATTTTTTAGGAGGAGGTGTATGAGAGTTGTCGTCTGGCCTCGGTCCGGTAGAGGTCAGAGCGCCAGACTACCACAGCACCTCCCTTGTCAGCGGGTTTGATGACCGTTGTGGTTGTTGTAGAGTGAGTGGAGGGCTGTATGTTCAGGATGGGAGAGCTTAGAGTGGAAAATTTGAGGCGGTTGATGTCACGCCGGCAGTTGGAAATGAAAAGGTCTAGTGAGTTTCTGAAAAAGGGTCTCGACTTGAAACGTCACCCATTCCTTCTCTCCTGAGATGCTGCCTGACCCGCTGAGTTACTCCAGCATTTTGTTTCTACCCTTCCCTTTATGTGATGTTGGCGCTCTTTAAAAGGTGTCAATAGACAATAGACAATAGGTGCAGGAGGAGGCCATTCGGCCCTTCGAGCCAGCACCGCCATTCAATGTGATCATGGCTGATCATTCTCAATCAGTACCCCTTTCCTGCCTTCTCCCCATACCCCCTGACTCCGCTATCCTTAAGAGCTCTATCCAGCTCTCTCTTGAATGCATTCAGAGAATTGGCCTCCACTGCCTTCTGAGGCAGAGAATTCCACAGATTCACAACTCTCTGACTGAAAAGGTTTTTCCTCATCTCAGTTCTAAATGGCCTACCCCTTATTCTTAAACTGTGGCCCCTTGTTCTGGACTTCCCCCAACATTGGGAACATGTTTCCTGCCTCTAACGTGTCCAACCCCTTAATAATCTTATACGTTTCGATAATTCTCTTTCATATTCCCATACCGACCTTTCACTCCATGTCAGAGGTGCAAAATGTTCTGGAGCAAACAAGCTGGAGAAATCCAGTGGGTCGAGGGGGGAGACGGACGAGGGAAGGGATTGTCGACGTTTCTGGTCAAATCCTTGCGCCAGGACTGATTTGAGAGGGGTTTAGTTTAGTTTAGTATAGTTTAGTTTAGAGGTACAACGCGGAAACAGGCCCTTCAGCCCACTGAGTCCGCACCGACCATCGATCCCCACACATTAACACTATTTTACCTACACACACGAGGGACAAGTTAAACTTATACCAAGCCAATTAACCTACATGCCTGCACGTCTTTGGAGTGTGCGAGGAAACCGAAGATCTCGGAGAAAACCCCACGCAGGTTATGGGGGGAACGTACAAACTCCGTACAGACGGCGCCCGTAGTCGGGATCGAACCAGGGGTCTCCGGTGCTGCAATCGCTGTAAGGCAGCGACTCTACCGCTGCGCCACCGAGCCGCCACCGGGTGATAGCCAGTATGAAGAGGGGAGGTGGTGAGTCAGGTGCCAGGGGAAATTGGTGGGCCAAGTAGCAGTAAAGGATAGTAGGCAGGTGGAGCCAATGGTTTAACGATTTTAATTCTCTTTCATATTCCCATACCGACCTTTCTATCCTTGGCTTTCTCATTTGCCAGAGTGAAGCCACCCACAAAATGGAAGAACACTACCTCATATTCCACCTGACATACCAAAGGTATGAATATGGAATTCTCCAATTTCAAGTAATTCACCCTCCCACTTACCCCTGGCCTCCACAACCATTGTGCACACACTTTTCTCAATCCCCTAATCACCCTGCACATTTCCCCTCCTTCGCACCTTTATTCTCCATTCCAGAGTCTCTCAATTCCCTTTTATTTCCCCTCTTTCACCTCCCCCTGTCCCCTTCCACCCACATCCCTCCCTCCATCTTTCAATTTCACACCTCCTCTTCTCTCCTACTCTGACACACTTTTGTCTCCTTTTCCCCCCAAGCCTTTGTCACTTGGGAAGATTCACCCATCTTCCAATCGCCCCTCTCACCTCTATCCATCCACCTATCACTCACCATGCTGTGGGTCTTGCCAACCCCCCTTCCCCCTCCCCCCAACCCGTTTTGCAGCATCCTCCCACCTTTTCCTATCAGTCTGAAGAAAGATTTCGACCCGAAACACCATTTCTCTCCACAGACACTGCCTAATCCACAGAGTTCCTCCAGCACTTCGGTTTTTTTTTGCAAATAGGTTAACCTGCTTTTGGAGGGGTGGTGTCCAAATCCAGAATGGACAGGTAAATTGCAGTGACAAGTGAAGTGACTTAGCTGGGTGGGATGAGGCGTGGGGAAGCACGGGCTGCAAGTCCCATTGAAGATATATCTTGTATTTTATATAGTGTGTAAGAATGCGACGTGGCACAGAGTTGCAGCAAACCCTTGTTTCTACGGACCTCTTTCAATAGTCAATAGTCAATTTATTTGTCACATACACATAAATGTGCAGTGAAATGAAAGATTACCCGCAGTTCAACAATAAGACCAATAAGAATAATCAATAAAAATGCAATAACACATACAATCATAAACCAACACCAAACAAAAGAAACATCCATCACAGTGAGTCTCCTCCAGTCACCTCCTCACTGTGATGGAAGGCCAGAATGTCTTTTTCTCTTCCCCTGCCATCTTCTCCCGCGGTCAGGCTGTTATAACGGTATTGGTTGGAGCGGATGGACCGACCTAATTACGTTCACCGCCAGGCCAGGATGCCAAAGCCAACCCCGGCCGCTTGCAGGCGGGGCTGCCGACCTTCACCGCCAAGCTGGGCTGTCAATGCCATCCCTGGCCTGTACCGCCTCCCCGGCCCCTTCTGGGCCGAGCTGCCGACACCACCACCGGCCCAAACAGTTTCCTCAGCCGCTTCCAGGCCGCACATATATATATACATATATATATATGTGTATGTGTTTATTTTTCTACACACTGAACATTTTTTTTCTTGTTTATTATATAGTTTACAGAGCACTATATGTACATATTCTGTTGTGCTGCTGCCAATAAGAATTTCATTGTTCTATCTGGGACATATGACAATAAAAACACTGCCGTGTTAAGAGATGAAAACGTCTTTATTTTCACTAGACCCAAAGAAATAGCAATTTAACAGCCGGATGTATTTCCACATTTGCTACAAGGCAGCGTTTGCTGCCTTTCTTTGCAATAATGAAGGACTTTCTCTTTTAAGGCAGAGCATTATTCCGCTGGTTGCCAGCCGTTGCGTGACAGGTTGCTATTCAGATTGACGGCCTTTCTTTTTGTACGATTTTCCATGTGTGGGAGTTCAGGTGTTGAATTTGGCTTGGTGAACCCTTTCCACCCACTCCACCTCTTCCCGTACTTTATAGCTGCAATTATTGTCGGATCACAAAAATCAATCATCGATGTCATCACTTACTGTGTTCAGCTTTAAAAAAAAAAATTTGGGAGATGCACTGATACAAATAGATGCTGCCACTCAGCTGGGTCTTCGTTCAGCTTCACAAATAACAACACACTCTCTCGAACATGCTCCGCTGACCTGTGACAGCCACAACCTCCCCTGTTGCCTTCCTCAGATTTAGTTATCACAATTATTTGGGCTGTCACTGTACCTAAATAGCCGCTAGTAGCGCCCACACCAAACAGCATTTGGTCCCTAACTGGAGATGTCGAGCAAAGTAGATTAGCGCTCAGTGGAGGCCAAGCCTACATGAAATCATGACCATTAGGGGCCACAGTTTAAGATAGCAGAGAGAAGTGGGTTTGTAAACACTGGAATTTAGAAGGATGAGAGGGGATCTTATCGAAACGTATAAGATTATTAAGGGGTTGGACACGTTAGAGGCAGGAAACATGTTCCCAATGTTGGGGGAGTCCAGAACAAGGGGCCACAGTTTAAGAATAAGGGGTAGGCCATTTAGAACTGAGATGAGGAAAAACATTTTCAGTCAGAGAGTTGTGAATGTGTGGAATTCTCTGCCTCAGAAGGCAGTGGAGGCCAATTCTCTGAATGCATTCAAGAGAGAGCTAGATAGAGCTCTTAAGGATAGCGGAGTCAGGGGGTATGGGGAGAAGGCAGGAACGGGGTACTGATTGAGAATGATCAGCCATGATCACATTGAATGGTGGTGCTGGCTCGAAAGGCCGAATGGCCTCCTCCTGCACCTATTGTCTATTGTCTATTGTCTATTAATGACAATAATTAGCGGCAATAATTTGAAGAGGAAGAATTAGCTCCAAAACAAATCAGATCTAGATTTTGTTTCCGTTAGCAGTTTAATTACAGATTCATTCCTGTGCATTCCTAAGCATTCTTGTGGATTAAAAAAATCTCTTTCAAACTATACTTTTGATCGAAGAAAGCAGAGGGAGGGGATCTCCTGGGTCAGCAATTTCCATGTTGCTGCTCCTACCCCAGAAATTCATAAAAAGGCTGAATGTAATCACATGCCCGAGAGTCCAACTGCGATTCTACTGAAACTATGGAGAGGAGTACGTCAGAAGAAAGTCACAGAGCAAGTTGAATCAGTAGTAAGGGAGGCCAATGCAATGTTCGCATTTATTTCGAGAGAACGAAAATATAAAAAAACAGGGGATGCAACGCTGAGGCTTTATAAGGCACTGACCAGACCGACATTTGGAGTATTGTGAATAGTTTTGGGACCCCATATTTGAGGATGGAATGCTGTTGCCATTCATTGTATCCAGAGATAGAAGGGCGGCACGGTGGCGCAGCGGTAGAGTTGCTGCCTTACAGCGAATGCAGCGCCGGAGACTCAGGTTCGATCCTGACTACGGGTGCCGTCTCTACGGAGTTTGTACGTTCTCCCCCGTGACCTGCGTGGGTTTTCTCCGAGATCTTCGGTTTCCTCCCACACTCCAAAGACGTACAGGTTTGTAGGTTAATTGACTGGGTAAATGTTAAAAAAAAAAGAAATTTGTCCCTAGTGTGTATAGGGTAGTGTTAATGTGCGGGGATCGCTGGGCGGCACGGACTCGGTGGGCCGAAGGGCCTGTTTCCGCACTGTATCTCTAAAAAAAAAGATGCTGCCTGTCCTGCCGAGTTACTCTGGCATTTTGTGTCTGCCTGAGGAAGGAAGTACTGGCATTGGAGAGGGTCCAGAGGAGGTTTAGGAGAATGATCCCAGGGATGAGTGGGTTAATGTATGATGAGCGTTTGGAGCACTAGGCCTGTACTCACTGGAATTTAGAAGGATGAGGTGGGGGACCTCATTGAAGCTTATCGAATAATGAAGGGACTGGTTGGAGTGGATTTGGAGAGGATGTTTCCACTAGTGGGAGAGTCTAGGACCAGAGGGCACAGCCTCAGAATAAAAGGACATACCTTTAGAAAGGAGATGAGGAGGAATTTCTTTGGTCAGAGGGTGATAAATCATTGAAATTCATTGGAGGCAAAGTCATTGGATATTTTTAAGGCAGAGATAGATAGATACTTGATTAGTACAAGTGTCGAGGGTTACGGGGAGAAGGCAGGAGAATGGGGTTAGGAGGGAGAGATAGATCAGCCAGGATTGAATGATGAAGTAGACTTGATGGGTCGAATGGCCTAAATCTGCTCCTCTGACTTATGAACTTATGAGCACTTCAACATGAAATCTGGGTGGTTCAGGCATGAAATATTATAAGGTGTGGCAATAATCTATTATTTGCAGAAAGCTAATGATAATTTGTTGACTCAGTCTCTGATAAGACTCCTGGCATGTAACTTTGAAGGTTAAAAATTAGATTAATATTTATGTTGAAGTTCAACATGTTTTCCACGCCTTTAGATTTTCATATTACATTCTTGTCGTGTTTAGAGGCACAGCTGGAAACTGTGTGGCCCAACCGAGTCCACGCCGACCATTCATCACCCTCACCCAAAACGTCACCCGTTCCCTCTCTCCAGAGATGCTGCCTGTCCTGCTGAGTTACTCCAGCTTTTTGGTGTCTATACCCGTTTACACTCGTTCTATGTTATTCTACATTTTGCATCAACTCCCAGGTACACCGGGGGCAATTAACAGAGACCAATTAACCTGTCTTTTGGGATGTGGGAGGGAGCTGGAGGAAATCTATCCGCTCACAGGGAGAGCCCAAGGTCAGGATAGAACCCAGGTCTCCGGTGATGTGAGGCATCAGCAGTCCTACCAATGCCGCCCTCATTACATAGAATTTTCTTCTTGCGTTGTAGAGAATTTTATTTAAAAATAAAGCAATAAAACATTTAATTATGATTGACACAAAAAACCGGAGTAACTCAGCGGGTCTGGAGAAAAGGAATAGGTGATGCTTCGGGTCAAGACCCATCTTCACATTTATTTACCCTCTAGTTCAGCCTTAATCCTGGCCTATTTCCATATTATGTTAAAAAAAAAAATTGCGACTAGCCCACAAATCCACTTCAAAATTTTAACAAAGAAATGTAGGTTCTTGGGATTGTGAAACTAAATTACTTGTATTGTATTGATTGCTTGCAATGCAATCTGTTGGATATTCAAGTCTAATGTGGTGATGAAACTGGATATTATCCAACAGAGAGTTGGACTGGCATTAGCAGATTTTGAAACAAGGAACTGCAGATGGTAGTTTACAAAAAAGACATAAAGTGCTGGAGTATCAGTGGGCCAGTCAGCATCCCTGCAGAATGTGGATAGGCGACATTTTTGGTGGAACCCTTCTTCAGACTGATCGCAGGGGGGGGGGGGAAGCATGGGAAAGAAAGCTGGAAGGGAGGAGGGACGGGATAAAGTATGGCAGGTAATAGGCAAACACAGACGAGAGCGGGATTGTTAGGCACATGGTTGGAGAAAGGCCAAAGATGAAAAAACAGAAGGTGTGAGACAAAAGGATTGAGGATTTGCGAATTGTAAAGCCAGAGGAAGGCATGGAGGCAGGGAGAAGGGGCACATGGGATGGGATGGGGAGAAAGGGGGATGTGGGGGACAAAGGGGGTGCTGGATGTTACCCAAAATTGGGGAATTCGATGTTCAGACTACTGTTTCCCACTGTTTTCTTGCCATTGAGGGCGTGCAGCGTAGGTTCACTAGGTTAATTCCCGGAATGGCGGAACTATCATATGTTGAAAGACTGGAGCGACTAGCTTGTATACACTGGAATTTAGAAGGATGAGAGGAGATCTTATCGAAAAGTATAAGATTATTAAGGGGTTGGACACGTTAGAGGCAGGAAACATGTTCCCAATGTTGGGGGAGTCCAGAACAAGGGGCCACAGTTTAAGAATAAGGGGTAGGCCATTTAGAACTGAAATGAGGAAAAACTTTTTCAGTCAGAGAGTTGTGAATCTGTGGAATTCTCTGCCTCAGAAGGCAGTGGAGGCCAATTCTCTGAATGCATTCAAGAGAGAGCTGGATAGAGCTTTTAAGGATAGCGGAGTCAGGGTGTATGGGGAGAAGGCAGGAACGGGGTACTGATTGAGAATGATCAGCCATGATCACATTGAATGGCGGTGCTGGCTTGAAGGGCCGAATGGCCTCCTCCTGTACCTATTGTCTATTGTCTATTGTTTTGCACCATTAATTATGGTAAATATCTACTTCCAGGCTCACTTGATTCCGATGTTATGCAGATAATTAGAATGGACATGGATAATCTGAGCAAAATAGCAATGTCTGTGAGCAATTGGTGACCGGATGATGCAGTAAAATGCTTCCCCGAAGGGAACAACTGGCATTTAGTCAGTAGATGTGTTACCAAAATTGCAAATATTACTACTGAAATCCACCCCTGGATCCAAGTTGAAACTCGACACCACATGGTCAAGGAAATGTAGGAAGAGTTATTTTGTTATTGGCCAAACTGATCTCCCGGTGGCCGAGCACTTCAACTCCCCCTCCCATTCCCAGTCTGACCTTTCTGTCATGGGCCTCCTCAAGTGCCATAGTGAGGCCCACCGGAAATTGGAGGAACAGCACCTCATATTTCGCCTGGGCAGCTTGCAGCCCAGTGGTATGAACATCGACTTGTCCAACTTTAGATAGTTCTTCTGTCCCTCTCGTCCCCTCCTCCTTCCCAGATCTCCCTCTATCTTCCTCTCCACCTATAGCCTTCCTTTGTCCCGCCCCCCTGACATCAGTCTGAAGAAGGGTCTCGACCCGAAACGTCACCCATTCCTTCTCTCCCGAGATGCTGCCTGACCTGCTGAGTTACTCCAGCATTTTGTGAATAAATACCTTCGAAGAGTTATTTTGTGTTTTACTCTGCATGGAGATATACACTTGAAAAGCCATTAAGAGGTTGGAATTGCCCCAGAAGTCTGGAGATTCTTTTTCAGAACTTGACAAGCTACTGTTTCCTCGCTGGGATTATGTCCTGTAAGACGTGGGCTCTTTTCTTTCAAAAGAGGCATCAGCAGACCTTCCATCAGGGCACAGGGAAGTACGGACATTTCTGGGAACAATAGTGGAAGGTAGGGAATATGAAGGACTGGAAGGTGACATCTCAATGTGGTGGTTGAGATATAGGTGACAATGTTATAGTTGGCAGTTAGTGGTGGACAAAGTGCGTTAGTCTGATGGACCAAAGGGAGTGAAGGTGAGCATCAGGATAGAGGTCGGGTACAATCAAACAGAACTACAAATACTGGAAATTGCTATTAAAAAGAGATAATGCTGGAAGCGCTCAAGGGGAGATGGCCTCAATGGGCAAATCTGCCGACATTTGTTCGCTCCGATCCTCACCTGAAACTGGGTGGGATTGTGGAGGAATTATTTCAAGTAATGTAACACTGGAGCTTGAGGGAGGCCTGATGGAAATATGTACAATTAAAGTCATAAGGAATAGGAGTAGAATTAGGCCATTCAGCCCATCAAGTCTACTCCGCTATTCAATCATGGCTGATCTATCTCTCCCTCCTAATCCCATTCTCCTGCCTTCTCCTCATAACCTCTGACACCCGTGCTAATCAAGAACTAATCGACGATTACGCGAGCCGAAGATGGTGTTGACAGTCAGCGTCTTTCCCCCAGGTGGCAAAGATTAGATGGCACAGGTTTAAGGTGAGAGAAACAAACTTGAAACTTTAGATTTTTTTTAGATTTAGATTCTACAGCGCGGAAACAGGCCCTTTCGGCCCACCAAGTCTGCGCCGCCCAGCGATCCCCGCACATTAACACTATCCCACTCAC
This sequence comes from Rhinoraja longicauda, assembly GCF_053455715.1. Taxonomy (NCBI): domain Eukaryota; kingdom Metazoa; phylum Chordata; class Chondrichthyes; order Rajiformes; family Arhynchobatidae; genus Rhinoraja; species Rhinoraja longicauda. The sequence goes on along the minus strand of NC_135953.1, from coordinate 135,549,589 downwards.
ACCACTCACACTACAAACCTGCACGTCTTTGGAGTGTGGGAGGAAACCGAAGATCTCGGAGAAAACCCACGCAGGTCACGGGGAGAACGTACAAACTCCATACAGACGGCGCCCGTAGTCAGGATCGAACCTGAGTCTCCGGCGCTGCATTCGCTGTAAGACAGCAACTCTACCGCTGCGCCACCGTGCCGCGGTGCCGTGCCGTGGAATGTGTGCAACAGGTTTTTTTACACAGAGGGAGGCAAGTGCCTGGAGCACGCTGCCAGGGGTGGTGGTGGAGGCAGATAGCGAAGTGGCATTTAAGAAGCTTACAGACATGCACATGCATATGCATGGAATGGAGGGATATGAACCATGTGCAGGCAGATGAGATTTAGTTTATCTTGGTATTATATTCAGCGTAGACATTGTGGCCTCAAGGACCAATTGCTGCGCTATACTTTTCAATGTTCTAATATTTTCCAGAATGATCAATCACAAAAAATGGAAGCCAGAACATCTTGATGCAGAGATCAGCCAAAACATTATGACCACCTGCCTAATATGCTGTTGGTCCTCCGTGTGCAGCCCCATACGCAGCAGAGTGCGATGCACTGTATATTGTGACACATTCCTCCCGTGACCACCCATTAAAATTTTCTGTGACTTGTGCCACAGTAGACCTTCTGTCGGTTCGGACCAGACGGGATAGCCTTCGTTGCCCTCGCGCATCGATGTGCCTCGGGCGCCTAACACCCTAACACGCCTAACAACCACTAACACCCAGTTTGTGGTTTGTCCCTCCTCGACTACTGTCGATAGGTACTCACCACTGCTGACCGGGAGCACCCCACAAGCCTTGCCGTTTCAGAGATGCTCTGACCCAGTCGTCTGGCCATAACAATTTGGCCCTTGTCAAAGTCACTCTGGTCTTTACTCCTGTCCATTTCTCCTGCATCCAACACATCAACGTCAAGAACTGACTGTTCACTTGCTGCTGAATATATCCCACCCCTTGACGGGTGTCGTTGTAACAAGATTATCTATGTTATTCACTTTGCCTGTCCACGATCATAATGTCTTGGCAGATCGGTGTATATGCAAGAGAAACTCAGCTACGGCTTTGGAGCTTCCCAACATCGGTCTCTCCCGAGACTGCAAGCTCCTCGATGTTAAAGTCCGCAGTCGATCCCAGACAAGGGATCGCACGCACTGATGGTAAGTCCATGGCCCCACAGTGGGGCTCAAAGTCAGTCCCGAGCAAGGCCTCCAGCTCCACGATGTTAGGCCGCAGAACGATCGGAGATACGATCCGGAAAACAATCGCATCTCCGGCAAGGTAAGAGATTGAAAAAAAGTTTTCCCCCCACCCCTCCGCCCACCCCCCACATAAAACAGAGAACATTAACACAAACTTTTTAAACACACTAAAAATACAACAAAAAAAAGACGAAAAGGACTGACAGGCTGTAGGCAAGGCTGCCATCACGGCTCCACCTGGTGTATCTCTAAACCAAACAAAACTAAAACCTGGAGAATCATTTTTGGCCATTTTTTCAAGAAATTGAAGGTTAACTTTTGAAGTCGCCAATGCAAGGCAGTAACTGGGTCGAACAAGTTCCCCACCCATGGTTCAAGATACCACCAAGCTTAGATCAGAGACACCTCACCTGAGACGACCTTCAACTCTTCAATAACTTTCAATCTCTAGGCCGCCATGTTTACCATGGACGCCCATTCCGTCTGTACCTCCATCCCCCATCAGGAAGACCCTAGGGTCCTCCAGTTCTTCCGTGAACAGAGACGCAAGCAATCTCCCTGGACCAACACTCTCCTCCACCTGGTGCAACTTGTGCTCACCCTCAACAACATCCCTTTCAACTCCTCTCAATTCCCCCAAGTTAACGTTATAGCCATGGGCACTCACATGGGTACTCACATGGGCACTGACATGGGCACTCACATGGGCACTCTGGCCTGTCTTTTTGTCGGTTATGTCAAACAGTCCTTGTTCCAGACATACACTGGCAACGACCCCCAACTTTTCCTCCACTACATCGATGGCAACATTGCAGCTGCCTCCTGCACCCCTGCAGAGCTCATTGTTTTAATTGACGTCACTATTGACTTCCACTCTGCCCTCAAATTCACGTGGACTATCTCCGAATCCTCTCTCACTTTTCTTGATCTCTCTATTTCCATCACAGGGGTCAGACTATTGACCGACGTCTACTACAAACCTACCGACTCCCATAGTTATCTGGACTATACCTCCCCCCCCCTCTTGCACTGATGTAATTTCCTGCTCTCAATTCCTCCACTCCACTGCATCTGATGAGTCTTTCCATCCAAGGGCATTTGACACGTCCTCGTTATTTAGTAAACGTGGTTTCCCTCCTTCTGGCATTGATGGGTCCCTCACCTGCATATCCTCTGTGTCCCGTGGTTCTGCTCTCACCCCTCCTCCCCCCCAGATACAACAAAGATAGTATTCCCCTGGTCCTTACCCTTCACTCCACCAGCCTCTGCATTCAACACATCATCCTCCAACATTTCCCGGCAACTCCAAAGTGATCCCACCACCTGTCGATGTTTTCCATTCTCCACTCCCTTTTCACCTTCTGCAGAGGACTGCTCCCTCCTCAACTCCTTGGTCCACTCATCCCACCCAAACCACCCTCTCCCCAGGCACTTTCCTCTGCAACCGCAGGAGATGCAACACCTGTCCCTTCACCTCCTCCCTCACCTCCATCCAGGCAGTCCTTTCAGGTAGGACATAGGATCACACGCACCTCCTCCGACCTTGTCTACTGCATCCGGTGTTCTTGATGTGGCTCGCTGTACATCGGCGAGATCAAGTGTGGACTCGGTGACTGTTTCACCAAACACTTGCCAAGGCCAAGCGAGCCAAGACCTGCAGGAACCCTTGGTTGCCGACCATTCCAATTCCCCTTCCCATTCCCACGCTGAGCTTTTTGTCCTGGGCCTCCTCCATTGCCAGAGTGAGGCCACACGCAAACTGGAGGACAACACCTCACATTACACTTGGGTAGCTTACACCCCAATGGTATGAACATTGAATTCTCCAACTTTGGGTAACCTCTACAAAACACTCCCCCTCCCACTTCTCCCTCATAAACTGTCCCTCCATTTCTTCCCCCCTCCACCACCCCACCCTATCCCTGAGCCCTGGCTGACCCTGCCCCTAACCCTCCCCCTCCCCTCCTCTCAACCTACATTCCTAACCAATTCATACCTCAACAATCCTCCAGCGTCACCATTCGCAACTCTAATCCTTTTGTCTCACACCTTGTGTGTGTGAGTCTCTGGCCTTTGTCCAACCATCTGCCAGTCAACCCCCCCTCCCCCTCGCCTGTGTTTACCAATGACCTGCCATGCATTGCCCTGCCCCTGCACTAGTCTAGCTTTCTTTCCTCCCACAGGTCTAACGTCTGAAGAGGGTCCTGAGCCATAAGGCCACCTATCCATGTTCTTCAAGGATGTTGGAGTTACTGCAAGGTTTTGTGTGTTTCTGTGCTCTGAGATTTCCATGCCATTGGCAACAGGTCGTTCAACAAAGTGTGAATAAGACACCAAAAGCTGGAGTAACTCAGCAGGACAGACAGCATCTCTGGAGATAAGGAATGGGCCATTCCTTCTCTCCAGAGATGCTGCCTGTCCCACTGAGTTTCCCCAGTTTTTTGTGTCTATCTTCGGTTTAAACCAGCATCTACAGTTCATTCCGACACAAAGTGTGAATAATCCATTTTGTAGATCATCGCACTGACACAAAATGTGATTGAGATGTCTGCATCGATTCCTCCTATGTTCTAAAAGTAGCTCCAAAGCGAAATCAACTAGTTGACGATGTTATAAGAAGAAGTCAACTTTTATTTCAAATAAAATAAAGCAACTACACTGAATTTAGGGAGACAAGTCAACTCGGTTTGCTGCATTCACGTGTGTGCTTAGGACACACCTAAGAACGCCCTGGAACAAAATAAGTAAACAGACCTCAATAACGCATTAAAAGTATTCTCAAGGTGGATATCTTTATCTCATTCACAAAAATCACTGTTTAATTGAAACAAACATGCAATCACAATGGGTGTTATTCAATCATGGTGATGGTTGGCATGACTTCAAAACTATAACCAGTGACTTGTGGTTGATTCGTAAGATCCACAACTAACCTTCTTGTTACTGTTTCTCGCTGTGGAGATTCACAGATTCAGACCCATATTCACCAGGGTGCAATGAAATCCCCTGTTCGAATGAATTAATGTTTTGCAGGTAATTCTGCTATAAAGTATGTTTCCATGACATGAAGTGGATTTACTGCGAGTGATAAATTAAGCAACATGGGCCAAGTTGGAAATTGACCAGCGGGGGAAAAGTTGCCTTAAACAGTGTGAGGAGGGGAAAAATCCTGTTTCCATATAACCGCACAGTAATCAGGCACCTTTGTCTCTTAAGAACACAGCTGTTATCTCAACCATGGATGGCTATTGGCAAATAATTACTTCTATTGACACTTGTGCAATAGCACTCTATTAAACAATATAACATACAGCTTTGAGTATTTTTTGGCTTACAGTAAAATCTGTGGTCCTGCGTAGAGCCTAACACCTGCGGTCGGAAAGTTACTAGAGAGCGTATCATCAGGGATAAGAGATGCAGGCATTTAGATGGGCAAGGGCTGATTGGGGATGGTCAGCATGGTTTTGGATGTCGGAGGTCATGTCTCACGGATCTGATTGAGTTTCTTAAAAATATGACCAAAAAGGCCGATGTGGGCAGAGTCTGTAGATGTTGTATATATGGACTTTATCAAAGCATTCGACAGGGTTCTGCATGGTCGGCTGCTCTGGATGATTAGAGCGCATGGGATCCAAGGAGAGATAGCTGAATGAATAGAAAATTGGCTTCATGGAAGGAAGCAGAGGGTGATGGTGGAAGGTTGCTTCTCAGACTGGAGTCCTGTGACTAGTGGCGTGTCTCAGGGTTCAGTGCTGGGCCAATGCTGTTTGTCATCTACATCAATGATTTGGATGAGAACATACTGTGTATCATTGAGTCCGAGATTTATCGGCTTTCAAGCTTATGCTTTCTTTTGACAATTACTTAGTGACTGCAGTTGTGTAGGAAAATAACTGCAGATGCTGGTATAAATCGAAGGTGTCACAAAATGCAATTCCTCATTCTTGTTAGATCCTTGATTCTCATATATATCTCGTAAGTTTTGCTTTCTGCCATAATGCCAACACTCATATTCCTGTGGTTGCATTTAATTTTTAGTTTGCAGGTTATTTTTCTGAGATGTTTCGTCTGTTAAAAAACCATAATTGCAATCGGCCCCGTGAACTCACTATTTTAAATCGAACCTCCATGCTTTCTTCTGAATGACAAGTCTCATCTGCTTTCTGTTGGGTCAGGTTTGTCAGGTTTCCCAACACACTCTTTCTCTCCACCTGCCGTCTGCCAGTCCAAACATAAGAGCGTCATTGAGTTTTTCTACCGGTGTAATTGTACGAAAATCACAGCCTTCATTGAGCTTTGCAACACTTATTGATCACACAATTTGACTGCATTCTAATGAAAGGAACCTCATGAAAGGAACATCCTTTATTTGCAGTTATCAGTACTGAGTAATCTTTCTCAACATGTGTTCCATCTTGCGTTTATCTCCCTCTTTGGCCCAGTCTACTTACTGTAAGTGTAATAAACATCTCAATTGTCACAGCAAGAAATGTACCAGTACTTGCTCTTCGCAGCTAACTTGAATAGTTTCCACTTTTCTGTGACTTCTCTATTTGCTATTTCCAGAGCTTAGACAATAGACAATAGGTGCAGGAGGAGGCCATTCGGCCCTTCGAGCCAGCACAACCATTCAATGTGATCATGGCTGCTCATTCTCAATCAGTACCCCGTTCCTGCCTTCTCCCCATACCCCCTGACTCCGCTATCCTTACGAGCTCTATCTAGCTCTCTCTTGAATGCATTCAGAGAATTGGCCTCCACTGCCTTCTGAGGTGGAGAATTCCACAGATTCACAACTCTCTGACTGAAAAAGTTTTTCCTCATCTCCGTTCTAAATGGCCTACCCCTTATTCTTAAACTGTGGCCCCTTGTTCTGGACTCTCCCAGCTTGTGGTGAAAGGGCACCTCCTGAAGCGGTTATGCACCCAGTTAAGTTTTCAAGTAACTTTCAAGCAACTCAGTCACGACAAGTTACTCAACGAAATGAAGCACGAGTCACTTTAAACAACTGAAATCACCATTACAGGCATAACATATTAATTCCTCTTTGATAATAAACAAGGTTGCAATTTGTAACTGAGGAATCAGCTTCATTTCAAGTAGAATTTTGTAATTACATTAAGACGAAGGAGAGAAGTATTTTACAGTCTGTTTTGTCTGGGACATATCCCAATAACTCAGTGGTGCAATGTAAACAAACAAATTTGATCATATGTGTTCGAAGCAGCTGCAGATGCTGGTTTTACTTCGAAGATGGACACAAAATGCTGGAGTAACTCAGCGGGACAGGCAGCATCTCTGGAGAGAAGGAATGGGTGACATTTCAATAGACAATAGACAATAGGTGCAGGAGTAGGCCATTCGGCCCTTCGAGCCAGCACAACCATCTGGTAATATCTGGTCTATGTTTCAACCATCTGCCTATACAAAAAAAACCCTAGCCCGTGTCAATAGACAATAAACAATAGACAATAGACAATAGGTGCAGGAGTAGGCCATTCTTCGAGCCAGCGCTGCCATTCAATGTGATCATGGCTGATCATTCACAATCAGTACCCCGTTCCTGCCTTCTCCCCGTACCCCCTGACTCCGCTAACATTAAGAGCTCTATCTAGCTCTCTCTTGAAAACATCCAGAGAATTGGCCTCCACTGCCTTGTGAGGCAGAGAATTCCACAGATTTACAACTCTCTGACTGAAAAAGTTTTTCCTCATCTCCGTTTTAAATGGCCAACCCCTTATTCTTAAACTGTGGCCCCTGGTTTTGGACTCCCCCAACATTGGGAACATGTTTCCTGCCTCTAACGTGTCCAACCCCTTAATAATCTTATACGTTTCGATAAGATCCCCTCTCATCCTTCTAAATTCCAGTGTATACAAGCCTAGTCGCTCCAGTCTTTCAACATATGACAGTCCCGCCATTCCCGGGATTTCGGGTCACCCTTCTTCAGACTGAGACTCAGGGGAGAGGGAGACACAGAGATAAGGAAAGGTAAGGTGTGAAAATGAGACATCAAAAGTCATCAAAAGACATCAAAGAAAATGTAGAATAGATCATTGTTAGCTAGGAGAAGGTGACAACAACGCAAACAGAGATAAAATGTAATTGGGGACAGTCAGACTGGTCGGAGAACTGGAAAGGGTCTCGACCCAAAACGTCACCCATGCCTTCGCACCAGAAATGCTGCCTGTCGCGCTGAGTTATTCCAGCATTTTGCATCTATCTTCAAATTTGATCATAGTTCTCTTTATAATGTCACCTTAGATAAGCGGTTCTTGGATTGTGCTGTACTTGCAATAAAACATTGTAGATTTTTTTGAACTGTTATACTTACTGATTGCATTAAATGGCAACTTTATTGTGTTTCTATCAAAATCTAAATGTTACAGCATTTGAATAAGAAATTCTCCATAATTATTTCATTTTAATGGTAACTTAAAGTCATAGCTTAATTACACACAGGCAAAATAGTGTGCAATACGCTATCTTTTAAAGGTAAGGGCTTCATTTATGTTCAAATTTATGTCCTTCCTCAAATTAGGAGATCAAAGTTGCACACAATACTCTAGGAGCGGTTTCACCAGGGCCCTGTACAACTGCATAAGGACCTCCTTGCTCCTAAACTCAGATCCTCTTGCAATGAAGGCCAACATGCCATTAGCTTTCTTCACTGCCTGGTGTACCTGCATGCTTACTTTCAGTGACTGATGTACAACCCAGGTCTCCTTGCACCTCCCTTTTTCATAATCTGACACCATTCAGATAATAATCTGCCTTCCTTTTCTTGCCACCAAAGTGGATAACCTGCATCTGCACCTGCCATGCATCTGCCCACTCACCCAACCTATCCAAGTCACCCTGCAGCCTCATAGAATCCTCATCCCAGTTCACACTGCCACCCAGCTTTGTGTCATCCGCAAATATGGAGATATCACATTTAATTACCTCGTCCAAATCGTTAATATATATTGGAAATAACTGGGGTCCCAGCACTGAGCCTTGCGGCACCCCACTAGTCACTGCTTGCCATTCTGATAAGGACCCGTTAATTCCTCCTCTTTGCTTCCTGTCTGACAGCCAGTTCTCTATCCATGTCAATACCCTACCCCCAATACCATGTGCTCTAATTTTGCACACTAATCTCTTGTGTGGGACTTTCTCAAAGGCTTTTTTGAAACATCTCTGGAGAACATGGATTGGTAACTTTTCAGGTTGGGACCCCTCTTCAGACTGATTGTGGCATGGTGGGGGGGGGGGGGGGGGGTTGGGGGAAGAAAGGTGGGAGAGAGGAGAGGCAGGTCAAAGTGTGATACGTAATAGGTGGACACAGGCTGAGGTTTTTGATGTTGGGACAAAGGCCAGAGATTAAAGCGGAACGTGTGAGACAGATTGATTGAAGAGTTGCAAATTGTAAAGCCAGAGGAAAGAATGTAGGCAAGGGGGAAGTGAGAAATGGGTGGGAATCCAGGTGGGGCAAGGGGGAGAGGAGGGGAGGTGGAGAAAAGGTGGGGGTTTTGGGGAAATGGGGGAGAGGGAGGGTTGTTACAGGTTACCTAAAATTGGAGAATTCAATGTTCCTACAATTGGGTTGTAAACTAAACAAGCAAAATATAAGTTGTTCCTCCAGTTTGTGTTTTACAATGGAGGAGGCCCAGGACAAAAAGGGAATGGGAAGGGGTAGTTATTATTATTATTATCATCATCATCATCATCATCATCGTCATCGTCGTCGTCGTCGTCGTCGTCGTCGTCGTCGTCGTCCTCGTCCTCGTCCTCCTCGTCCTCCTCCTCCTCCTCCTCCTCCTCCTCCTCCTCCTCCTCCTCCTCCTCCTCCTCCTCCTCCTCCTCCTCCTCCTCCTCCTCCTCCTCCTCCTCCTCCTCCTCCTCCTCCTCCTCGTCCTCGTCCTCGTCCTCGTCCTCGTCCTCGCCGTCGCCGTCGCCGTCGCCCTCGTCCTCGTCCTCGCCCTCGCCCTCGCCCTCGCCCTCGCCGTCGCCCTCGCCCTCGCCCTCGCCGTCGCCGTCGCCGTCGCCGTCGCCGTCACCGTCATCATCATCATCGTCATCATCGTTGGCGGTCACTCGAAGTGAGTATGACTGGAAACAGGACCTTCGGCCCACCGATACGATGCTGACCAACGCTCACCCGTGCACTACTTCTATCCCACACACTGGGAACAATTTACAGAAACTAACTAACCTACAAACCTGTACATCTTTGGCATGTTGGAGGAACCAGAGCAGCCGGATAAAACCCACGTGGTCACAGGGAGAACGTACAAACTCCGTGCAGACAGCACGTGTAGTCAGGATTAAACCCGGGTCACTGGCTCTGTAAGGCAGCAACTCCACGTCTGTGCCATCCAATCTCCCAGTTGCTAACCATTTTAACTCCCCTTCCCATTCCCATACTGACCTTTCTGTCCTGGGATTCCTCAATTGCCAGGGTGAGACCAAATGCGAAATGGAGGAACAGCAACTCATATTCTACTTGGGTGGCTGACAAACCGATGGTATGAACATAGAATTCTCCAACTTTAGGGAATCTCTAACAACCCTCCCTCTCCCCATTCCCCCCTTTACCACCCCAACCCTTTCTCCCCTCCACCCTCCCCTCTCCTGTGCTCCACCTGGATTCCCACCTATTTCTCCCCTCCCCCTTTTCATCCTCCAACATTCTTTCCTCTAGACTCACAATTTGCAATTTTCTATCAGTCTGTCTCACACCTTCTGCTTTAATATCTGGTCTATGTTTCAACCATCTGCCTATACAAAAAAAACCCTAGCCCGTGTCAATAGACAATAAACAATAGACAATAGACAATAGGTGCAGGAGTAGGCCATTCTTCGAGCCAGCGCTGCCATTCAATGTGATCATGGCTGATCATTCACAATCAGTACCCCGTTCCTGCCTTCTCCCCATAACCCCTGACTCCGCTAACATTAAGAGCTCTATCTAGCTCTCTCTTGAAAACATCCAGAGAATTGGCCTCCACTGCCTTCTGAGGCAGAGAATTCCACAGATTTCCAACTCTCTGACTGAAAAAGGTTTTCCTCATCTCAGTTCTAAATGGCCTACCCCTTATTCTTAAACTGTGGCCCCTGGTTCTGGACTCCCCCAACATCGGGAACATGTTTCCTGCCTCTAGCGTGTCCAACCCCTTAATAATCTTATATGTTTCGATAAGATCAATAGGTGTTCACCTATTACCTGCAACACTTTGTCCTGGCTCACCTCTCTGGCTCCAGCTTTCTTACGCCCCCCCCCCCCCCCCCACAAAGAAGGGTCCCGTCATGAAAAGTTACCAATCCATGTTCTCCAGAGATGCTGCCTGGTCTGCTGAGTTACTCCAGCACTGTGTGTCCTGCAGTTAATTGCCCAGATAACTCTCATAGCACCTCAGAGTCTGCAACCTCTGACGTCAAAGAGGACAAGCGCAGAGGGAGCATGGAAAAATCTTTTTATTCACACAATGCTGGAGTAACTCAGCAGGTCAGGCAGCATCTCGGGAGAGAAGGAATGGGTGACGTTTCGGGTCGAGACCCTTCTTCAGACTGGAAAAATCTTGCCTGTTTTAGCTCTAGTGGCACGTTATCTTGAGGGGAACTCTGCCAGCAGCCCCTCATAGCCATTGGAATTAAATCCCAGATCCTCCTAAGCAATAGCTCTAGATGAGTAACTTCACGAGCAGACCTGCAATAGTTCAAGGTGGTGTTCACTGTCTCTTCAGCCATTAGGGATTGCCTTAAATGCTGGTCTTTCCAAAAGCATCCAGATCCCAAAAAATAAATAAAATACATTGGGTAGTTATATTTTCTCAGCTGGTGCATTGTTGTCGATTTGAGCTACATGGAATTTTTAAAATATTCCTTTATTAAATTTTTGATGCTGTTTTTTCTGCATAGTAATATGCTGTAAAAAAAATCCTTGCCTCAGGCATTGAAGTGTGCCAGGTCCGACATTTAAAGATTTTTAACCAGCCGGGCTGCAAGGTGCATTGCGGGGCACAGTTTGCAATGCCGCAGAGGCGCTGAGTGCCCGAGGAGGAGTAGCAGGGGCCTCCATTGCCTGACCACATCAAAGATGGCAGGTGTGACCGCTGGTGGCCACATGGCGGGGCAGTGGCGCAGCGGTAGAGTTGCTGCCTTACAGCGAATGCAGCGCCGGAGACTCAGGTTCGATCCTGACTACGGGCGCCATCTGTACGGAGTTTGTACGTTCTCCCCGTGACCTGCGTGGGTTTTCTCCGAGATCTTCGGTTTCCTCCCACACTCCAAAGACGTACAGGTATGTAGGTTAATTGACTGGGTAAATGTAAAAATTGTCCCTAGTGGGTGTAAGATAGTGTTAGTGTGCGGGGATCGCTGGGCGGCGCGGACTCGTTGGGCCGAAGGGCCTGTTTCCGCGCTGTATCTCTAAATCTATAATCTAAATGGCGGGGCGGAGTGAAGCGTCTCTTTCCTATTCTCGGCACCCTTGCAAACTGTGGCATTTATTTCTTCTCCCTGCCTGAACAGTGTTGCTGCTCAGTGAAAGCTTACACAAGGTGTTGCATTGATCTGTGGAGAGGATTAAGGGAGAGAATGGAATTATGAATGCAACACAGGGGTAAAATAAACACAATTAAATCACAAGCCTTTAAATTCCTAAGCTCTGGATGGTAATGGAGGGTATCAATGTTGTTTGAGGGATGATGATCAAGCAAACTGCCAACAATGGTCTACAGTATTTCATCATCGTCACATTTTTGCCTGTCTTTCACTCACTTGTTCTATATCTCTCTCTACACCATGGTCTACAGTATATCTCTCGTTTCCCGATCCCCTGACTGGCAGTCTGAAGAAGGGTCTCGACCCGAGACATCACCCATTCCTTCTCTCCAGAGATGCTGCCTGTCCCGCTGAATTACTCCAGCATTTTGTGTCTATCTTCGGTTGAAAGCAGCATCTGCAGTTCCTTCCCACACAATCAATCTGCTCTGTCCTGTTTCTTGAGAGCTTCTCGAGAGTTGCTGGCAGTGCATTCACCTGGGCAAGTAGAGCTTGGTCCACTATGCTACTAACTTGCTCGCTCCAGCTATTGAAAAGGGCTAAACGTGTCGACAGGTAAATCACTTGTCACGAGATACCCAATCTCAAACTTGGAAGTTACCATCTCTGCCAAACCTACCACGTAAATTCTCTGACTACAAGAGCTCTTGCAGCCAGAGAATTTAAGCGGCAGTTTTAGTTGAGTTTCTAATGGATGGTAATTTCCACGTTATAGGAACATAGAAACATAGAAAATATGTGCAGGAGTAGGCCATTCGGCCCTTCGAGCCTGCACCGCCATTCAATATGATCATGGCTGATCATCCAACTCAGTATCCTGTACCTGCCTTCTCTCTATACCCCCTGATCCCTTTAGCCACAAGGGCCACATCTAACTCCCTCTTAAATATAGCCAATGAACTGGCCTCAACTACCTTCTGTGGCAGAGAATTCCACAGATTCACCACTCTCTGTGTGAAGAATTTTTTTCTCATCTCGGTCCTAAAAGACTTCCCCCTTATCCTTAAGCTGTGACCCCTGGTTCTGGACTTCCCCAACATCGGGAACAATCTTCCTGCATCTAGCCTGTCCAACCCCCTAAGAATTTTGTAAATTTCTATAAGATCCCCCGTCAATCTTCTAAATTCCAGCGAGTACAAGCCGAGTCTATCCAGTCTTTCTTCATATGAAAGTCCTGCCATCCCAGGGATCAATCTGGTGAACCTTCTCTGTACTCCCTCTATGGCAAGAATGTCTTTCCTCAGATTAGGAGACCAAAACTGCACGCAATACTCCAGGTGCGGTCTCACCAATGCCCTGTACAACTGCCGCAGAACCTCCCTGCTCCTATACTCAAATGTTGGGATCTCTGTGATGTTGATGCCATTGAATATCAAAGATAGGTGGTGATACGCTCCCGTTTTGGAGCAAGGCATTGGCTGGCATTTTGGTGAAGTGATCATTGATCATTGATCCATGATTGAAAGATGTCTACACCTTGCAGCACGGGCTGCTTCGTTTTTGCTGACGTGTTGTGACTGGAATTGAACTTTGTGAAATTATTAAAAAGCATCAGCTGAGGAAATATTGGGCCCCAGGAACTCCTGCTGCGCTGACCTTGGGCAGTGATCATTGACCTCCAACACTAAGATCGTTCCCCCATGTATGGCTTTTCACTGTTTTCCATTTGATACCCGGTTGACTTTAATTTACCAGGGTGCCTTGATGCCACACTAGAGGAACGCTGCCATAACGTTAAGAACAGTCACTCTCCCCTCATCTCCAACATCAATCTCTTTGCTCCATGTTTGTACCAAGGCAATGAAAACATTCAATGGCCCTGGCGATAGCTCCAATAGTCATCTGCAATGAGGTTATTAGTACGTAGGATTAGGAAAGAACTGCAGATGCTGGTTTAAATTGAAGGCAGACACAAAATGCTGGAGCAACTCAACGGGGCTGGCAGCACCTCTGGAGAGAAGGATTGGGTGACGTTTCGGATTCAGACTGAAGAAGGGTCTTGACCCGAAAAGTCATCCATTTCTTCTCTCCAGAGATGCTGCCTGTCACGTGAGTTACTCCAGCATTTTGTGTCGATCTTAGGTCATTAGCAAGCCTTGCTTGTTATCAGCTTCACTGGCGATTTACTGAAGATTGACGGTGGACTGATAGAGTGATAATTAGCTGGATTGGATTTGTTGGATTTTTACAAACAGGACATCATTGGAACATTTTCCACATTGCATTGCCAGGGTTTAATGTAAACTGTACTGGAATGATTTGGCTTAGTATAGTATAGTATAGTATTGTATAGTATAGTATAGTATAGTATAGTATAGTATAGTAGTATAGTATAGAACTTTATTGTCATTCGGTACAAGTACCGAACGAAATTACAGCAGTCACAAAACACAACAAAAAAAAGAAAAAAGTACACAGGGCACACGACCCCAAGACAAAAATCCATCACAGTGAGTCCAAACACCCCCTCACTGTGATGGAAGGCAACAAAACTTCCACTCTCTTCCCCCCCTTAGGTTGCAGCTGACTCTGGAGCACAGGTCATATGCACTGCAGCAACATACCAAGACTCCTTGGTATTTATTCACAAAATGCTGGAGTAACTCAGCAGGTCAGGCAGCATCTCAGGAGAGAAGGAATGGGTGACGTTTCGGGTCGAGACCCTTCTTCAGACTGATGTCAGAGGGGCGGCACAAAGGAAGGATATAGGTGGAGACAGGAAGATAGAGGGAGATCTGGGAAGGAGGAGGGGAAGAGAGGGACAGAGGAACTATCTAAAGTTGGAGAAGTCAATGTTCATACCGCTGGGCTGCAAGCTGCCCAGGCGAAATATGAGGTGCTGTTCCTCCAATTTCCGGTGGGCCTCACTATGGCACTGGAGGAGGCCCATGACAGAAAGGTCAGACTGGGAATGGGAGGGGGAGTTGAAGTGCTCGGACACCAGGAGATCAGTTTGCCAATGCGGACCGAGCGCAGGTGTTGAGCGAAGCGATCGCCGAGCCTGCGCTTGGTTTTGCCGATGTAAATAAGTTGACTTCTTGAGCAGCGGATGCAATAGATGAGGTTGGAGGAGGTGCAGGTGAACCTCTGTCTCACCTGGAAAGACTGTTTGGGTCCTTGGATGGAGTTGAGGGGGGAGGTAAAGGCGGCGTGGTATAGATGGAGTCAATAGAAGGGAGGTTGGTTTGCGTGACGCTCTGGGATATGCCCATAATTCTTGCACTGTTGCAATTCCTGGAAGTATGGGGGAAACCTCAATGACCTTTGAGAGAGAGTTTCGGGATCTTGTGCCAGCGACCAGCATCTGCAGTTATTGTCTTATATTAAGACTCCTTGGTATGATACCTTCCAAACTTACGACCTCTAACAGCTTGAAGGATAAGGGCAGCAAAAGCAAGAGAACACAACCACCTGGAAATTACCCTTCAAGCCACACACCATTCCGACCTGAAAATATATTCCTTCACCGTCGCTGGCTCAAGATCCCGAAACTCTCTCTCAAAGGTCATTGAGGTTTCCCCCATACTTCCAGGAATTGCGACAGTGCAAGAATTATGGGCCTATCCCAGAGCGTCACGCAAACCAACCTCCCTTCTGTTGACTCCATCTATACCACGCTGCTTGCATTAGGCCACCAACATAATCAAGGGCTAGTCTCATCCTGGCCACTCCCTCTTCTCCCCTCTCCATTCAGGCATGAGATTCAGAAGTTTGAAAACGGGTATCTCCACATTCAGGGATAGATTCTTCCCAGCTTTTATCAGGCAACGTGACCATCCTATCACCGAACAGCGAGCGGTCCTGACCAGTGTAAAGAAGGGTCTCGACCCGAAACCTCACCTATTTCTTCTCTCCAGAGATGCTGCCTGTCCCACTGAGTTACTCCAGCATTTTGTGTCTATCTTCGGTTCCTTCCAACACTGTCCTGACCTATTGGAGACCTTCAAGCTATCTTCAATCGGACTGTACTGAACGTTATTTTGCACTAAACGTTATCCCCTTTATTCTGCGTCTGTACACTACGGACGTCTTGAATGTAATCATATATCGTCTTTCCGCTGAGTGGATAGCTTGCAACAAAAAAGGTTTTCATTGTACCTCAGTACACATCGTAATAATAACCCAAATTAAGAAGGCACTACAGGTGCTCCTCAGCTTTCCGTACGTTCCAAGAAACCCATCGGAAACTGAAAATACCGTAAGCCGAAATGCATTTAAAAAAAGATTTTTAGAGATACAGCGCGGAAACAGGCCCTTCGGCCCACCGGGTCCGCGCCGCCCAGCGATCCCCGCACATTAACACTATCCTACACACACTAGGGACAATTTTTACATTTGCCCAGCCAATTAACCTACATACCTGTACGTCTTTGGAGTGTGGGAGGAAACCGAAGATCTCGGAGAAAACCCACGCAGGTCACGGGGAGAACGTACAAACTCCTTACAGTGCAGCACCCGTAGTCAGGATCGAACCTGAGTCTCCGGCGCTGCATTCGCTGTAAGGCAGCAACTCTACCGCTGCGTCACCGTGCCGCCCGTGCCATTTAATACACGTGATCACGTGGCCGGAAGCGAGCTGTGGCTCGCTACGGGGCGCTGCCGTTTGCACCATGGCAAAGTTGAAGCATTGTAAGCCGGGGAACACCTGTATCTCACCAGTATCTTCTTGTGCACTGAGAGATCTGCAATTATAATGTTGGCTCAGCCGGCGAAGCCCACATCCGTTGAATGAATGAAAAAATATGGTGGTTTAAAGAACAGTGGGAAAGAGTAGGTCTTTAAAAGAGGACTAAACGGTTTCAATGGCTTCAAACACATGAGACGTGGAAAGCATTCAGAATGCCACCTACCAGTGGAGCAAGAAAAGTGAATTGGCTGCTCAGGAACTTAATGAGAATGGGGATTAATGAAGGGGAGAAGCTAGCACAGATTTGGTGTCAGAGTAGGTGAGAGCCTAGAAGGGGGTTCACCTTGATGATCGAGGAAAGCATCGGGAAAACTGAATGTGTTGGAGAATGGGGTTGGGAATGAGGAGGTCATGAGGTCATGTGATAAGAGCAAAATTAGGCCATTCGACCCATCAAGTCTACTCCGCCATTCATTCATGGCTGATCTCTCTCTCCCTCCTAACCCCATTCTCCCGCCTTCTCCCCATAACCCCTGACATCCGTACTAATCAAGTATCTGTCTGTCTCTGCCTTAACAATATCCATTGACTTGGTCTCCACAGCCTTCTGTGGCAAAGAGTTCCACAGATTCACCACCCTCTGACTGAAGAATATTCTCCTCATCTCCTTCCTAAAGGAAAGTCCTTTAATTCTGAGGCTATGACCCATAGTCCTAGACTCTCCCACTAGTGAAAACATCCTCCAGCGAGTACAGACCCAATGGCATCAAACAATTGACAATAGACAATAGACAATAGACAATAGACAATAGACAATAGGTGCAGGAGGAGGACATTCAGCCCTTCGAGCCAGCACCGCCATTCAATGTGATCATGGCTGATCATTCTCAATCAGTACCCCGTTCCTGCCTTCTCCCCATACCCCCTGACTCCGCTATCCTTAAGAGCTCTATCCACCTCTCTCTTGAATGCATTCAGAGAATTGGCCTCCACTGCCTTCTGAGACAGAGAATTCCACAGATTCACAACTCTCTGACTGAAAAAGTTTTTCCTCATCTCAGTTCTAAATGGCCTACCCCTTATACTTAAACTGTGGCCCCTTGTTCTGGACTCCCCCAACATTGGGAACATGTTTCCTGCCTCTAACGTGTCCAACCCCTTAATAATCTTATACGTTTTGATAAGATCCCCTCTCATCCTTCTCAATTCCAGTGTATACAAGCCTAGTCGTTCCAGTCTTTCAACATATGACAGTCCCGCCATTCCGGGAATAGAAGCAGAATACGAATGAGCAGAGGGAAACCGAAAAAGATAAATTGTGCTGAGTGCCTTCCGAAGGGTTTTTTTTGGAGGGTAAATAATTAAAAAGAAACATTTTTAGTCCTTGAGCAAAAATTAACCGAGTCAGTCGTTAGATTGCTTCATGACCTCCAGACGGTAGAAATTTGAAAATGACAGTATGACTGCACCGGTATTGTACAGGAATAGCTCCAAGTCAATCTTAAAGCAGGAGATGTATGTTGATGTGAATGTAACATTTGTCACCGTGATTAATGAATCATTGTTTTCACTGCTCCCAGTCAAATTGAATTTGCATCAGGCTTTCCTTTAGATTGAGCTTCTGCAAAAATCTGGATAATACCTGGATCCAGTAGGTACAAGCAGAAAATTATTTGACTTCATTTTTCTCAGCCAATTTGGAGACCTGCGGTTCATCGTATTTTACTGATCTGGAACATGGTAAATCCGAGAGTTCATCATAATGACTTGTACATGGCAATAAATCTTTCTTTCAGGCCTATTTATTCACAAAATGCTGGAGTAACTCAGCAGGTCAGGCAGCATCTCGGGAGAGAAGGAATGGGTGATGTTTCGAGTCGAGACCCGAAACGTCACCCATTCCTTCTCTCCTGAGATGCTGCCTGACCTGCTGAGTTACTCCAGCATTTTGTGAATAAATCGATTTGTACCAGCATCTGCAGTTATTTTCTTATACTTTCTTTCAGGCCTGTACTTCCTTTCATGTTAATTTTCTAACAATTATGCCAATCGTGTAATAAAGCTGTTTATTAAAATCAAAGTCACTTACAAATCCGTTCAAATCCATTCATCGGCACAGTGGCACAGGTTAGTAGGTCCACTGCCCCTTCAGCGCCAAACAGGTGCTGTCTGTGTGGAGCTTGCAAGTACTTCCTGTGAACACGTAGGTTTCTTTTGGATGTTCTTGCTTCCTCCCACACCCCAATGATTTAGATTTTTTTTAGATTTAGATTTAGAGATACAGCGCGGAAACAGGCCCTTCGGCCCACCGGGTCCGCGCCGCCCAGCGATCCCCGCACATTAACACTATCCTACACCGACTAGGGACAATTTTTTTAACATTTTTACCCAGTCAATTAACCTACATACCTGTACGTCTTTGGAGTGTGGGAGGAAACCGAAGTTCTCGGAGAAAACCCGCGCAGGTCACGGGGAGAACGTACAAACTCCGTACAGACGGCGCCCGTAGTCAGAATCGAAACTGAGTCTCCGGCGCTGCATTCGCTATAAGGCAGCAACTCTACCACTGCGCCACCGTGCCGCTCACATGGATGGAATCAGTAGGATCATTATTTGACCACAGCAAATTCCCCGTGGAGCAGAGGTGAATTATACAAACTTTGCGGAGTTGATGAAATGTAGGGAAGACGGCATTAACATAAGATTAGTGTAAACTAGACCAAGTGGTCCCGTTGGGCCCGAACCTCTCCTGCATTGGTGCAGCACCCTCTCTCCCCCCCTCCCCCCCACTCTCCCCTCCTCCCACCCCCTTCCTGCCTCCTCCCCCTCCCTCCCCCTCCCTCCTCTCCTACCCCCCTCTCTCCCTCCCCCTCCCCTTCTCCTCCCCCCACAGTGCTATACTGGCTTGAGGTGTTTCTATTACTCCATTTTGGTCAATTATGCAACCGTACCATTGTCACTTTAGCCTTAGGCTCTGACAATCCCTCCCTCAAACTTTACACCCTTCCAACTCTTTTTCCGCTTATCAGTGAATCACCCCTGCCGCTCTCTTTTCACATTGAGTCATAAGATAATCTCTTTTCACGTTGAGTCATGAGTTAAGGCTCAGTTGGAGGCAATATGGCTCACTTCCCAGTTCGGTCCGTGTCCTGCATGCCATTCATCTCCAAGTGTAAGAAAATAACTGCAGATGCTGGGACAAATCGAAGGTATTTATTAACAAAATGCTGGAGTAACTCAGCAGGTCAGGCAGCATCTCAGGAGAGAAGGAATGGGCGACGTTTCGGGTCGAGACCCTTCTTCAGACAGCTAATCAGCTTGATGAGGTCCGTTTGTGGCTATCAACATGCCTTTGCCTTCCCCAGAGCTCCTTATACAGAGTTCACCAGTGGCTGCATGGGGTTTGGAAGGTTGTTATGTTGCAACTTCCGAGGCTGTTGAACCCCGTTTTGGACAAACCCAGAAGGCTCGACTTTCCACTATGAGCAAAGGCAGACTGCGGTCGATAGCCGTCGAGGCAACAACATCTGCACTC
Organism: Rhinoraja longicauda; assembly: GCF_053455715.1. Taxonomy (NCBI): domain Eukaryota; kingdom Metazoa; phylum Chordata; class Chondrichthyes; order Rajiformes; family Arhynchobatidae; genus Rhinoraja; species Rhinoraja longicauda. The sequence continues at coordinate 135,529,640 of NC_135953.1, read as the reverse complement.
ACAAAGAGCAATTGTGGGAACATAAATCCTGAGAGCTTCACAAAACAATGGGCAGCACTCTAGCAATCTTATCGGAACAATGGTGGCTGCTCCTCATTTGAACGCTGCTACTCAGACACGAGTCTCAGAGCTCAGAGGACCATCGGAACACAGCTACCAGCCTTGGAGGGCATCTACAACACACGATGCCTCAGAAAAGCCACCAGCATCCACAAAGACTCTTCACACCCCTGCAACAGTCTGTTCGAACTTCTACCATCGGGCAGACGATACAAGGCCTTCTACGCCCGCACCTCCAGGAACAGCTTCATCCCCAGGGCCATAGCTGCTATGCCGGTCCTGCTGAGCCGGATGGTCACATCGCACAGCGAACCGGCACAGATCTACTTGCACTTTATTCTGTATTAAAACTGTTACAATTTGTTTCATTGGGTTGTTTAAATTAATACTGATTAGCTAATTAATTTATTGCATCATATGGGAGGCGCATTCCCAATCTCGTTGTATAATAAAGATATATTGTATTGTATTGTATTGTATGTTTCTATTGCAACAGTCTGTCTGACTGTTTTTTTGCTTGTGCTGCTATAGAAGCTGGGACATTGCACATTGATACCCTCTGATGCTGAAACGTAGCTCACTATCATTTCCACACCAGTTTGGATTGGAGTCAGGCTTCACATCCTGTGCGAGTTTGGAGCTGGACACCTCCGTCCCCTTGACACTTTGTGCAAGCTTCTATGCATTCCTGTGAACACATCAAGCTTTTCACTGTACTCACACATCAGACTTTGTTTGCAGACTGCCTCATTGAAGACCTAATTTGAGTTCTCTGGGGATATGTCACTAGGGCTATCCTTGCTATCCTTATCCATAGCTTCATGCCTTCAGACTTACCACTTGCTTTTTCCCTGTGGCTATCAAACTGTACAACTCTTCCCCCTTCTGTCATGGGGTAGACTGACACCCTCCCTCTCCCCCCCCCCCCCCCAATTTTTGCACATCCCCAATCCTTCTCACTCATCACTTTAATTTCATGTATTTTGTGTTTTTATGACTGTTGGCAGATCAATTTCCCTCCTGGGACAAATAAAGTTATATTGTATACTGTGTCATATCGTATCGTATGCTGATCCCACCTGCGAGGTTATCTTTACCAGGTGTAAAATGCCAGCTATCGGGCCTCGGAGGCTGAAAACATGTTCCCGAAGTTGGGGGAAGTCCAGAACCAGGGGCCGCGGTTTAAGAATAAGAGGTAGGCCATTTAGAACGGAGATGAGGAAGAACTTTTTCCACTCAGAGAGTTGTGAAGCTGTGGAATTCTCTGCCTCAGAAGGCAGTGGAGGCCAATTCTCTGGATGCTTTCAAGAGAGAGTTAGGGAGAGCTCTTAATGATAGCGGAGTCAGGGGATATGGGGAGAAGGCAGGAACGGGGTACTGATTGTACATGATCAGCCGGGATAACGGTGAATGGGGGTGCTGGCTCGAAGGGCCGAATGGCCTACTCCTGCACCCATTGTCTATTGTCTATTGAAAGTGCCAGGTTGAGTGAGAAAGCACAGGGTTCATGCTTTCTTGCTACTCGAGTCACTTTTAAGATTCAAGATTCAAGAGATTCAAGATAGCTTTATTTGTCATCCAATATTGGACGAAATTCAGTCACCCACAGTCCAACAATAAAAGCATTAAATAGGTATTAAAATTACACAACCCCAAAAACACACAAAAAAAGAAACATCCATCAAAGAAACATCCATCACAGTGAGTCTCCTCCAGTCCTCTCCTCACTGTGATGGAAGGCCACAATGTCTTTCCCTTCTCCTGCCGCCTTCTCCCGCGGTCAGGTTGTTGTGGTTGCAGGCCGCGCCGGACGGTCCACAGCGGGCCGGCCCAAGGCGAGTCCCAGCCGCTCCCGCAGCCTCCGAAGACGGCCGGCTCCGCCGATGATAAGTCCGATCCGGGTGGGCGAACACGCTGCTGCTGTTGCTGCACGTCGGGACGGTCGTGGCTCCCGACATTGAAGCCCCCGCCCAGCAGAGAAGAATCCCGCGGCATATTTTAGGCCGCGCCGGACGGTGAAATGTCCGCGACCCAAGCCCCAGCGGGTGAACACGCTGCCGCTGCCGGAGCTCCCGATGTCGGCATCCATGCGACCCGAGCCTAAGGCGAGTCGCAGCCGCTCCCGCAGCCTCCGAGGACGGCCGGCTCCGGTGATGGTAAGTCCGATCCGCGGGCTCTGCGAACCAGAGCCCTGGAGGCCGACAGCTCCAGGAGTTGGGCCGATGGTAGGCCGCAGCAGGAACGGAGACAACACCCAGAAAACAAAGGTCGGGTCTCCGTTCGGAAGGGACACATATTTACAATTTTACAGTTCCCCCCCTCCCCCCCACATACACACATAGTACACAAACACAAAAACACGACATCACAACTACAATTAAGACAAAAAAACAACAAAAACACAAAGACAAATGGACCGCAGGTAAGCCGCAGCTGCTATGGCAGCGCCGCCATTTTGGTTCCAGCTGGTTGTGAATTTTCAGTTATCTGAAAGGCGAAAGGCTCACGGATAGAATACTGTGAGCGACTGATTGCATGCTGGATGTTTGTGCTTACATCATCTACAGCTTTTAAATCAGAAAAGTTGGGGAAGGTCATAAGGTCATAAGTTTTAGGAGCAGAATTAGGCAATTTGGCCGATCAAGTCTACTCTGCCATTCATTCATGGCTGATCCAAAGAATGGATTGACTGGGCTTATATTCACTAGAATTTAGAAGGACGAGAGGGGATCTTATAGCAACATGTAAAATCCTTAAGGGATTGGACAGGATCGATGCAGAAAAAATGTTCCCAATGTTGAGGGAGTCCAGAACCAGGGGTCACAGATTAAGAATAAGGGGTAGGCCATTTTGGACTGAGATGAGGAAAAACTTTTTCACCCAGAGAGATGTGAATCTGTGGAATTCTCTGCCACAGAAGGCAGTGGGGGCCAATTCATTGGATGTTTTCAAGAGAGAGTTCGATAGAGCTCTTAGGGCTAATGGAATCAAGGGATATGGGGATAAATCAGGAAAGGGGTACAGTTTTTGGATGATCAGCCATGATCATATTGAATGGTGGTGCTGGCTCGAAGGGCCGAATGGCCTACTCCTGCACCTATTTTCTATGTTTCTATCTATCGGGCCCTCCTAACCCCATTCTCCTGCCTTCTCCCCATAACTTCTGACACCCGTACTAATCAAGAATCTATCTATCTCTGCCTTAAAAATATCCACGGCCTCCACAGCCTTCTGTGACAAAGAATTCCACAGACTCACCATCCTCTGACTAAAGAAATTCCTCCTTCCTTTAATTCTGAGGCTATGACCGATAGTCCTCGACTCTCCCACTAGTGGAAATATCCTGAGTATGGAAAAGTCCGTAGTATGGTGTGTAAAGAAAGATTAGGCCTTTCCACCATTACCTTCTTTTGAAATCCTATTAATTCTCACACTATTTGTTTCTCCCAGTGCTTTGTGCACTTTGCGTTTCCTTTCTGATAGTTTCTCCATGCACTGATTCTCCAGACGAATGAATTTCAAGTTTTGATGGAGCACTAATTAAGTCCCTTTCAAGGATACTGAGTTCAGCCTGAGTGACCTCGAACCCTTCCACCATCTTTGCATGATCCATGATTGTGAACGGTTCCACCAATCCCTCTAAACCCCACTGCAGGTGTTTAGTTTAGAGTTGGAGATATAACGCGGAAACAGGCCCTTCGGCCCACCGAGTCTGCGCTGACCAGTAATCCCCATACACTAGCATTATCCTACACACCAGGGACAATTCACAAATTTTCAGCGAAGCCAATTAATCTACAAACCTGCATGTCTTTAAACTGTGGGAGGAAACCAGAGACCCACGTAGGAGGACGTACAAACTCCTTATATGCAGCACGACGTAGTCAGGATTGAAACCAGTTTTCTGGCACTGTAAAGGCAGCAACTCTACCGCCGTGTCTTCATCTCAATGCATTTTCCCCTTATTTACGTGACACTGGGCCTATCGATATTGAGCTCCTGCTTTTTAACTTTCTTCTTAGATCCAAGTCATACAATGATGAATTGCAACCGAGGAATTTCTCAAAATGCAAGTTCTCAGCAATAGACAATAGACAATAGACAATAGGTGCAGGAGTAGGCCATTCGGCCCTTCGAGCCAGCACCGCCATTCAATGTGATCATGGCTGATCATTCTCAATCAGTACCCCGTTCCTGCCTTCTCCCCATACCCCCTGACTCCGCTATCCTTAAGAGCTCTATCTAGCTCTCTCTTGAATGCATTCAGAGAATTGGCCTCCACTGTCTTCTGAGGCAGAGAATTCCACAGATTCACAACTCTCTGACTGAAAACTGTTGCAACTGTTCCTCGAATACGGAAACCCATGCTGTGCCTGAGCAGCTGAAGGCATGTCCTACCTGTGTTGTTACTCACAGCAAGTCATAGAGTCATAGAGTCATAGAGTCATAGAGTCATAAAGTCATAGAGTGATACAGTGTGGAAACAGGCCCTTCAGCCCAACTTGCCCATACCGGCCAACAATGTCCCAGCTACACTAGTCGCACTTCCCTGCGCTTGGTCCATATCCCTCCAAACCTGTCCTATCCATGTACTTGTCTGTTTCATAAACGATGGGATAGTCCCAGCCTTAACTACCTCCTCTGTCAGCTTGTTCCATACACCCACCACCCTTTGTGTGAAAAAGTGACCTCTCGGATTCCTATTAAATCTTTTCCCCTTCAACTTGAACCTGTGTCCTCTGGTCTTCGATTCCCCTACTCTGGGCAAGAGACTCTGTGCATCTACCTGATCTTTTCTTCTCATGATTTTGTACACCTCTATAAGATCATCCCTCATCCTCCTGCACTCCATGGAATAGAGACCCAGCCTACTCAACCTCTCCCTACAGCTCACACCCTCTAGCCCTGGCGACATCCTCGTAAATCTTTTCTGAGCACTTTCAAGCTTGACGATATCTTTCCTGTAACATGGCGCCCAGAACTGAACACAATATTCCAAATGCAGTCTCACCAACGTATTATACAACTGCAACATGACCTCCCAACTTCTATACTCCCAGCGTCTATAGTGAACTGTCTTGGACAATCTTCATGAGATAGGAATTGGAGGCAAAAGAACTGTTCCATCATTTTTCTTACACGCACACACACATACCCATATATTATGTGTGTGTTCTGGTACACACATATAGGTTTGTAGGTTGTATAAGAAAATAACTGCAGATGCGGGTACAAATCGAAGGTACTTATTCACAAAATGCTGAAGAAGGGTCTCGACCCGAAACGTCACCCATTCCTTCTCTCCTGAGATGCTGCCTGACCTGCTGAGTTACTCCAGCAGTTTGTGAATAAATAGGTTTGTAGGTTAATTGGCTTCGGTAAATATTTTTAAATTGTGGAGGATAACGCGAGTGTATGGGGATCACTGGACAGCGTAACACATACCGGTACTTGGCACGTCACAATTCCTATGTAATATGTACATTTGCTAGATTTAATTACTTTAAATATTTACTTTTACTTTTATTATTCTGGTCTTTTGGTTCAAATCACTGAACCTGCTTTACATTCTGCACATAATTCTCCAAAATTCCTCTTCTCCCACTGCTTCGCAGCTCATTCCACTTTCGAATTCATCCAGACGTCTAAGCAACTTCTCGCCCAGGAATTAATGCCCTCAAACTTCGCACAAACCAGTGAGAATCTGAGGGAGAGATGCAAGGAACTGCAGATGTTGGAATCTGGAGCCAAACGAAGAGTGCTGGAGGAACTCAGCAGATGAGGAAGCACCTGTGGAGGGAGTAGTGCTTCGGGTCAAGATCCTTCTCTTCATGCCTGACACCAGACTCCAAGCCCTGTCAAAGGAAGAGATAACAAGGCAGACAGAGGAAAAGATTCAAGGGTGTTCTCAAAGCCTCTTTGATGAAATGCAACAACCCTACAGCTTTCTGACAGCATAACTTGCTGTATGTGGAGAAGAAGCATTTGGAAAGGCATTGAGAATCTTGAGGTCGTACATTTAGAGCATATAGAAGTGGGAGGAATGGATCTCTTAACAGGCAGGTCAGGCAGCATCTCAGGAGAGAAGGAATGGGTGACGTTTCGGGTCGAGACCCTTCTTCAGTCTGAAGAAGGATCTCGACCCGAAACGTCACCCATTCCTTCGCTCCTGAGATGCTGCCTGACCTGCTGAGTTACTCCAGCATTTTGTGAATAAATACCTTCGATTTGTACCAGCATCTGCAGTTATTTTCTTATGCTCTCTTAACAGGCAAGTCATCCGCCCTATCTAATGGCCACTAACTTCCCCAACTGTCGAAGACACTGTGGGTTCCCTCTCATCCTCAATCCCGAGAGGCTGCCTCAGACGAGAAGACGAATGAAGGTTCCTTTTGTAGCAAGACTTTTACCACAAAATGCTGGAGTAACTCAGCGGGTCAGGCAGCATCTCAGGAGAGAAGGAATGCTGCCTGACCCGCTGAGTTACTCCAGCATTTTGTGATACCTTCGATTTGTACCAGCATCTGCAGGCTATTTTCCTACAAGACTTTTACCACAGTCACTGGGGGGAATGATGTATGTGTTTTAATCTCTTTAAAGTCTGCCTTCATTTTATTTTTAAATGATATATGTGGAAAATCAGTTTATCAACCACAATAGACTGTCTCATTCAGAAAGTGGCTGCATTAATTTATATCTGTCTGTATTTTACCTATCTTCACAGGTTCACTTTTGCAGTGAGTCAATTGTACTATCTCAATCTAGCATTTAAGTTAATTATTCTCTGACATGCGATGAAAAAAGTCCACCAGTTATAGTTTATAATTGAAGTGCTTCTGGACATGCTCTGGAATAATAATCACGCTTGACTGACTGCTATAGACATTCTGTAACCTTGAAATTAGTTTTTCAGAGAAAAAAAAAGTAATTAATGCCCCAGCTCAATTATTGCAGATAACCTTGAGATACAGTTTTTTTTGATGGTGCTTCCTCCTCACTTCTGTCATTTAACATCAACCCCTCTTCTTTAATCATTGCGTGAAGTGATTTTGCCCAGGGATCAAGTGAAAAACAAAATGGGAATAATGGCATGAGAAAAAATAGCTCTGATACATTTAGAAACCTTGAATAAAAGCAAAAAAAACATGTTGTAAATTCAATTGTTAGACAGTGCCTGAGAAGAAAAACATATTTCAAGTGGGGCTCTTCATTGGTAGATTGAATGGTGCTTTTTGTAAAGGTACCAGGCCACATTATTTTCAAGGGGCAATTGCTTTATCGTTTCATTTTGAAGACTTTATTAGGGAGGGAGTCGGAGAAACATGAACAAACATACACTTACCACCAAAGATACTACAAATCACAGAGATATTACAACAGGGGAAAGATTCATTCCCTATAGAAGTGTGCATGGGTTCCAGCAAAAAATGTTAACAGAGGAATAGATCGGGTAGACGCGCAGAGTCTCTTGGCCAGAGTTGGGGAATCAGGAACCAGAGGGCATAAGTTGAAGGTGAAGGGGAAAATAATTTTTAGGAATTTGAGGGGTGTCGTGGCCTGGCGGAGGCCAGAAAAAAGGCTGGACGCCAGGTAGGTTTAGAAAGCTCTTTATTTGGCTGTGAGCTTCCACTCACAGCGAAGTCCACCGCAGGGATGCACCACTCCCCCCAACGGGCTGTCTTAACCCCTTAAGCCTGTCCATCAAGTGCCGAGGGGGCTGACCCAAGGAGGGGCCTGATACCCAGGGACCGCCACCGGGGTAACTTTTTCACGCAAAGGGTGGTGGGTGTACGGAACAAGCTGCCAGAGGAGTAGTTTGGTCCAAATGCAGGCAGGTGGGACTAGTGTAGATGGGACATGCTGGTCGGTGTGGTCAAGTTGGGCCAAAGGGCCTATTTCCACACCGTAGGACTCTATGATTCCTTGCCATGGCAGATGTGGATGAATTTGTGTTTTGTTCCAACTATTATTTCTGATCGAAATTTCAATTTTAATCAAATTTTATTTCAAATCAAAATTTCTGATCTTATTTCAACTATTATTTACAACTATTATATTTCATTTTACAATAACCATTTTTGGAAGCCACATCATTATTATGGTACATTTTATATAAGTGTGTACAAAATAATGAATTGCAAAAAGTTCTGCTGTTCTGAGTTGAGCACATTCATATAAGAAAATAACTGCAGATGCTGGTACAAATCGAGGGTATTTATTCACAAAATGCTGGAGTAACTCAGCAGGTCAGGCAGCATCCTGACCTGCTGAGTTACTCCAGCATTTTGTGAGCACATTCATAGATTGATTAGTAGGACTGGATGTTGCAATCCCTAAGGTTTGCACTACAATTGACTGGTGTTGTTCTTGTGGATGACCACTAGGTGATGTTGCTACCATTCAGACACATATCATATCATATCATATCATATATATACAGCCGGAAACAGGCCTTTTCGGCCCTCCAAGTCTGTGCCGCCCAGTGATCCCCGTACATTAACACTATCCTACACCCACTAGGGACAATTTTTACATTTACCCAGCCAATTAACCTACATACCTGTACGTCTTTGGAGTGTGGGAGGAAACCGAAGATCTCGGAGAAACCCACGCAGGTCACGGGGAGAACGTACAAACTCCTTACAGTGCAGCACCCGTAGTCAGGATCGAACCTGAGTCTCCGGCGCTGCATTCGCTGTAAAGCAGCAACTCTACCGCTGCGCTACCGTGCCGCATCTTCAGTTGTGGACCTCAACGTCACTGGGTGTTTCGGCCTTTTATCGCAAGACACCCTCAATCGAGGCAGGCCCACCGAAGGGTGATCAGACCTGGGTGTGTGTCTTATGGTTAGCCTATATAGTCAGTGTTGTGCATGAATATAAATGAGACTCAGAATGGCAAAACAAATTCTGGAAATACATAACAGGTCTAGCAATAGCTGTAGCGATTAGAAATGCAGAAATTCTAGGACACTGGCCTTTAGCAGATATAACTAGTTAGCGTGAGAGATAGGCCCTTAATATTTCATTAAACTAATTACAGTCTCCCCAGTTCCCAGTGAGTTTAACAATTTTTAATTATATCCACTGCTTCCAGTGGCAGGTGCTTTTTGCCATTTTTAGTATGACGTTTAATTTCCTTATTGAGCCCATTACTACCAGTGTAACTCATATATCACCACCCCTTTCGTCATCCTTTTGATCAATGAAAGAATGGATTGACTGGGCTTATATTCGCTGGAATTTAGAAGGATGAGAGGGGATGTTACAGAAACATATTTAATTCTTAAGGGATTGTACAGGCTAGATGCAGGAAAAAATGTGCCCCATGTTGATGGAGTCCAGAACCAGGGGGTCACAGTTTAAGAATAAGGGGTAGGCCATTTAGGACTGAGTTATCATATCATATCATATATATACAGCCGGAAACAGGCCTTTTCGGCCCTCCAAGTCCGTGCCGCCCAGCGATCCCCGCACATTAACACTATCCTACACCCACTAGGGACAATTTTTACATTTACCCAGCCAATTAACCTACATACCTGTACGTCTTTGGAGTTGAGGAAAAACTTTTTCAGCCAGAGTTGTGAATCTGTGGAATTCTCTGCCACAGAAGGCAGTAGAGGCCAAATCACTGGATGTATTCAAGAGAGAGTTAGATATTGCTCTTCGGGCTAATGGAATCAGGGGATATGGGGAGAAAGGTAGGAACAGGGTACTGATTCTGGATGATCAGCCATGATGATATTGAAAGACGGTGTTGGCTCGAATGGCCGAAGGGCTGAATGGCCTACTCCTGCACCTATTTTCTATGTTTCTATGTTTCCAAGCAGTCTTTGATCTCCCTCTTTGCTGTTTTCTCTGCCACAACTTTGTCCTGCCTCTGTGATCATTCATGTTAAGGTATCTAATTCTGATTCAAAACTGATAAACCACCTCTTTCAGGTTGGCATAAATGAGTTGTTGAGGGAAGTGAAGCAAGAATATTGTGCACTTGCTGGCCATAATCTTCCAGTCCTCCTTTTTAGGAATGGTGCCCAAGGACTGAGAGTTTTGCAAAGGTTTTGTGCTTGTTCGTAAAACAAGAGAGAAGGGTAAACCCTACAGTTGCAGGCTTGCCGGTATAACTGGTGATGGGCAAGCTTTTAGAGATAACTAGACCAAGTGGACCCATTGGGCCCAATCCTCTCCTGCATTGGTGCAGCACCCTCTCCTCCCCACCCTCCCGCTCCCCCTCCCCTCCTCCCTATCTCTCCATCCCCATCCCTCCCTACCCCTCACCCTCTCCCCTCTCCCTCCCACTCCCCTCCCCCTCCCTCCCTCCCTCCCTCCCTCCCCCCTTCCCTTCCCTCTCCCCTCCCCCTTTCCCTCCCACCTTCCCCCCCTTCCCCTCCCCCCACTCCATCCCCCTCAACCCTTATCCTCCCTCCTCCCCCTCCCTCCCCCTCCCCTCCTCCCCATCTTTCCCTCCCCATCCCTCCCTACCCCTCATCCTCTCCCCTCTCCCTCCCCCTCCTTCCCTCCCTCCCTCCTCCCCTTCCCTTCCCTTCCCTCTCCCCTCCCCTCCCCCTCCCACCTTCCCCCCCCCCACTCCATCCCCCTCAACACCCCTTATCCTCCCTCTTCCCCCCTCCCTCCCCCCTTCCTCCCCTCCCTCTCTCCCCCCTCCCTCCCTAGGAGATAGATTTAAACTTTAAAATGTGAATAACTTAAAAAATATAATACCGATTTCAATGAAACTTCTTCCATTAGCATCAAAGGGATGACGGTGAGTAAGGTGGGCATAAAATTGTCGCGCTATCGTGTACCGTTTTGGCTGTAGTTCAGGAACAAACAAACATACGAACAAGAGTTTTGGTATATAGATGATCCGCGAATATAACAAGCTAATAGTCACTTAGATGAGCAAGCATTAGTAACAGAGAATAGACGCGAGGACCTACGGGTGCGGGTTTACAGAACAAAAGACACAAGGTGCTGGAGGAACTCAGCATTCAGACAGCATCTCTAGAGAACACTGGATGGGAGACGTATTGGGTCGGGACCCTTCTTCGGACTGAATCCCAATCAGTCTGAAGAAGGGTCCCGACCTGAAATGTCACCTTTCCAAGTTCTTCGCAAATGCTGCCCGAACCGCTGAGTTACTCCAGCACGTTGTTTCCTAGTAATGGAGAGGCTGCACTTATTTATTTATGTATTGCATTTGAGGGAAGAAAATTACGAAATTGCAAGCCTGGGCCAGTGCCATCGTAGGTAATATGCCGAGGACAGGATAATTGCCATGCTGTTTGGACAGGGTAAGTTTGGACAGGGAAAGTACTGAAAGCGAAATTCAGAGGCACAATTAGCAGTCACGTGAGGAGGTGTGGATTGATTAGATAAAGCCAGCATAATAATAATAATAATAATAATATTCATTTATTGTCATTGCAACGAGTACAACGAAATTAAAAAATAGCCAATCCTGACGGTGCGTACAAACATATATGCAATAAATGCAAAAACAAATAAATACATAAATACAATTAAATACAATTATATTAAGTACAAGTACATGGATTCACTAAAGGCAAATGATGTCTAACTAAATTGATAGAGATTTTTAATGAAGTAACTGAGGGCATTGATAAAAGAAATGCAATTAATATTGTATATCTGACATTCCAAAAAGAATGTTTGATAAAATACTTCATAATAGGCTTGTCCTCAGGACTGTAATGCAAGGAATGAATGGAGGCAATAGCAGCATGGATATGAAAGAGGGTCATTAAGAGAAAGCAGTCAAAGCCTTTTCTTGGATTACTGGGAAGTACACATGTAGTTCTCTCAGAGTTGGTACTCTATTCTCGTTCGGCTTGTGTTACAAACCATAGTTCCAGATGATGCAAATCATAGAAACATAGAAAATAGGTGCAAGAAGTGGCCATTCAGCCCTTCGAACCAGCACCACCATTCATTGTGATCATGGCTGATCGTCCACAATCAATAACCCGTGCCTGCCTTCTCCCCGTATCCATTGATTCCACTGGCCCCTAGACCTCTATCTAACTCTCTCTTAAATCCAGCCAGTGATTTGGCAGGGAAGAGGCAGGAAACATGTACGGGGATCGCTGGGCGGCACGGACTTGGAGGGCCGAAAAGGCCTGTTTCCGGCTGTATATATATGATATGATATGATATGATATGTTCCCAATGTTGGGGGAGTCCAGAACCAGGGGCCACAGTTTAAGAATAAGGGGTAGGCCATTTAGAACGGAGATGAGGAATAACTTTTTTCAGTCAGAGAGTTGTGAATCTGTGGAATTCACTGCCTCAGAAGGCAGTGGAGGCCAATTCTCTGAATGCATTCAAGAGAGAGCTAGATAGAGCTCTTAAGGATAGCGGAGTCAGGGGGTATGGGGAGAAGGCAGGAACGGGGTACTGATTGAGAATGATCAGCCATGATCACAGTAAATGGCGATGCTGGCTCGAAGGGCCGAATGGCCTCCTCCTGCACCTATTGTCTGTGGAGCTGGCTGCTTTCGGATGCTGTGGTGGCGCTGCGGGAGCGGCTGCGACTCGTCTCCGGAGGCTTCTTCGGCCGCGGGCCGTGTGGACGTCGGAAGCTCGCAGGCCCCTGGGGGCCGACATCAGGAGCTCCGGCAGCGGCAGCATCTTCGCCCGCCCCGAATCGCAGGGCTTGGGTCGGCCCGCCGTGGACCTTTCACCGTCCGGCGCGGCCGGGAACAGGCCACGGGATTTTCTCCGCCCGGCGGGGGCTTCAATGTCGGGAGCCCCGACCACCCCGACGTGGCAACTTCAACAGCCTGACCGCGGGAGAAGACGGCAGGGGAAGAGGAAAGACATTCTGGCCTTCCATCACAGTGAGGAGGTGACTGGAGGAGACTCACTGTGATGGATGTTTCTTTTTGTTTGGTGTTGGTTTATGATTGTGTGTGTTATTGCATATTTTTATTGCTTATTTTTATTAGTCTTATTGTTGGACTGTGGGTAATCGTTCATTTCACTGCACATTTATGTGTATGTGACAAATAAATTGACTATTGACTATTGACTATAAGGTTAGAGTTGTGTTCATTATTTCAAGAACTTGATAGTTGTGAGGAAATAGCTGTTTCTGCACCTGGTGGTGTGGGATTCCAGGCTTCTGTACCTCTTGCTAATGATAGCAGAGAGAAGTGAGTTTGTATACACTGGAATTTAGAAGGATGAGAGGGGATCTTATCGAAACGTATAAGATTATTAAGGGGTTGGACACGTTAGAGGCAGGAAACATGTTCCCAATGTTGGGGGAGCCCAGAACAAGGGGCCACAGTTTAAGAATAAGGGGTAGGCCATTTAGAACGGAGATGAGGAAAAACATTTTCAGTCAGAGAGCTGTGAATGTGTGGAATTCTCTGCCTCAGAAGGCAGTGGAGGCCAATTCTCTGAATGCATTCAAGAGAGAGCTAGATAGAAGCTCTTAAGGATAGCGGAGTCAGGGGGTATGGGGAGAAGGCAGGAACGGGGTACTGATTGAGAATGATTAGCCATGATCATATTGAATGGTGGTGCTGGCTTGAGGGGCCGAATGGCCTACTCCTATTGTCTATTGTCTACAGTTCAGTTGGCGAGATAAGGTTGGGGTTGTGTTCATTATTTCAAGAACGTGATAGTTGTGAGGAAGTAGCTGTTTCTGCACCTGGGGTGGTGTGGGATTCCAGGCTTCTGTACCTCTTGCTAATGATAGCAGAGAGAAGTGGGCCTGGTTCAGATGGAGGGGGTTCCCAGATGCCAGAAGCTGCTTTCTTGAGCCAGCACCTTATGTGGATACTTCTGATGGAAGGTAGGGAGGGCTGTGCCCGTGATGGACCACTCCACCATTTTCATTTGATAACTGTTAACTGCAGTTTAATCCAGGTGTCTTGATGCCTCCATGATTTTTAGGTCACATCACAATGAAAGCGAAATTACCCCTTGACCTGCATGAAACAAAACAGCAATAGAAATGTGTGCAGTCATGTTTTCTTGCTCAACGTAAACACACACACATTTGGTGTTCTGGCAAAATATAGCTGAGCTCTTCAGCAATTTGTTATTTTGAAATAAATCCGTTGCAAATTGTATGTTGTGACAGCTTGTAATGAATGTGTCAATTGGCAAGCATCAGCTAAGATTGGCAGCATTAACAGTAACATCAGAGTTTCGAAAAGTGGTAGTGTTAACATGGTTTGTTTGGTAGTTATTTGATATCACCTCAGCTCAACATAGTTTGAATGAATGAACATCGATATACTAAAACTCTTGTTTGTATGTTCCTGAACTACAGCCAAAACGGTACACGATAGCGAGACACTTTTAGGTCCCCCTTGCTCACCGTCATCCCTTTGGTGCTAATGGAAGAAGTTTCATTGAAATCGGTGTTATATTTTTAAAGTTATTCACATTTTAATGTTTAAATCTATCTCCTAGGGAGGGCAGTGGGAGGGAGGAGGAGGGAGGGTGGGGGAAGGAGGGAGAATAAGGGGGGTTGAGGGGGATGGAGTGGGGGGGGGAGTGGAAGGGGGGGAGGTTGGGGGGGGGGGGGGAGGTGGGGGGGGGAGGAGAGAGTACTGCACCAATGCAGGTGCGGTTTGGGCCCAACTAGATTTGGTCGAGTTAACCTTAAATATTCATCTGAAGAAGCGTCTCGACCCGAAACGTCACCTTCTCTCCTGAGATGCTGCCTGACCTGCTGAGTTACTCCAGCATTTTGTGAATAAATACCTTAAATATTAATCTGCTTGCTTATCCACAGCCACTGCCTGTCACACTAAACATTTCCATCATTTTCTGTTTCCATTTCAGATTCCTACCATTTGCAGTTTTTTTTTGTTGCTTTGAGATTGCTATTCAGACGACTCGGTTTTCCAGTTCTAACTGATGTGAATGCTCATTGTGATTGCCAGAAGCAGAACAAGCAAAAAAGGATTAAAGGTTGTGTCCTAAGCATATCCTGTGGCTGGGATTATAAGGAGACATGTCTACATAATGAAGACTTCCCAATTATTAGTCGTGTGAACTGTGTGATCGTTTCATGTGATCATCTTATGACCTTGCTTTGGGATAACATTCATCTTATCAATTGTTCTTTCTTCAGAAAGTCATGAACACTTGAGAATAGTAGATCATTCAGGGCTTGGAAAGTAAATATATGAACTCTTTATGTTGGAAATGAATTCTAATGTGGAATTGATAGCATTGGATAAGAAAGAATCAAATAAGGGAAGACCTTGCATCTATTCTCTTTCATGGATTATGAATGACTTATCAAAGGATTCGAGCCCATGTGCTTAGTCATTTAAGGGAGGTAATTAATCACAGGATAGCCTCTGTTTAAATAGCCTTATTAAACCTCTCTTGAGATTCTAAAAACGCAGGCTTAGAATTAACTGTGATCTTACTGAATGGAGGAGTAGACTTGAGAACTCGTGTAGTTTGTACTTCCATTTGAATGAAGAAACTAAAACCTCTCATGCCATCCTAGACAATAGACAATAGACAATAGACAATAGGTGCAGGAGGAGGCCATTCGGCCCTACGAGCCAGCACCGCCATTCAATGTGATCATGGCTGATCATTCTCAATCAGTACTCCGCTCCTGCCTTCTCCCCATACCCCCTGACTCCGCTATCCTTAAGAGCTCTATCTAGCTCTCTCTTGAATGCATTCAGAGAATTGGCCTCCACTGCCTTCTGAGGCAGAGAATTCCACAGATTCACAACTCTCTGACTGAAAAGGTTTTTCCTTATCTCAGTCCTCATCTTTGTTACAGTGAGGGGCTTGATTTTCCAAATCAGAGGATTCAAGCAATTCCCGGGAATTCCTGCTGGGAGCAGCTCCTCCAAGGTGAGTTTCAATTAGTACAGAGGTCAGTGGAGACCCACAAAATCCAGGCCTATTGTCCTTGGCTGATTCTGAGAAAGTCCCAGTTTGACGAAGGGTCTCGACCCGAAACGTCACCCATTCCTTCTCTCCAGAGATGCCGCCTGTCCCGCTGAGTTACTCCAACGTTTTGTGTCTCTATTCCAGTTTTCAGTCATTCAGCTTGGAACCAGCGTAAGATGCAATCTTCCGCCCTGACATCAGTCTGAAGAAGGGTCTCGACCCGAAACGTCACCCATTCCTTCTCTCCAGAGATGCTGCCTGACCCGCTGAGTTACTCCAGCATTTTGTGATACCTTCGATTTGTACCAGCACCTGCAGTTATTTTCCTACATAAGATGCAACCTTTGTGGGTCAGGAAAATTACATGAGAAAGATAGCATCTGAAGATTTGAAGATTTGAAAATGTTCCTTTTTAAGTGGAAAGCGTTGATGGATTGTTAGGAGTTCTGCTCCTTCTCCCTCCTCCCTCTGTATACCCTACTGACTTATTTTACTTCCTACCACCCTCCCAGTCTCCTTACTTCTACCTTCTATTCGCATTCCTGAATTACATCCTGCTCCTCTCCCTACCTTCTCCCTCCTCTGCACCCTCTTCCTTCCTCTCTCTCCCTCTCTATTCCTATGGAATAGCATCCACGTTCATCCTTATTCTGCCATCCATCCCTCTCCATTTCTCCATCTGCCATCTGTCCTTCTCCTTGCACACCTCTATTCCTCTCCTTTTTATTTTCTCTCTCTACCTCTTATTTTCGCCTTCTCTCTCCATTTCTCTATCTTCATTCTCTCTTCCTTCTATCGACCAATCCTTTTTCACTGTCCAGTCTCAATCCCCCATCATCTTTCTTCCTCTCCTCCTCATCTCTCCCATCAATTCCACTCTCTTTTTCCCATTCCTCGTCTTCTTCTCTCCCACCCTCCCTGATCTTTCCTGGAGAGAACGTAGAAAACAGTACAGCTCAAGAACGGGATCTTTGTCCCACAGTGTCTGTGCTGAACATGATGCCATGTCTTAATGCCTGCGAATAATCCATATCTCTTAATACCTACATATAATCCATATCCTTCCATTCCCAACACAGTAATTTTCACCAAAACGCAAAAGAGTGCTGGAACAACTCAGCAGGTCAGGCAGCATCCGTAGAGAGCCTGGGACCCTTTTTCACCTGCCCATTCTCTCCACAGATGCTGCCTGACCTGTTGGGTTACTCCACAACTTTGGGTTTTGCTCAGGATTCCAGCATCTACAGTTCCTTGTGTATCCATCGTCACCTTCACCATGGGCATTCATACATCTATCCCACACAGGGCCCTAGTGAGACCGCACCTGGAGTACTGTGTGCAGTTTTGGTCTCCAAATTTGAGGAAGGATATTCTTGCTATTGAGGGCGTGCAGCGTAGGTTTACTAGGTTAATTCCCGGAATGGCGGGACTGTCATATGTTGAAAGACTGGAGCGACTAGGCTTGTATACACTGGAATTTAGAAGGATGAGAGGGGATCTTATCAAAACATATAAGATTATTAAAGGGTTGGACATGTTAGAGGCAGGAAACATGTTCCCAATGTTGGGGGAGTCCAGAACAAGGGGCCACAGTTTAAGAATAAGGGGTAGGCCATTTAGAACGGAGATGAGGAAAATCTTTTTCAGTCAGAGAGTTGTAAATCTGTGGAATTCTCTGCCTCAGAAGGCAGTGGAGGCCAATTCTCTGAATGCATTCAAGAGAGAACTAGATAGAGCTCTTAAGGATAGTGGAGTCAGGGGGTATGGGGAGAAGGCAGGAACGGGGTACTGATTGAGAATGATCAGCCATGATCATATTGAATGGTGGTGCTGGCTTGAGGGGCCGAATGGCCTACTCCTATTGTCTATTGTCTACAGTTCAGTTGGCGAGATAAGGTTGGGGTTGTGTTCATTATTTCAAGAACGTGATAGTTGTGAGGAAGTAGCTGTTTCTGCACCTGGTGGTGTGGGATTCCAGGCTTCTGTACCTCTTGCTAATGATAGCAGAGAGAAGTGGGCCTGGTTCAGATGGAGGGGGTTCCCAGATGCCAGAAGCTGCTTTCTTGAGTAAACTTTCTCGTAGTGTGCGAGCCCAGTGAATGGTGTGTCTGCTTGGAAGTTTCATTTGTTTTCCCAGTGTAAGGTGACCTAAACCTCAGAAGGCAGTGGAGGCCAAGTCTCTGAATGCATTCAAGAGAGAACTAGATAGAGCTCTTAAGGATGATCAGCCATGATCACATTGAATGGCGGTGCTGGCTCAAAGGGCCGAATGGCCTCCTCCTGCACCTATTGTCTATTGTCTATTGTCTATTGTCTAGGATGGCTTAAGAGGTTTTAGTTTCTTTATTCAACCTGAGTCTCTCCACCACTGTGCCCCTTACACAATGTAGAACCTTTTCCATACACTGAACTTAAATTCACCAGCTGCCATGGTGGGATTTGAACTGTGTTCGGGAGGAACTGCAGGCGCTGGTTTAAACCGAAGATGGACACAAACTGCTGGAGTAACTCAGCGAGACAGGCAGCATCTCTGGAGAGAAGGAATGGGCTGAAGAAGGCTCATGACCCGAAACGTCACCCATTCCTTCTCTCCAGAGATGCTGCCTGTCCCGCTGAGTTACTCCAGCATTTACTGTCTGTCGTGGGATTTGAACTCAGGTCTCAGGATCATTGGTCCAGACCTCAAGTAATTTTGAATCTGCCCACTTGTACATTATAGACAATACACAATAGGTGCAGGAGGAGGCCATTCGGCCCTTCGAGCCAGCACCGCCATTCAATGTGAGCATGGCTGATCATTCTCAATCAGTACCCCGTTCCTGCCTTCTCCCCATACCCCCTGACTCCGCTATCCTTAAGAGCTCTATCTAGTTCTCTCTTGAATGCATTCAGAGAATTGGCCTCCACTGCCTTCTGAGGCAGAGAATTCCACAGATTCACAACTCTCTGACTGAAACAGTTTTTCCTCATCTCAGTTCTAAATGGCCTACCCCTTATTCTTTAACTGTGGCCCCTTGTTCTGGACTCCCCCAACATTGGGAACATGTTTCCTGCCTCTAACGTGTCCAACCCCTTAATAATCTTATACGTTTCGATAAGATCTCCTCTCATTCTTCTAAATTCCAGTGTATACAAACCTAGTCGCTCCAGTCTTTCAACATATGATAGTCCCGCCATTCCGGGAATTAACCTAGCAAACCTACGCTGCACGCCCTCAATAGCAAGAATATCCTTCCTCAAATTATGGCTCAGACCGTGCTGACTGGCAGTGCCACTGGCTTCTGTGTGCGTGGATTGAAAGGCAGAAGCCTAGGATGAGAAAGAAGTCAGACTGTAGTGCAGATGGAGATGCTGTGCACCATTGCATGTTTACCCATCGGTGTCAGAGTGACTTAATGAAGAGAAAGCCTGATGTACTTTAAAAGCTCTACATTAGCATCCACCAGCTCCGAGAAAGAACTTTTCTTGTTTTACTTTGCTTTAAAAATCCTTGAAACGCCTTTGACAGCCAATTTGATGAATTATTTAACGTATTTAATTAAAACTACTTGAATAGTTGTTTGGGTGTCTCTGAAGTTCAGAGATTTAAAAATTGATCAAAAGCCTTTGACAGCAGTGAATGGTCAAAGGCAGTCAGGGCAACTGGCTGCGGGGCCTCATAACACAAACCCAGATGCTTACTCAATGCTTGGAGGTCTGGTCCACTTCATTGGATGATGGTCAGGGCTGGGTGATGTGCTGGAAGAGATAGACGGCTGTGGGAGGGCAGGGATGAGGGGAGGTGTTAATCTTTCCATGTCTTTTTAACGTTTAAGAAACATTTGGGCACGCCATAAGGTCATCAGGAATAGGAGTAGAATTAGGCCATTCGGCCCATCAAGTTTACTCTGCCATTCAATCATGGCTGATCTACCTCTCCCTCCTAACCCCATTCTCCTGCCTTCTCCCCATAACCTCTGACACCCGTACTAATCAAGAACCTATCTATCTCTGTCTTAAAAATATCCACTGACTTGGCCTCTACAGTCTTCTGTGGCAAAGAATTCCACAGCTTCCCACCCTCTGACTAAATGAATTTCTCCTCATCTCCTTCCTAAAAGAACAACGTCCTTTAATTCTGAGGGTATGACCTCTAGTTCTAGACTCTCCCACATGGGGAGGTACATTAATAGGACAGGTTTAGAGGGATATGGGCTAAACGCAGGCAGGTGGATTAGTTTAAATGGGACTTGTTGGTCGATGTGGGCGTTGGGCCGAAGGGCCTTTTTCCAAGTGTATGACTCTATGACTCCATCTGGAAAAACAAAGTGCAGGCAAACAGGGCAAAGGTGGTGAGTTTGCAGAGCAGGTTAGGAAAATAAGTCTTTTGTGTTAACCAGATCAGAGTTGGATGGCAATTGTTTTCAAAGACAATCATTTTCATGTTTTAATTTCTGAGGGCACATTGCTTTTAATTTCACACATTGATATGCCTTAAAGTCATCTGATCTAATAGTCATAGAGTGATACAGTATGGAAACAGGCCCTTCGGCCCAACTCGCCCACACTGGCCAACAATGTCCCAGCTACACTAGTCCCACTTGCCAGGTCTTGGTCCACAATCCTCCAAACCTGTCCTATCTATGTACCTGTCCAACTGTTTCTTAAACGATGGGATAGTCCCAGCCTTAACTACCTCCTCTGGCAGCTTGTTCCATATACCCACCACCCTCTGTGAAAACGTTACCCCTCAGATTCCTATTAAATCTTTTCCCTTTCACCTTGAACCTATGTCCTCTGGTCCTCTACCCGATCTATTCCTCTCATGATTGTGTATACCTCTATAAGATCTCCCCTCATCCTCCTGCGCTCCATGGAATAGAGACCCAGCCTACTCAACCTCTTCCTATAGCTCACACTCTCTAGTCCTGGCAACATCCTCGTAAATTATCATGACCAGTGCATTCTGAATAACCATAACCAGTCTGAAGAGGGTCTCGACCCGAAACGTCACCCATTCCTTCTCTCCTGAGATGCTGCCTGACCTGCTGAGTTACTCCAGCATTTTGTGAATAAATACCTTCGATTTGTACCAGCATCTGCAGTTATTTTCTTACATAACCAGTGCATTTCTCTAATATCTAATTTTAGGCTGATGTAGTTGCGTACATAGAATACAATTATGCATTGTAATTACTTGTGTCTTGTTTGTGTCAGTGGGTCATTAATGATGTCCAACCCCCAAAAATAATATTCTTTATTTCTTGCAGTATCAAATGTAAATACTTCTGTCCTGTGAAATGTTGTAGGCCCCCAGTATCAAATAAAGTTGCAGAATACAATAAAAAACATTTGGAGAAATGTTTACTTTTGAAAAGTCATTTCAATTGAAAAGGACGTTTTAATAGATTCACTGCTTTACTCCGGCATTATCTCACTGGGCGATCACTACATCAGTCATTTTAATTGGTTTTCTTTCTCATTGTCAACATCTGATAGTGCCTTTTACAGGCTGGCTCTCTGTAATTTAAGCTGAAGGCTTTGTCCTCAGAAATTTCACACTCTGCCACACCGATCAATATTGATTTTGCCTACAAATCCATCAGACTAGAGATGCCATGATGTGGACTGTCTGGCTTTCCTGAGCTAAAGATCGATGGATGCTATACACTTCTCTAACAGCTGGTGAAGCAGACCCCATAACATGCAGACCCACTATTGAATGAGACAGGTGCGTGGAAACACTATCAGCATTACAATCTGTAGTCACACCGCACAAAAGGAACTGCCAGAAGTCCACCTGAGCAAATAAATCCAGTCACTGCAAAGAAGCAGACAGCAGAAGATATCAGACATACATTTTATACCAGACATACATTTTAATTTGCCTTTCATTCCACTTTCTGTGAACAAATCCTTCCTTGCTTATTTTATTCTTATGCGCAATTTTAATGATTCCTGTGGAATTAAGAATTTAGATATTGGTCTGCTTTCAGTGTCGGAAATGATGGTGAATGTATGATTTTGACATCAAGACTACTGTGTATTGGTTCCCATACAACTGGGAATTAAGGCTCTGGTCATTAAGTTATGGAGCTATATGCCATGGAAACAGGCCCTCTCGGCTCACCTTGTCCATGCAGAGCAAGATGGCATATGAGGCTAGTCCCATTTGCCTGCATTTACCTCATAGCCCTCTAACCTCATCCAATCCATATATTTGTCTAATTATTTTTTAAAAGCCGTAATTGTGTCCACTTCTATAGGTTCCTCCAGCAACTCATTCCAGATATGGACTACCCTCTGAGCAATAAAGTTGCACCGAGGTCCCTATTAAATCTCTCTGCTCTCACCTTAAGCCTATGCTCCAGATTTTTAGAATCCTCTTTCCTTGGAAAATGATTGCGTGGTCACCTTATAATCTTTGTACACCTCAACAAAGTCACCGCTCAGCTTTCTACACTCCAAAAGAAAAAATCTCAGACTATTAGACCTCTCATTCCACCTCAAGCCACAAGCCCAGGTAACAATAGACAATAGACAATAGACAATAGGTGCAGGAGTAGGCCATTCGGTCCTTTGAGCCAGCACCGCCATTCAATGTGATCATGGCTGAACATTCTCAATCAGTACCCCGTTCCTGCCTTCTCCCCATACCCCCTGACTCCGCTATCCTTAAGAGCTCTATCAAGCTCTCTCTTGAAAGCATTCAGAGAATTGGCCTCCACTGCCTTCTGAGGCAGAGAATTCCGCAGATTTACAACTCTCTGACTGAAAAAGTTGTTCCTCATCTCCGTTCTAAATGGCCTACCCCTTATTCTTAAACTGTGACCCCTGGTTCTGGACTCCCCCAACATTGGGAACATGTTTCCTGCCTCTAACGTGTCCAACCCCTTAATAATCTTATATGTCTCGATATGATCCCCTCTCATCCTTCTAAATTCCAGTGTATACAAGCCTAGCCGCTCCAGTCTTTCAACATAGGACAGTCCCGCCATTCCGGGAATTAACCTAGTGAACCTACGCTGCACTCCCTCAATAGCAAGAATATCCTTGGTCAGCTAACATCTAGGTGAATTTCTTTTGTTCCCTTTCCAACTCAGGAAAAAGAGGAAGTATGGTTCAGGTATAGTCAGCTGGGATGGTGAACTTCTGGAGGATTAGAGGGGGATTGATACTTCAGGAAATCCTGATGGCAAAAAGGAGGCATGAAATAGCCCTGGCGGATAAGATTAAGGAGAATCTAAAGTGATTTTGTAAGTCTATTAATGGAACAAAAGATGACTAGACAGAGAATAGGGCCACTCAGCAACCAAAGTGGTCATCTATACACCGCTCAGCCAAAACATTATGACCTGATGAGCCAAAACATTATGACCATCTGACTAATATGCTGTTGGTCTTCTGTGTACAGCCCCATACGCAGCAGGGTGCGATGCACTGTGTATTGTGACACATTCTTCCATGACCACCTTTAAAACTTTCTGTGACTTGTGCCACAGTAGACCTTCTGTTGGTTCGGACCAGCCGTCTCGCATCGATGAACCTTTGGCGCCCAACACCCTGTCGCCGGTTTGTGGTTTGTCCCTCCTCGGACCACTGTCGGTAGGTACTCACCACTGCTGACAGGGAGCACTCCACAAGCCTTGCCGTTTCAGAGATGCTCTGACCCAGTCGTCTGGCCATAACAATCTGGCCCTTGTCAAAGTCGCTCAGGTCTTTACTCCTGCCCATTTCTTATGCATCCAGCACATCAACTTCAAGAACTGACTGTTCACTTGCTGCCTAATACATCCCACCCCTTGACAGGTGCCATTGTAACAAGATAATCAATGTTATTCACTTCGCCTGTCAGTGGTCATAACGTATTGGCTGATGTTTCATACATAATGTTACGTGGAGCAGCAGGAGATTGTTGGTGTGCTCAATGACTATTTCTTCTCTGTTGTCACTGCAGAGCAAGACATGAAGACCAGGGAACTTGGGAAAGTTATTGGCAATGTCTTGAAGACAGTCGTATTACAGTTGAGGAAGTGCTGGATGTCTGAAATCATATGTAGGTGGATGAATCTCTGGTGTCTTATCAAGTATATCCGAAGACACTGCGAAAAGCTGGAGTTATATGAATCATTGGTAGCCACAGGTGAGGTGCCAGAATACTGGAGTGTGGTTAATGTTCTGCCCCTATTTAAGAACGGTTGCAAAGACAAATGTGGGAAATATCAATCAGTAAGCCTATCATATCATATCATATCATATCATATATATACAGCCGGAAACAGGCCTTTTCGGCCCTCCAAGTCCGTGCCGCCCAGTGATCCCCGCACATTAACACTATCCTACACCCACTAGGGACAATTTTTACATTTACCCAGCCAATTAACCTACATACCTGTACGTCTTTGGAGTGTGGGAGGAAACCGAAGATCTCGGAGAAAACCCACGCAGGTCACGGGGAGAACGTACAAACTCCTTACAGTGCAGCACCCGTAGTCAGGATCGAACCTGAGTCTCCGGCGCTGCATTCGCTGTAAAGCAGCAACTCTACCGCTGCGCTACCGTGCCGCCTAACATCTGTCGAGGGCACATTACGGGCAAGGATTCTAAGGAATCTACATTTGGAAAATCAGGGGTTGATTAGGGACAGCCATCATAATTTTGTGCCAAGTAGTTCATGTCTCACGAATTTGATTGACTTTTTTGGATAGACATGAATTAATATGGGATAGTCAGCATAGTTTTTCGTGTGGGCAATTAGCGTTTCATCAATTTAATTGAGTCTTTTGAAGAATTAGCATAGAGGATTGA
Source organism: Rhinoraja longicauda (assembly GCF_053455715.1). Taxonomy (NCBI): domain Eukaryota; kingdom Metazoa; phylum Chordata; class Chondrichthyes; order Rajiformes; family Arhynchobatidae; genus Rhinoraja; species Rhinoraja longicauda. The sequence continues at coordinate 135,504,888 of NC_135953.1, read as the reverse complement.
GGGCAGGGTTGTATTGGGTCCAGTCAGAGCTAGCTACTTGGGTGCGCAATTGGCTTAATGGCAGGAAGAAGAGGGTGGGGGTGGAAGGGTGTTTTTTAGATTTAGATTTTTTAGATTTAGAGATACAGCGCGGAAACAGGCCCTTCGGCCCACCGAGTCCGCGCCGCCCAGCGATCCCCACACATTAACACTATCCTACACACACGAGGGACAATTTTTACATTTACCCAGTCAATTAACCTACATACCTGTACGTCTTTGGAGTGTGGGAGGAAACCGGAGATCTCGGAGAAAACCCACGCAGGTCACGGGGAGAACGTACAAACTCCGTACAGACGGCGCCCGTAGTCAGGATCGAACCTGAGTCTCTGGCGCTGCATTCGCTGTAAGGCAGCAACTCTACCGCTGCGCCACCGTTTGTCAGATTGCGGCCTGTGAAGACAGCCATTGAGAATTGCAGCAGGATCTTGATCAGATGTACAAGTAGGCCAAGCAGCAGTGAATGCAGAATTTAATACGGACAAGTGTGAGGTGAAGTCAAACCAGGGCAGGATCGTCAACAATAAGACCATGGGGATTGTTGTCGAAGAGAGAGATCTAGGAGTACAGGAGGTGTCACAGGTAGCTGGCATCCATCGTTCAAGGAATTAAGTATACAAATCGGGATATTGTGTTAACAATTGCACGAGATATTCGTGAGGCTGCACCTGGAGTATTGTGTTCAGTTTTGGTCACCCTGCTATAGATGCCATTATGCAGGAAAGAGTACAGAGAAGATTTACGAGAATGCTGCCAGGACTCGAGACCCTGAACAATAGACAATAGACAAAAGACAATAGGTGTAGGAGTAGGCCATTTGGCCCTTCGAGCCAGCACCGCCATTCAATGTGATCATGGCTGATCATTCTCAATCAGAACAATAGAGAGACGTTTTGCCAGCTAGAACTTCATTCCTTGGAGCACAGGATGCTGAGGAATTTTCTTCAGACTGAAGAAGGGTCCTGATCTGAAACGACATCATTCCCTCCAGAGATGCTGCCTGACCCGCTGAGTTCCTCCAGTACTTTGTGTTTCACTCGAGGTTCCAGCATCTGCAGCTCGTTTTGTATATACTTGGCAGCAATTTTGTTTTAAAGTTATCGAACTGTTTTAAAATAGAAATGGCAGCAGCATAGATATTAACTATCTTAGAACTTGGTGTCAAGTTAGGAAAAGGGGGCGTGCAACGAGATCTGGGTGTCCTAGTGCATCAGTCACTGAAAGGAAGCATGCAGGTACAGCAGGCAGTGAAGAAAGCAAATGGAATGTTGGCCTTCATAACAAGAGGAATTGAGTATAGGAGCAAAGAGGTCCTTCTGCAGTTGTACAGGGCCCTAGTGAGACCGCACCTGGAGTACTGTGTGCAGTTTTGGTCTCCAAATTTGAGGAAGGATATTCTTGCTATTGAGGGCGTGCAGCGTAGGTTTACTAGGTTAATTCCCAGAATGGCGGGACTGTCATATGTTGAAAGACTGGAGCGAGCGAGCCTAGGCTTGTATACACTGGAATTTAGAAGGATGAGAGGGGATCTTATCGAAACATATAAGATTATTAAGGGGTTGGACACGTTAGAGGCAGGAAACATGTTCCCAATGTTGGGGGAGTCCAGAACCAGGGGCCACAGTTTAAGAATAAGGGGTAGGCCATTTAGAATGGAGATGAGGAAAAACTTTTTCAGTCAGAGTTGTAAATCTGTGGAATTCACTGCCTCAGAAGTGCAGTGGAGGCCAATTCTCTGAATGCATTCAAGAGAGAGCTAGATAGCGCTCTGGGGAGAAGGCAGGAATGGGGTACTGATTGAGAATGATCAGCCATGATCACATTGAATGGTGGTGCTGGCTCGAAGGGCCGAATGGCCTACTCCTGCCCCTATTGTAAAAAAATAAAAATAAAAATAATAAAAGAAAATTTAAAAAAAAGAAAAGGAAACCTCAAATGCATAGGCCAGCTCAAACCTCAAGGCCAGCTCTGTCCTGGGTTGCCCCCTCGACTCAGTACAGGCGGCGGAAGAGAGGAGGATGATGGCAAAGTTAACATCGCTGCTGGACAACGACTCCCACCCCATGCAGGCCACTGTCACTGCACTGAGTAGCTCCTTCAGTGACAGACTCCTTCACCCCAAGTGTGTGAAGGAGATATCGGAGGTCCTTCCTTCCCGCTGCTGTGAGACTGCACAACCAGCACTGGTCCCAGCAGATGAGTCAACAGTAACAGTTAAGGAATACGCAGTAAATTGATGCCAATTTATCCTTGTCTTTGCTTTTATTTATAATGAATGTCTCTTGCTATCCACTTTGCTGCTGTAACACCACAAATTTCCCCGGTGTGGGACAAATAAAGGAATATTATTATTATTATTATTATTATTATTATTATTATTATTATTATTATTATTATTATTATTATTATTATTATTATTATTATTATTATTATTATTATTATTATTATTATTATTATTATTATTATTATTATTATTATTATTATTATTATTATTATTATTATTATTATTATTATTATTATTATTATTATTATTATTATTATTATTATTATATTATTATTAAAGATCTTTGATCAATGCAGAACTCTAACAACCAAAAATATGTGGTGATTTCCAAAGCAAGTTACATTGACATTGATAGGACAGGAGCAAAATTCCAGCATTCGTCTGGAAAGAAATGCTCAGGTATGACACAAACTGTCAATGTCAGACACTTGATAGAAGTATCAAGTGAATGGCTCACTGTGGACGGCTCGATTGTAATCATGTTTTGTCTTTCTGCTGACTGGTTAGCACGCGACAAAAAGCTTTTCACTGTCCCTCGGTGCACGTGACATTAAACAAAACTGAACTAAACTCAACTGAACTTGTTCTGTATCTTGCGCTAGTATTTGGCAGAAATAACATGGCCGGCACGGTGGCACAGCGGTAGAGCTGCTGCCTTACAGCCCTTGCAGCACCAGAGATCCGGGTTCGATCCCGACTAAGGGTGCTGTCTGTACGGAGTTTGCACGTTATCCCCGTGACCACGTGGGTTTTTTCCGAGATCTTCAGTTTCCTCCCACACTCCAAAGACATACAGATTTGTAGGTAAATTGGCTTGGCATTAGTGTAAATTGTCCCGAGAGTGTGTAGGATTGTGTTAATGTGCGGGGATCACGGTCGGCTTGGACTCAGTGGACTGAAAGGCCTGTTTCCGTGCTGTATCTCTAAACTAAACTAAACTAAACTAAACGATTGGGTTTAAGACCCTTAATCTTGTGTTTATATCCTTTTCTACAATGGTATCAGGCCCCATATTTTGTGAAATCTGGGTCATTGTTGTCTCATGCTATTCGACAAACTTGGCATATTTTTCTAATCCCACTGAGCATTATAAAACTTGTCAGTGGGAACATGGCATGGCTACTTCCAAGTACGATGTAAAATATTTATTCATTTCATCAATATGCATCATTTTCTCAACATCAATTTTAAAAGAAGCCAAACCTCATTTAAAAATTGGAACATTTTTTAAATTGCTCTCGTTCATAATCCCTAAAGAATCTATAAAGTGTAACCCCAAGTGAAATTTCTCCCAGCTGTCTGTAACTACTTTTACAAACTGACTGATTATTGTTCCTTTGTATAAAAACAAAATCCTTCTTGGGTTGCAGCTCTGAGACTGATTAGATTACCAACAGCCTGAAGAAGCAAGTTCACGAAGAAGAATAAATCAAAAAAAGGAGTTCACCTTTTATCCTTAACAAGCACTAATGGCGACAGATCTTTACAGCTGTCATCCTGAACTGCATTTTCCTTTTAATTGCCACATCACATTTTTTGCAGTGTTAACACAAATACTAAACGCTGCTAAGCCTCTTCTCCATTTAGAGCAGAGGAGACAAGATCAATTTCTAAAGGCGAGCTGTGTGGTAGATTGTTTTTTGAATGCATAGCATCACTCAGCTGGAGTATGGAGGGGGCAATTGGCCCTGGAGGATTGCAAGTTCATAATGAAATCTGCCCCATTTACCTGTTGTCCCTCAATTAATCAAAGGAATATGTACTATTAACTTAAATGGAAGCTTAATATTGGAAGTGTCCAGCAGCAGGCCTGGACTGTGTTTCCTAGATGGTTTTCCTCTCCACGGTCCAATGTAATAGTCTTTGCCTAGAATATAAATTTGAAGATCTTTTCCCTTTGTCAGCTATTTATCTGCAGAGCGCAGGAATACCTTAGTTCATGGAGATATTTGACCTGTCAGTGTGATACAAAGAATCCCAATCAGTTCCTGGAAGACCTGATTCATCAAAAATACTTAAGAGTACTTTCATGTTGGGCTTCCTGTGAAGTTCTCTGAAAATTCTTTGTATTTCTTTTACAGTTATTTCCCGTCCTACAAGGGAAACTTGTGATATAACAAACAGCTAAATGTCTAATATCACAAACAACGGAGAGAGGCCATTCGGCCCTTCATTTCTGTTCCAGCCCAATGTAAGGCTAAAGTGGCTAGTCCCATTCCTCTTTCCTCTCCTTATAGCTCAGCCAATGCTTCCCTTCCCAGCACAGGCGTTAGGGCGTTCTGGGGAGAAGGCAGGAGAGTGAGATTAGGAGGGAGAGATAGATCAGCCATGAATGAATGGCGGAGTAGATTTAATGGGTCGAATGGCCTAATTCTACTATCACATATGACCTCATGACATGTCCAAATCCATTTTAAATGCTACCTATAAATTTAGCATTTAAGCAAAGAATCCCAGGATGTAACTATTCACTGTTTAATACAAATGTTCTTGTGTAACATTTGTAGACATAAAATGCTGGGGTAACTCAGCGGGTCAGGCAGCATCTCTGGAGAGAAGGAATGGGCGACGTTTCGGGTCGAGACCCTTCTTCAGACTGATTCCTCATGTAACGTTTAGTTCTTTTGCCAATCGTCTTCATTCGATGCCAACAGTTTCTTGCACCAATACCAACAGTTTCTCTCCTTCTACTCTTTCCTTAATCTTTGTGATATTAAATACCTCTGCCAGTGTTCGCGGGCGTTAAAAGTTAAGGTTCGTCAATCTGCCCATGGTACCTCAGTGCGTGTTTGGCAGAATTGAGAGTGCTAATTCAGCTGTAAACAGGGATCAAAATGTACCACAATCTCCTTGGCAAAGTGTCAATGATGCAATGTGCTCTTGTTGGCCAAACACAGGTGAGAAACATAGCCACGTTCAGCAATGTGATAAATTGGTATTCTGGCACGTTGCCATTTTTTTTGCACTTTCTGTTTTTTTTTTAGAGAAACAATTTTACCCACAAAAACACAAAAATAGGACATCACTCTGCAAGCTTGTGCTAAACTGGAAATGATGGAAATTAATGTTGTGGTGTACAAGATCATAAGAAGCGGTAAAAAAATTGATAGATATTAGTGCTCTGCCCATTCCAACCTGTTCCTTGAGAGGTGGGACAAAGTGGTTTATAGTTTGTGTTGAGCTTTTCACAAACCCTACTTCCTTCTTCCAGGACCCATCATAATTGTGGCCTCTTGATACACCAGCATTCCGAGATTTCTTCTCACTGACTGCGCTGCATGAATGAGGGCATCAAGTAGATAAGTCGCCTGCCAACTTTAAATGAAGGGGGAAGAATCAAAACTGTAGGACCCTCTCCAAAATTGAGATGGGCAGTGATCCTATGCAGTCTGGTGGACTGTTCCCCAAACATCAGCAGAAGTCCACCATCAACTTAGGTTCCAATAGACAATAGACAATAGACAATAGGGGCAGGAGGAGGCCATTCGGCCCTTCGAGCCAACACCACCATTCAATGTGATCATGGCTGATCATTCTCAATCAGTACCCCGTTCCTGCCTTCTCCCCATACCCCCTGACTCCGCTATCCTTAAGAGCTCTATCTAGTTCTCTCTTGAATGCATTCAGAGACTTGGCCTCCACTGCCTTCTGAGGTTTAGGTCACCTTACACTGGGAAAACAAATGAAACTTCCAAGCAGACACACCATTCACTGGGCTCGCACACTACGAGAAAGTTTACTTGTAAGAAGACATTGAAGAGACTTTGATCCTTTCCTGTTAATTGAACAGATTTTCAGTAAACTTGGTAACGAAAATTAGGGAGAACAATTTTATTTGTTCGCTGAGTTAGGTAATCAAATGAATTAAATTTTACAGCAAAAGGAATTTGGACAGATAGATTTTAGATCAAGTGAGTTATGTACAGAAAGAGAGTTAGACACAAAGTGCTGAAGTAACTCAGCGGGTCTTTTTTTCTGGGAAGGGAAGACGGCCAGAAGTGATAGAATGAGAGATGTTCTGAGAGATAATGGGCCTGGTGCTCATCTGTGGGGGTCATGGTCCAGGGGTGAGAAGGAGGAGGTATCTGAGACCTGGTGCCTGGCCACGCCACAGCGTGGTAGAGGTCAGCTCGCCAGACCGCCACAGCACCTCCCTTGTTGGCGGGCTTGATGATAATGTCGGGATTGTTGAAAAGTGTGCGGAGGGCTGTGTGTTGAGAGGGGGTGAGGTTAGAGTAGGCAAGGGGAGTGGAAACGTTAAGATGGTTAATATCCTGCTGGCAGTTAGAAATGAAAAGGTCTAAAGAGGGTAGAAGGCCCTCTGGGGAGAAGGACCATTGGGGACGGATGAAGGGGGTCACTTTGTGGTGAGGACTTCCTCCCGTAGACAAACGGACGAAGGCGGAGGCGACGGAAGCAAATCTCTGCGGAGTGGCGGGCCTGGGGCTCCTTGAGGTGGGGGCGGAGGGGTACAAAAGGCAGACAGTGTTTTACTGGGAAGGGCAAAAGGCTTCCAAAAGGAAGTGATAAAATCAGCGATGGTCTGAGGGATAATGACCTGGTGCTCATCTGTGGAGGTCATGGTCCAGGGGTAAGTAGAAGGGAGGTGTCCAAGAGACGGCACCTGGCCTCAGCCACCGTGGTAGACGTCTGCCCATCACGTCTGATGGGTGGCTCCCGACCCGAAACGCCACCCATCTTGTTCCCCAGGGATGCTGCCTGGCCTGCTGAGTTACGAGGACTTTTCTGCCAGAACAATTGGTGGAAGCAGAATCCCAGTCAGCTACTAAGAGTGAAATTGTTTAAAATTAAAAAGAAATTACAGTCAAAGCACGGGGATCTGGGACACTGAATAAACTCTTCAAACATTCAAGCTATGTATGATGGGTCAAAAGGTTTCCCTTCTATATTGTGAAATACTTCTGATTATCATTGTTATAAATTTTGCATGCTGTCTGTTCGTTCTTATATATGTTAGAAATGAAATGTGTTGAGTCAATTTCTGAATACATGATTTGCAGCTTTTTTATTTGGGATGGCGTATGAAGCAAATCACTACTTGCAATGCATAATCATTCTAACTCTTGATATCAGTTAACTTATTGAGCTAAAAAATATTGAGAAGTCATCTACGATGATTGAATATTGATCCTTAGTAATTTGAGTGTGTCTGTTCCCAACTTTTCTCCAAGGGGCTGTATGATTTTGTCAGTCTCTTTCTGTCTATATCTCCATGCTTTCTTTCAGTATGCTCAGCAGAACTTCTGACATTTGCAATTGGATGCAGACAAATAAGCTGAGAATCAGACGGAACAATTCAGTTCCATGGTCACTTCCAAGTATTTCCACCATCTTAAGTTTGCTCTGGCCTGAAAATTGAAAACCTTTCTTAATCTGAGGATAAGCATTTCTTTAGTGGTTACTTCTGGGGTGGGGTGGGGGAGGAGGAGAAGAAAGGGGGACCTTGCACGGATGCTGTGTGTATACTTTGTAATGTTGTCAGTGCCCTTATTTGCAGACCTTGGGCATGCAGGCAAAGAATTTCACTGTGACTTGTCAAATATGACAATAAAGTATTCATTCATAGGCCCCATAGCAGAAGCAGAAGAGGCTGGAAACTGGAAGTGTCCTGAGCTAATTCTGCCACCACCACCATCATCTACCGTAACAAGTGATGGCTCCCACTGATTGTCACCGGAAGCTCGCGTCTTTTTCAGGACGGTCGATGCCAGTGAGGTCAACATTTGAAACATAGATGATGGACACGAAAGAAGAATCAATTAATTAATTAATCAATCGATCAATCGATCAATCGATCAATCGATCAATCGATCAATCGATCAATCGCTCAATCGATCAATCGCTCAATCGCTCAATCGCTCAATCGCTCAATCGCTCAATCGCTCAATCGATCAATCGCTCAATCGCTCAATCGATCAATCGCTCAATCGCTCAATCGATCAATCGCTCAATCGCTCAATCGATCAATCGCTCAATCGCTCAATCGATCAATCGCTCAATCGCTCAATCGCTCAATCGCTCAATCGCTCAATCGCTCAATCGCTCAATCGCTCAATCGCTCAATCCCTCAATCGCTCAATTACTTAATTACTTAATTACTTAATTACTTAATTAATTAATTGATTCATTGCTTCTTGGAACTATCACCATTCAGTGGGAATGCTAGCTGTGAGTTGCATCTGAATGGGCCGAATGGTGAACTTACATGAAAAGTAGGCAATTTTATAAACTGGATTCCATCATTATGCACCTGATTTGTTCAGTAATTGGAATGGGCAAAATGCAAGAGGTTCCTGGCAGGTAGGGGTGGCCTCTCATGGTTGGGGAATGTTACAAGACACTAAGGAAGTAGAAGTCATGGGCAGGTTATTCTTAACAGGACTTTGCAAAAAGCAAATAAGAGCAAGAGGTGGCTATATTTTCAATACTGTCCCCTGTGAGGATATCTGCTAACCTTGACTCTTATAATACCTGGAGCTCAATGCTCTAAAGATGGTGGAATTGATTGTGGACTTTAGGAGAGCTCCCCCTCCTCTCCCCCCACTCACCATCAACAACACCACAGTCACATCTGTGGAGTCATTTAAGTTCCTTGGAACCATCATCTCCAGGGACCTTAAATGGGGGGCCACCATCGACTCCCCAGTCAGAACGTACAGGTATGTAGGTTAATTGGCTGGGTAAATGTAAAAATTGTCCCTAGTGGGTGTAGGATAGTGTTAATGTATGGGGATCGCTGGGCGGCACGGACTTGGAGGGCCGAAAGGCCTGTTTCCGGCTGTATATATATGATATGATATGATAGAAAGGCCCAACAGAGGATGTACTTCCCGTGGCAGCTAAGGAAACACAATCTGCCACAGGCAATGATGGTCCAGTTTTATACTGCCATCGTAGAGTCTGTCCTCACCTTCTCCATCATGGTCTGGTTTGGCTCCGCCAAAGCACGACATCCGGAGGCTGCAGCACATCATTGACGAACTGTACACTGCAAGGGCCAGGAAGCGAGCGAGCAAGATCATCTCTGACCCCTCTCACCCTGGCCACAAACTCTTTGAAGCACTTCCCTCTGGAAGGCGACTCCGGACTGTCAAAGCAGCCAGAGCCAGACATAAAAACAGCTTTTTTTCCCACGATCAGTAGCTCGACTCAACAGCCAAAAGTCTGTAGCCTCCTTGTGCTCTGGTATTTTATTTCATTCTTCACATGGTTAAATTATAATGTTTTATTTTTAATTGTCTACTGTATATCGTGTTGTTACTTGTGAGCAAAGCACCAAGGCAAATTCCTTGTATGTATACATGGCTAATAAAATTTATTCAATTCAAAATGTATTCAATTCTTAACTCTAGTTGTCCAGATCCTCTTATAATTGTGTTCACAACAACAGTATCTTCCCAGTCCAGGCCATATCTGAGTGGATACTAAAAAGCCATCTCCTACTTCTGAAGCATAAATGAAAACAGACTTGGCAACAACAGCTATTTCACCCTGAATGATTTTGGTGTCCTGCCAGACTGGGAGAAACTCTGGAGAATATCAGGCAAGTTATAATGTGCTGCATATAACGTAGAGTTATACAGCTTTGACTTCTGTTAATTCAAAGGTATCACAAAATGCTGGAGTAACTCAGCGGGCCAGGCAGCATCTCTGGAGAGAAGGAATGGGTGATGTTTCGGGTCGAGACCCTTCTTCAGACTGAGTTAATTCAAAATTACTTTTCCTCTTTGGAAATGTATGACTGATCGGTGGAAAAAGTTTGGTACAATATCACATTGCAAACAGACAAGAATGACTGTTAAATTGATAATGTTGCTTGAATTAACGGTTTTGTTCTCAAATGCCGTGGACCTGAATTTCCTCAACTTTGGACAGTTTGAAGCCTATACTATTCACCAGCAGAGGGCGGTATATGCAAGCTTCTTTTTTTTCCATAAAAAAGTTTACATTTATTCTCAAAATAACCAGAAATGTCCCCACTTGTTCCAGCAGTGATTTACCATGGTCACCATAGAGACAATTATCACTTAACCACCCTGAAATACGTATGTATTTATGTATGTATGTATGTATGTATGTATGTATGTATGTATGTATGTATGTATGTATGTATGTATGTATGTATGTATGTATGTATGTATGTATGTATGTATGTATGTATGTATGTATGTATGTATGTATGTATGTATCATGGTGTCAGCTCATTTTTGCAATTTGGAAACATCCTGACAAAATGCAAAGCAACTGGACCATCGATCACCATCTCCTTGGTAGAGCAGACCCATATGCGGTACAATTGTACTGAGCAGCTTGAGACCAGGTTAGGCTCTGAGCAGCGGCAGTACATCTTCTGTACTTCTATCCCGTAACTACCCTCTGAAAGACGAGCCCGAGAATAAGGAAGTGATGGTCAATTGTTATAAAACACTAGTTTGGCTGCAATTGGGACTGAGCAAAATGTAAAGGCTTCACAGAGGGCAATTACCAGAGCAATTCCAGGCATATGAGACTTTGGTTAAGTGGACAAAATGGAGATGACAGGGATGCTGTTGGAACAGAAGAGATCGGTACAGAGGTGCAGCAAGAATGAATGGAGAGAATCTGTAGCCACTGGTGGATGGGTTAAGAAGTAGATAGTGCCAATGGGAGAACCTTGAAAGACATGAGGAAACTTATTTACATTGTAAGTAAGTAGTGTAGGAAAATAACAGCAGATGCTGGTACAAATCGAAGGTCTCACAAAATGCTGGAGTAACTCAGCAGGTCAGGGCATCATCTCAGGCCAGAGAAGGAATGGGTGATGTTTCGGGTCGAGACCCTTCCTCAGACTGATGGAGGAGAACTTCTTCAAAGTAGACATACCTTGAGGAGAAATCGCAGTGGAGCGGCAAGTAGTGTAGGAAAATAATTGCAGATGCTGGTACAAATCGAAGGTATCACAAAATGCTGGAGTAACTCAGCAGGTCAGGCAACATCTCAGGAGAGAAGGAGTAAGTCGAGTCATTAGATCCATTGCCAGGGACAACAGTGGAGGCAGATTTAATGGTCCCATTCAAAAGGGATCCAGAAAGATATTGGAAGGGAAAGAATATTGTATGGCAAAGGGGGGGAAGTGTGTGAGTGGGACGTGCAGTTGGACAGGTTCGCTTGGTGGTAGGCCTTCTCCATGCAGTGAGTATTGTGTGCTCTTATTGAGGCAGCAAAGGAAAAATAAGGCTGGATGCTTCTACTGTTGGGTCTCTTTTTACTGTATCTCCGAGGGCATTCTCTCTCAATTGCCAGAATCACGATGAGTCGTGGGGTAATTGTACCCGAAGGAACACAATTAAAAAAAAAACAATGCCAAAGAGATATAAATGTTGCACAGGGAGGTCGCCCGGTCCTCTTGAACAAGCTGCAGACTCCGGGGAATGGATAACTGGTGTCATCGGGGGTGACCAGCCTAACTGTTTGGTGGGAAAGAAAGCTGGCAATTATCAAGCTGCCTTTTTAGACATAGAAACATAGGAAATAGGTGCAGGAGGAGGCCATTCGGCCCTTCGAGCCAGCACCGCCATTCATTGTGATCATGGCTGATCGTCCACAATCAATATCCCGTGCCTGCCTTCTCCCCATATCCCTTGATTCCACTAGCCCCAAGAGCTCTATCTAACTCTCTCTTAAATCCATCCAGTGAATTGGCCTCCACTGCCCTCTGCGGCAGAGAATTCTACAAATTCACAACTCTCTGGGTGAAAACGTTTCTTCTCACCTCAGTTTTAAATGGCTTCCCCTTTATTCTAAGACTGCGGCCCCTGGTTCTGGACTCGCCCAACATTGGGAACATTTTTCCTGCATCTAGCTTGTCCAGTCCTTTTATAATTTTATATGTTTCTACAAGATCCCCTCTCATCCTTCTAAACTCCAGTGAATACAAGCCTAGTCCTTTCAATCTTTCCTCATATGACAGTCCCACCATCCCAGGGATCAATCTCGTGAACTCGTTTCTCTCCCATTTCTCCTCCTCCTCCTCCTCCTCCTCTTTCTCAATGTCAATGGCAAGGAATGCTTACACAAGGGAATCGCCTTGTGTACTTTAGAGTCAGTACAGGATGAGAAGGAAATAGGGGATCACGAATCTGGATGCAGATACAAATACAAATACAAATGTCGTTGCCATGCAGTCATGACAGTAAAGAGCACAAGACACACAATTACGTAAGTTTAACATAGACAACCATCACGGTGACTTCTCCAGGCATCCCCTCACTGTGATGTAAGGCAATAAAAGTCTTATCTCCTCCTTTGTTCTTCTCCCACGGTCGGGCAGTCAAACTGATGCGTCGAGGCGATCGAGGCGATCGAGGCTCCCCGATTTTTGAAGCCCCCGCCGGGCGATGGAAGATCGCATGGCTGAGCCGCGTAGGGCGATGAAGATCCTGAGTCTCCGCCGAGCGATGAAGGTTCCGCGGCCGAGCCGCCCGCGCAGGGCGATGACGGTCCTGCGAACGGGTAAATCGAGCCTTGCGATTCGGGGCGGTCGAAGCTGCTGCGGCTGGAGCTCCCGAAAGCCGGTCGCCAGCCAGGGACCAGCGAGCTCCCGGTGTTACGGTCCGCAGAACCCACGGCCGAAGCCTCCGAAGACGCAGCCACAATCACGGCGCCACCACAGCCTCCGAACGTCGGCCAGCTCGGAGATGGTAAGTCCAGGCCCTGCGACCGGGGCCTTCAAGGTCGATCCCAGCTGGAGGCCGCCAACTCCACGGTGTTAGGCCGCAGATACGGACGAAAAGGGTCGCATCTCCGTTGAGGAAGAGCTTTAAAATAAGGTTTCCCTCACCCCCCCACCACCCCCCCACATATACACAGCTAAAAATAGGCTATTACTGCCAAGTGTCAGCATGTAAACATTCAAAGATTGATTAATCTTCCACAAAGCGAGTAATGAGCATAAAACCAAGATTTGGCACTCTAAAGCCATGCAATCTTTTTAATAGGAACCTGAGAGGTAACTTTGTTTTACATGAAAGGTGGTGGGTAGATGGAATGAGCTGCCTGAGGAAGTAGTTGAGGCAGGTAAGACAATATCATTCAAGAGACAGTTGGAGAGGCACATGGATAGGATAGGGAGGATTATGGGCCAAGCACGGGCAGGTGGGACTTGTGTAGACGGGCCATGTGGATCGGCATGGGCAAGCTGGGCTGAAGGGCCTGTTTCCACACTGTATGACTCTATGACCCTGTGAATTCTGCTGAGCAGTTAATCTATTTGTAGTGAAGTAATAACATAATAACACCCCATGTCCTCGAGAAAGCAAGGACATAAAAGATTATATTTTCCTTCACTGAGTATTTTTCCTCCCGGTATATGAGCCCAGCAATTCAACGGAGACTCAGCCAATGTCAAGCTGGAGTTATGGCAGGAGACCTGCAGGATCTCTGTGGAATTTAATGTCCATGGTGTTTCAACGTATTGTTTTTGAAATGTGAGCTACACTGACAAGGCAGCATTTATAATCAGTCCCTCGATGCTCTGAGGTATTGCTAGTGGGTCTTCCACTTGAATCACTGCAATCTGTGTGGTGATGGCACTCTTGCCTGTGTCTGTGACATTGGTAAGACGGTATTGCTAAAGGAGTTGGGAAAAAAACGGCTGAATATTTATTTGTTTAGTTTAGTTTAGTTTAGAGATACAACGCGGAAACAGGCCCTTCGGCTCACCAGCGATATCCGTACACTAGCACGTGTCCCTACAAACCGGGGACAGTTTACAATCTCTACTGAAGCCAATTAACCTACAAACCTGTACGTCTTTGGAGTGTGGGAGGAAACCGAAGCACCCGTGGAAAACCCACGCGGTCACGGGGATGGCGTACAAACTCCGTGCAGACAGCCCCCCGTAGTCAGGATGGAACACGGGTCTCTGGCGCTGTAAGGCAGCAACTCTACCGCTGCGACACCGTACCGCACTAATCTGTAATTTTGTAAAAGTAATGATTAATATATATTGTCAGAGAGATAAGAAATGAGCAACATTATGGTAATGCAATGAATGGAAGAGATTAAAAGAGTTCTTCAAACAAAGAATGAAATAATTTTTCATTTTTGGGCATGCAGCATTAGTATGATGTTATCTGCCCCCAACTCACCCTGAATAGAGTGCATAAGTGGTGTTCCTATTTTAGCTGATTCTTATCTCTCCCGCAACCACACCAGCACCAATGAGATTTTATGTTGAGATCCAGCTCATTAAAATTAGTTTGTCCGAGTTAATTTCCACCACGAGATTATTTTTCTCCCAATTGACTTCGACCTCATCTGCCTGAGTTCAATTCAAAGTCATATCCCAGAGGTACCAATGCCTAAATTCACCAAGGTCCAACAAACAACAATGTGGGAATCAAGAGGGAAAACCATGCATGACACAGAGAGTAAACAGGAATAAATTTAAAGGAAAATGTTGTTTACCGATTTTGATTTTATTCTTCAGCAAAGCTGAAACCTGGAAAATGTCAACCACGTTTCAAAGGCAATTAGAATTTATGTACCAAAAAACCCTGTCCCACAGGCGATTTTTTAGGCGACTACAGGCGACTAGGCGGTCGCCACACGGTCGCCTGGGTGTCGCCTGTGTGGTCGTGAGTCGTCTCCAAAGAGTCGTAGCGTCTTTCTGGTCGCTGCTGGATTCTCAGAATGTTGAAAAAATTTCGGTGACAGTGGGTTCGACGGCAATGATCGTAGCTTGACGTGTCCTGACGGGGGCGCTGTCGTAGGTTGTCGCCAGGTGACCTAGGTTGTCACCGGTGCTGACTTTGGTGAATTCCATTGGCGACTACCTACGTCAACCGGCGACAGGTACCGGCGTCAAAACCGGAGGCCAGAATGACGTGAATTGTCTTCAGTTGTTGTAGCTTGTCGCGGGTGGACGTAAGTTGACTTCGGTTGTCGTAGGTTGTCGCCTGTGTGGTCGTAGGTTGTCGTAGGTGCGGTCGTAGGTGGACGTCCTACTCGCGACGATTGGGTCGCCGGTTGTCGGTAGCTTGCCGTAGCTTGACGTCGACTAGGTGGTAGGTTGTTGTAGCTTGTCGTGGACATTGTCTTGGGGGAGGTCCAGTGGCCGTTTTTTCGGCGACCTGCTACGCCAATGACAGTCGCCGGCAGTCGCCTAAAAAAAATCGCCTAAGTAGGACAGGCCCTATCTGGAATTCTAAAGTGAATAAATTGCCAAGCTAAAAGAGATACCCATACATTTTTCTTGGGTGGTTGCATAAAGGAGGCTGTAACAAATCAGCAACCTATTTAATGTTCTGATTTTGTTTCCACTGATGTAAAAAATTGATGGAAATACAAATAAGCACAGCCTCCTCGCAGTTGTCACTGATAGACTGAACTCCCACTTGTACCTTTAACAATTATTAAAAATAGATTGATGGTCCGTTCCTGTTTCATTGGCTTGAATGTAACTCAAGGACTGGATCCGTACGCTGCAAACCACTGAATCCTGGCTCCATTTCCTGCTGCACTGGAAAATATGATTAGCTCATTGTTGTCTTATTTTATCGTTCCTATGAGGAATATAGCATGATTGGATTGTTATTATCAGCGAACCCTTTACTGCACGGAAGGGGTTATCCAGCCTACTGTGTCTGTGCTGGATCTTTGCAAAAGGCCATCTAATTAGTTCCACTCACCTGCTCATTCTCAAAGGCCTGCTAATTTTCATGCAGGTGCTGTTAATTCTTGAATTTTAAACAAATCTGCTTTCAAACGCCCACATTAGAAATTAGGAGAGTTGGTATTGTATGTCTATTCAAATTTAAGTTGTGAAACCATCGTCGACAAATTGGGCTGTGTCCCTTTTTGTTTCATTAGAACTTGACAAGAGAGGATCCCACTTGAACAATTAGTATAAGAAAATAACTGCAGATGCTGGTACAAATCGAAGGTATTTATTCATAAAATGCTGGAGTAACTCAGCAGGTCAGGCAGCATCTCAGGAGAGAAGGAATGGGTGACGTTTCGGGTCGAGACTCTTCTTAGGTCTGAAGAAGGGTCTCGACCCGAAATGTCACCCATTCCTTCTCTCCTGAGATGCTGCCTGACCTGCTGAGTTACTCCAGCATTTTGTGAATAAATACCTTCCACTTGAACAATTGTTCATTAAATTAACCAAAATCCTGTTTGAAATGGTGTTAGAGTGGTTTATAGCAGGGATCAGGCACAAAAGACTATAACAGGTTAGAAACATAGAAAATAGGTGCAGGAGGAGGTCATTCGGCCCTTCGAGCCAGCGCCGCCATTCATTGTGTTCATGGCTGATCATCCACAATCAATAACCCGTGCCTGTCTTCTCCCCATATCCCTTGATTCCGCTAGCCCCTAGAGCTCTATCCACCTCTCTCTTAAATCCATCCAGTGATTTGGCTTCCACTGCCCTCTGTGGCAGAGAATTCCACAAATTCATAACTCTCTGGGTGAAAAGGTGTCTTCTCACCTCAGTTTTAAATGGCCTCCCCTTTATTCTAAGTCCGGTTCTGGACTCGCCCAACATTGGGAACATTTTTCCTGCATCTAGCTTGCCCCGTCCTTTGATAATTTTATATGTTTCTATAAGATCCCCTCTCATCCTTCTAAACTCCAGTGAATACAAGCCTAGTCTTTTCAATCTTTCCTCATATGACAGTCCCGCCATCCCAGGGATCAATCTCGTGAACCTACGCTGCACTGCCTCAATGTCCTTCCTCAAATTAGGAGACCAAAACTGTACACGATACTCCAGATGTGGTCTTACCAGGGCCTTATACAACTGGTTCTACATGGTTCTGAATGAAGCAGGGTCATCAGGTGCCACACTTGTTCGAGCTGCTGCCTCACAGCACAAGAGACCTAGGTTCAAGCCTGACCTCAGATGCTGTCTGTGTGGAGTTTGTACGTTCTCCCTGTGACCATGTGGATATCCTCGGGATATCCCCTAAATCCCAAAGGCGTGCGGATTTATAGGTTAATTGACCCCTGTAAAATTGCCCCTAATGTGCAGGGAATGGATGAGAAAACGGGATAACACACAACCAGTGTGAATGGGTGATCGATGGTTGACGTTGGACTTGGGTTGAAGGGCCGGTTTCCATGTTGTATCTATAAATCAAGGAAAACTAAACTTGAACTCTACATCAGTGATTGGGATGAAAGTGATCAAGTGTAATATATCCATATGTGCAGCTTATGTCAAGTCAAGTCATTTTTATTTGTATAGCACATTTAAAAACAACCCACGTTGACCAAAGTTCTGTACATCAGTTCAGGTACTAAGAAACGAACATACAATGGCACACAAACATAACAGCACATACATAAACACTTCACAGCGCCCCCTCAGAGGGCCTCAAACGCTAGGGAGTAGAAATAGGTTTTGAGCCTGGACTTAAAGGAACATTTGTAACATTTGTGAATAACGTGGGCTGTAAAGGCAAGGCAGAGAGGCTTAACTGGTCATAGGCAGAAATGACCAGTTAAGTGAGGATATCACAGACATTAGAATGAGGTGGGAAACTGAGAGGTCATCCACATTTGTGGAAAACTAGGAATGTTTTTTTTATTGTGACTGATTTCATGAGTACCATTGTGGCATGAAAAATTAAAAGATATCGGTGTACAGAGCGGTCTGGATGGTCCTTGTACATAAATCTAATTAATACTTAAGATGCTACAAGGCCTTCTACGCCCGCACCTCCAGACTCAGGAACAGCTTCATCCCCAGGGCCATAGCTGCTATGAACCGGTCCTGCTGAGCCGGATGGTCACATCGCACAGTGATCCGGCACAGATCTACTTGCACTTTATACTGTTTTAAAACTGTTTTTATTTCACTGGGTTGTATAAATTTATACTGACTAGCTAATTAATTTATTGCATCGTATGGGAGGCGCATTCCCAATCTCGTTGTACCCCTGTACAATGACAATAAAGATATATTGCATTGCATTGTATTGTATTGTAATCGCTGCAGTTAGAAATGAAGGTAGTTGAGGCCAGTTCATTGGCTATATTTAAGAGGGAGTTAGATGTGGCCCTTGTGGCTAAAGGGATCAGGGGGTATGGAGAGAAGGCAGGTGCAGGATACTGAGTTGGATGATCAGCCATGATCATATTGAATGGCGGTGCAGGATCGAAGGGCCGAATGGCCTACTCCTGCACCTATTTTCTATGTTTCTATGTAAATCGAAGGTATTTATTCACAAAATGCTGGAGTGACTCAGCAGGTCAGGCAGCATCTCAGGAGAGAAGGAATGCGTGACGTTTCGGGTCCAGATCCTTCTTCAGACGTTCAAATGTTGGTAAATGGGATTAGCAGTGGTTGACCTGGATACGGTAGGCTCAAGGTCTTAACTCCATGCTGAATGATTCCATAATAAAGAGACATCTGTCATGAAGAGTGCCTGAAAGTGACTGGACCTATTTTGCTCATGGTGTAAATTCACCCAGAAAGAATCTGCATAATAATCTACTCTGATTAAATTTAAAAATTGACTGAGAAAATTGACATGCAAAAACAGGTGAAAGCTGATCCAATTTTAACGTTAAGTTTGAGTTTGATTTTAGTTTATTGTCATATGTGCCGAGGTACAGTGAAGAGCTTTTGTTGCGTGCTTAACAATATTTGGATTTTAGTCTTTAGAAATATTCCTTAAGAAAATCTCAGTATTAATTGGTCAGCATTGAGTCTTTCCCTTTGGTGGCTCATCATTGAGAAATCCCTGGGAGCTTGTTAGCTCTTTGTTGATTTATTGAGCTGCAGTGAGCAGTGAAGGATACCAAAATCTTTACATTTTGTTGCTTTTATATCAAAGGGCACCGTGTTTAGGGAGGGAAAATCAAGTTTTCAAAACAGTTTTTTTGTGTAAGATTAATGTGTTGACAAATTGGGAGTATAAAGATGGAGTTAAAGGGGAAGAGAGTAGACAATAGACAATAGACAATAGATGCAGGAGTAGGCCATTCGGCCCTTCAAGCCAGCACCACCATTCAATGTGATCATGGCTGATCATTCTCAATCAGTACCCCGTTCCTGCCTTGTCCCCATGCCACCTGACTCCGCTATCCTTAAGAGCTCTATCTAGCTCTCTCTTGAATGCATTCAGGGAATTGGCCTCCACTGCCTTCTGAGGCAGAGAATTCCACAGATTTACAACTCTCTGACTGAAAAAGTTTTTCCATACAGGAGAAGTTACGAAAGGCACCCGAATTACTGGGACGGAAAGTTCAAGAAGGGATAAGAGAGTAAGGTCAGGTGAAATAGGAACCGGCGTAAGAGGGGAGGTGAATACCGAATTAAAAGTGTTATATATGAATGCGCGAAGTATAAGAAACAAAGTGGATGAGCTTGAGGCTCAGTAAGAGATTGGTAGGCATGATGTTGTGGGAATTACAGAGACATGGATGCAAGAGGATCAGAGCTGGGAACTGAATATTCAGGGGTATACATCCTATTGAAAAGACAGACAGGTGGGCAGAGGGAGTGGGGTCGCTCTGTTAGTAAGGAATGAAATTTAGTCCCTTACGAGGGGTGACATAGAATCAGAAGAGGTAAAGTCATTGTGGATAGAACTGAGAAATTGAAAGGATAAAAAGACCCTAATGGTTCTATCTTCACTAAGGAAGAAACACAAACAATCTCCCAGATTTACTCGGGGACAGAACTGAAGGAAATTCACATTAGTCAGGAAATGGTGTTGGGTAGGCTGATGGGACTGAAGGCTGATAAATCCCCAGGGCCTGATGGTCTGCATCCCAAGGAGGTGGCTCTAGAAGTGGACGCATTGGTGAACATTTTCCAATGTTCTATAGATTCTTTATCACTTCCTGTGGATTGGAGTTTAGCTAATATTATCTCAGTTTTTAAGAAAGGAGGGAGAGAGAAAGCAGGAAATTATAGACCTGGTAGCCTGACATCGGTGGTGGGGAAGATGCTGGAGTCGATTATTAAAGATGTAATAGCGACGCATTTGGATAGCAGTAACAGGATCGGTCAAAGTCAGCATGGATTTATGAAGGGGAAATCACGCTTGACTAATCTTCTGGATTTTTTTGAGGATGTGCCAAGTAAAATGGACAATGGAGCCACTGGACTTTCAGAAAGCCTTTGATAAGGTCCCACATGGGAGATTAGTGGGCAAAATTAGAGCACATGGTGTTGGGGGTAGGATACTGACATGGATAGAAAATTGGCTGGCAGACAGGAAACAAAGAGTAGGGATTAGCGGGTCACTTTCAGAATGGCAGGCAGTGACTAGTGGGGTGCCGCAAGGCTTGATGCTGGGATCGCAGCTATTTACAATATACATTAATGAATTAGATGAAGGAATTAAAAGTAACAATAGCAAATTTGCAGATGACACAATGCTGGGTGGCAGTGTGAACTGTGAAAAGGATGCTATGAGGATGCAGGGTGACTAGGATAGGTAAGATGAGTGGGCAGATGCATGGCAGATGCAGTTTAATGTGGATAAATGTGAGGTTATCCACTTTGGTGGCAAAACAGGAAGGCAGATTACTATCTGAATGGTGTCAGATTAGGAAAAGGGGAAGTACATTGAGACCAGTCTGAAGAAGGGTCTTGACCCGAAACATCACCCATTCCTACTCTCCAGAGATCCTACCTGACCCGCTGAGTTACTCCAGCATTTTTTGTCTACCTTGGGTGTCCTTGTACGTCAGTCATTGAAAGTAAGCATGCAGGTACAGCAGTCAGTGAAGAAAACTAATGGCATGTTGGACTTCATACGAAGAGTTGAGACCACAACTGGAGTATTGTGTGCAGTTTTGGTCTCCTAATTTGAGGAAGGTCATTCTTGCTATTGAAATAGTGCAGCGTAGGTCACAAGGTTAATTCCCGGGATGGAGGGACTGTCATATGATGAAAGAATTGAGTGACCGGGCTTGGATTCATTGGGATTTCGAAGAATGAGAGGGGATCTTATAGAAACATATAAAATTATCGAGGGATTGGACACGCTAGATGCAGGAAACCTGTTCCTGATGTTGGGGCCACAGTTTAAGAATAAGGGGACCCATTTAGAACTGAGATGAGGATAAACTTTTTCACCCAGAGAGGCTGTGAATTTGTGGAATTCTCTGCCTCAGAAGGCATTGGAAGCCGATTCACTGGATGCATTCAAGAGAGAGTTAGATCAAGCTCTTAGGGCTAGCGGAATCAAGGGATACGGGGAGAAGGCAGGAACGGAGTACTGATTGTGGATGATCAGCCATGATCACATTGAATGGTGGTACTTTATGGTCTTTATTATTACATGCACATTTTTTTTGTTGCATGTAGTTCAGTAAATTATCACTACACGTATGCATAATTCCAGATTAAGTGCAAAGTGCACAGAAACAGCCCACTGCGATCCAGTCTGAAGAAGGGTCTCGACCCGAAACGACACCCATTCCTTCTCTCCAGAGATGCTGCCTGTTATTCCAGCATTTGGTGTCTATCTTCGGTTTAAACCAGCACCTGCAGTTCCTTCCTACCCTCGTGTACAAGACTCGCCTGGTTTTGGCACCATTTTCAAAGTCGCAGCTGGCCATAAAAGCCCATTGTCCTGGCTGCAGAGCCTCCGGCCATCTCCTCGATCTGGATCAGCCAGTGAACCATCATCCCTCTCCTCGCATGACCTCCTTCGGCCTGTGTGTCTCTCTTGGGGTGGTGCCTCCACCAACCTACCTTGAGGGTGCGGAAGGTGGGGTGCTTCCTACTTTGGGGTGCTGGATAAGATTAAACGAAGGGCCCAATTTTTTTTAAGTGGTCAGCAGAATCAGGGCTAGTGCTGTTTTGCAAAACTGAAATGATTACAATGAAGACTCAGAGCCAATTTCCCATGCTGACTGCATCGGGTTGAAGAGGTGCATGTTAATTGGATATTATAATCTCCATTTTCTAACTACATGAGTTTTCACCCCCTTAAGATATTTTACATGATCTTAATTTCAACCTCACTGCACAAGCTGCTCACAGGACACCTCAGAAAGTGCAAGGCCACTCTTCATCAATATCAATTTTGATTATTTTGCCCAGATGATTTTTGAACTCTCTGCTGTGGAGAGTTTGGTGTTAACTAGACAATTATGCAGAGTGGAGATATATTGCATCCATTTCTGTACAACAAGTCAATTTAGAAGGAATTGACTTGTTAAAAAGTACCCTCTCAAAACATTACCGAGGCCAATCTATAATGATATGAATAAATCCCATCGGTCGTAAGAGAAACAAGAACCAACCCATTTAAAATCGTACAGAAATGTTGATTGCCATTATTCTTGCCACTTAAATTCAGTTCCTGACTTTGAAAGAACTAAGTGGGTTAAGTCGTGTATACAGTTCTGGTCACGACGTTAAAAGAAGGATGTGGAGGCTTTGGAGAGGGTGCAGAAGTGTTTTACAAGAATGCTCTCTGCATTAACAGGTATTAGCTACAAGAAGACGTTGAACAAGCTTGGATTGTTTTTTCTGTAATGCTGGAGATTGAGGGGAGACCTGATAGATGTATATACAATGATGACAAGCATGGATAGGATAGACCATCAAAACCATTTCTCAGGGTGGACATGTCAAAGCATAGAGTAACTATGTGAAAGGGCCAAGTTTAAAGGAGATGCACAAGGCCAAGTTTTTACAGAGAGGGTGGTGAGTGTTTAGTTTAGTTTAGTTTAGAGAAACAATGCGGAAACAGGCCCTTTGGCCCACCGAGTCCGTACTGACCAGCGATCCCTGCACATTAACACCATCCTACACACACTAGGGAAAATTTACAATTATACCAAGCCAATTATCCCACAAACCTGTACATGCTTGGAGTGTGGGAAGAAACCAAAGAATTTGGAGAAAACCCACACGGTCACGGGAAGAACGTACAAACTCCGTACAGGCAGCACCCGTAGTTGGGATCGAACCCGGGTCTCCAAGTGTTGAAAGGTAGCAACTCAACCGCTGTGCCACCGTGCCTGGAGCATGCTGCTGGGGTTGGCGGTGGAGGCAGACACAAGAGTGGCATTTAAGAGGCTTGTAGATGGGCACATGGATGTGCAGGAAGGGGAGGGATATGGATCTCGTGCAGGCAGAGGGGGCTAGTTTAGCTTGACATCACGTTCGGCAAAGAAATCGTGGTCTGTAGGACCTCTTCTTCTGCTGTAATTTTCTACCATCTGTGTACTATTTCAGGATTTCACATTAAAAACTGAAGCTGGTGGGGCTCCATTTATCTTTCACCAAAGCCGGAAACCAACAGGAACACTGGGCAGTGACAAAAGATACCCAGTTTCAGCACAATAGTCTTGGGGATGAGAAACAAAAACATATACGTACATGGCAGATGCCATCTCCCCGGCCCCGTGATCATTGCTGCAACAACCAGGTAACAAGGACACCCATGTTAGACACCTATTTATTGATGATAGACACAAGATGCTGGAGTAACTCAGTGGGTGAGGCAGCATCTCTGGAGAGAAAAAATAGGTGACATTTCAGGTCGAGACCCTTCTTCCGACTGAGAATCAGGGGAAAAAAGAACGAGAGATTATAGACGGCAAAGAGGACAGATAAATGAAAGATATGCAAAAAGCAACAATGATCACGAATAGGAGGAGCCCACAATGGTCCATTGTTGGCTGTGGGGTAGGTGATAACGAGTTATACGGACAGTGAAACTCAACAGGATGAGAGTGATATTAGTGCGATGACTAGGGTGCGGAAAGGACGGAGAAAGAGGGGATGCAAGGGTTACTTGAAATTAGAGAAAGCAATGATCATACCGTTGGGGTGTGAGCTGCCCAAGCAAAATATGAGGTGCTGCTGTTCCTCCAATTTGCGTTTGGCCTCACTCTGACAATGGAAGAAGCCCAGGACAGAAAGGTCAGTGTGGGAATGGGAAGGGGAGTTAGTTTGGCGACCGGGAGATCACATAGGCCAAGGCGGACTGAGCGAAGATGTTCAGTAAAACAATCGCTCAGTCTCGGTCTCAGACTTGGTCCACACCTGGAACAAAGTCCACACCTGGAACAGCGGATACAGTAGATGAGGTTGGAGGAGGTGCAAGTAAACCTCTGCCTCACCTGAAAGCACTGTTGGGGTCTCTGGACAGAGTCGAGGGAGGAGGCATAGGGGCATATCTATACATAAGCATACTATCTATACTTTACGATGCCTCAGAAAAGCAGCCAACATAATCAAGGACCATTGATGATGTTAACTCCCCATTCATTTCCTCTGCCCCCCACTGCCATCAGATAGAAGCTATAAGAGTTTGAAAGCACAAAATTCAGGAATAGCTTCTCCCGCACTGATACTGGATGATCCTCCCACAAGTTGGAGTGTAGTCATGATCTCCCAACCTACCTCATTGTGGTCCTTGTCCTTTTCTTTAAATTTGCACTTTCTCTGTAACTTTCTCTGTAATTGTTTTGATGTGTTTATGCTTTATTCTTAATTGTTAACTGTATGTTTGTGTTGTCATTTGTGAGCGGAGCACCAAGGCACATTCCTTGTATATGCACATACTTGGCCAATAAACTTATTCAATCATTCATTCATTCATTCATTCATTCATTCATTCATTCATTCATTCATTTATTCATTCATTCATTCATTCATTCATTCATTCATTCATTCATTCATTCATTCATTCAACTGCACTCTGGCATTTTTCTCTTTGCACTTGCGTTTGGCTGCAATGTACTCATATACAGGATGATTCGACTGGAGACCTCACAAAAGATTTCACTGTATGTCGGTGGACTTGATAATAATAATCCAATACCAATACAGTCCAATAATTAAAAATGACATTTCTGAAGGCCAGATAAGAAAGCACTGCGAACTTGATTCAATAGTCAAAATGAAAACGAAAGTTTAAAAATACAGAAGATGGAACTGATATCAATATATTGGAGAATTAATCTTATATCATTTATCACTTATATCATTTAAAGCTATTAAAGCTTGGATTCGGCTGTTTTGATTCTATAACACAATTGAGACAGGATATGAGACAAAGAAAACTGGGGCAATGCAGGAGAAAAAAAATAAAGATTTATTTAAAGAACATACATGGGATTAGCCTTTTTTGATCGGTAGCCCTAATATTTTTCTTAGATAGTTTAGTTTAGTTTAGAGATACAGCGCGGAAACCGGCCCTTCGGCACACCTAGTTCGCACCGACCAGTGATTCCTGCACATTAACATTATCCTACTCACACTAGGGACAATTTAAACTTGTACCAAGCAAATTAACCTACAAACCTGCCCATTGTAGATAGTCTAATGACTTGGATGAAGGAATTAAAAGTACCATTAGCAAATTTGCAGATGATACAAAGCTGGGTGGTAGTGTGAACTGTGAGGAAGATGCTATGAGGTTGCAGGGTGACTTGGACAGGTTGTGTGAGTGGGCGGATGCATGGCAGATGCAGTTTAATGTGGATAACTGTGAGGTTATCCACTTTGGTGGTAGGAATAGGAAGGCAGAGTATTATCTGAATGGTGTCAAGTTAGGAAAAGAGGACGTACAACGAGATCTGGGTGTCCTAGTGCATCAGTCACTGAAAGGAAGCATGCAGGTACAGCAGGCAGTGAAGAAAGCCAATGGAATGTTGGCCTTCATAACAAGAGGAGTTGGGTATAGGAGCAAAGAGGTCCTTCTGCAGTTGTACAGGGCCCTACTGAGACTGCACCTGTAGTACTGTGTGCAGTTTTGGTCTCCAAATTTGAGGAAGGATATTCTTGCTATTGAGGGCGTGCAGCGTAGGTTTACTAGGATAATTCCTGGAATGGCGGGACTGTCTTATGTTGAAAGACTGGAGCGACTAGGCTTGTATACACTGGAATTTAGAAGGATGAGAGGAGATCTTATCGAAATGTATAAGATTATTAAGGGGTTGGACACGTTAGAGGTAGGAAACATGTTCCCAGTGTTGGGGGAGTCCCCTGCAACCTCATAGCATCTTCCTCACAGTTCACACTACTACCCAGCTCTTCAACTTGTATATTCATGATTTGGATGATGGAATTGATATCTTTGTAGCTAAATTTGCAGATGATACAAAAGATAGGTGGAGGGGCAAATAGTGTAGTAGAA
Organism: Rhinoraja longicauda; assembly: GCF_053455715.1. Taxonomy (NCBI): domain Eukaryota; kingdom Metazoa; phylum Chordata; class Chondrichthyes; order Rajiformes; family Arhynchobatidae; genus Rhinoraja; species Rhinoraja longicauda. The sequence goes on along the minus strand of NC_135953.1, from coordinate 135,478,437 downwards.
CCAATGAGTCTGCGATAGGACATGGATAGGGTGGGAGAGTGGACAAAGAAGTGACAAATGTAACACAGCATAGCAAAGTGTGTGGTAATGCATTTCGCTAATATCAATAAAGGCACAGACTATTTTCTAAATGGGGAGAGAATTGAGAAATCAGAGGTGCAAAGGGACTTGGGGGTGCTGGTGCAGGATTCCCAAAATGTTAATTTGCAAGTTGAATTGGTAGTAAGGAAGGCAAATGCTTCAGATTGCATTTGAAGTATTGTGAGCAATTTTAGATTTTTTTTAGATTTAGAGATACAGCGCAGAAAGAGGCCCTTCAGCCCACCGGGTCCGCGCCGCCCAGCGATCCCCGCACACTAACACTATCCTACACCCACTAGGGACAATTTTTTATTTTTTTTTACATTTGCCCAGCCAATTAACCTACATACCTGTACGTCTTTGGAGTGTGGGAGGAAACCGAAGATCTCGGAGAAAGCCCACGCAGGTCACGGGGAGAACGTACAAACTCCGTACAGACGGCGTCCGTAGTCAGGATCGAACCTGAGTCTCCGGCGCTGCATTCGCTGCAAGGCAGCAACTCTACCGCTGCGCCACCGTGCCACCCCATATCTGATCGTTGAACAGGGTCCAGAGGAGGTTTATGTGGATGATCCGGGGGATGATCGAGTTAATGTATGATGAGCATATGCCTCCTCTGGGCCTGTACTTGTTGGAGTTTAGAAGGATGAGGGGGGGTCTTCATTGAAACTTATCGAATAATGAAAAGCCTGGACAGAATGGATGTGTAGAAGATGTTTCCACTGGTAAGAGAGTGTGGGAACAGAGGGCACAGCCTCGGAATAAAAGGATGTACCTACAGTAAGAATGGAGAGATAATATATTGCTTCTGAAGAAAGATCTCCAGCCAAAATGTTGCCTATCCATTCCCTCCTCAGATGCTGCCTGACTAGTTGAGTTCTTCCAGCACTTTGTGTTTAGTATCTGTGGAGGAAATGGACATACAGCATTTAGAGTAAGATGTGTTTTTTTTTAATCATCAATGTCTGAAAAGCTTTATAGATTAGATTAGGAAAATGAGTTAATGTGTTAACTCATAAGTAGATATATAATGGTATAATTTAATGTACATAAATAGCTGATAGTTTGCATGGATTTACTACTTCTGTGAATCAAAACTTGAATCTCATGAGTAGCAAACTGTGACCATCCAAATAGTAACTGAACCATCCTCCCAGCAATCTAGAGAGCAGTCCGAATTTTTAGTTTCAGTTTTAGAGATACAGCGCGGAAACAGGCCCTTCGTCCCAACGGGCCCGCGCCGACCAGCGATCCCCACACATTTACACTATCCTACACCCACCAGGGACAATTTTTTACATTTACCAAGCCAATTAATGTAGAAACCTGTACGCCTTTGGAGTTCGGAAGGAAACCGAAGATCTCGGAGTAAACCCACGCAGGTCACGAGGAGAACGTACAAACTCCGTACGGACAGCACCCGTAGTCAGGATCGAACCCGGGTCTCCGGCGCTGCATTCGCTGTAAGGCAGCAACTCTACCCCTGCGCTACCGTGCCACCCGTAATGTACCATCTACCTCATTGAAGACTCTTGGACTATCTTTCATCAGGCTTTACTGAACTATATATTGCACTAAACGTTATTCATTTTAATCAGCTATCAGTACATTGTGGGCAGCTCGATTGTAACCATGTTTAATCTTTCCACTGACTGGTTAGAACACACAAAAAAGCTTTTGACTGTACCTCGGTACACGTGACAATAAACTCAACCATAAACTATAAACTACAACAAAATCAGTTCCTTCTCTTGACCTTGAAGGTTACCTGTCTGAATTTGTTGCTGTTGTCAATGTATATTTATGGAATTATATTTTTGTTTGGAATGAGTTCAACCTTCAAATCCCAAGATTCATATCTTACTAATATCTGGGGCACTTGATCAACCAAAGTTAGTTTTTTAAATCAAGATAGAAAAGTTTCTGGAAACCAAAGAAACAGCAGATGCTGTAATCAAAAATGAACTGCTGGCGGAACTCACCAGTGGAAGGAATGGACAGGCAACATTTTGGCTTGGCACCCTTCTTCAGACTGATGGAGAAGGGGGACGCAAGATGGAAAAGAGAGCTGGGGGTGGGGGACGTTCAAATGATGGATTGGAAAAACAGGGCTCTACAAGCACACTTTCCAATTCAGGTTTGGCTGACAATGACTCAGTCCATTTAATTTAACATGGATTGAAGTCGCTTACGATTGATTATTGATTGGTCTGGGATCTTGCCACATCGAGCCTCTCACTAGGCTCCGCTCTTGCTCCCCCTCCCCCCACCCGTAAGAAGGACAGAATCCCCCTCGTTCTCACCTTCCACCCCATCAGCCAGCGGATCCAACAAATCATCCTCCAACATTTCCGTCACCTACAACGGGAACCCACTACTGGCCACATCTTCCCATCCCCTCCCCTCTCTGCGTTTTGCAGAGACCGTTCCCTCCGTAACTCCCTGGTCCACTCGTCCCTTCCTACCCAAACCACCCCATCCCCGGGCACTTTCCCCTGTAACCACAGGAGATGCAATACCTGTCCCTTTACCACCCCCTCAACTCCATCCAAGAACCCAAACAGTCTTTCTAGGTGAGACAGAGGTTCACCTGCACCTCCTCCAACCTCATCTATTGTATCCGCTGCTTTAGATGTCAACTTCTTTACATCGGCGAAACAAAACGCAGACTCGGCAATCGTTTCGCTCAACACCTTCTCTCAGTCCGCCTTAACCAACACGATCTCCCGGTGGCTGAGCACTTCAACTCCCCCTCCCACTCCCAGTCTGACCTTTCTGTCATGGGCCTCCTCCAGTGCCATAGTGAGGCCCACCGGAAATTGGAGGAACAGCACCTCATATTTTGCCTGGGCAGCTTGCAGCCCAGTGGTAAGAACATCGACTTCTCCAACTTTAGATAGTTCCTCTGTCCCTCTCTTCCCCTCCCCCTTCCCAGATCTCCCTCTATCTTCCTGTCTCCACCTATATCCTTCCTTTGTCCCGCCCCCCTGACATCAGTCTGAAGAAGGGTCTCGACCCGAAACATCGCCCATTCCTTCTCTCCTGAGATGCTGCCTGACCTGCTGAGTTACTCCAGCATTTTGTGAATAAATACCTTCGATTTGTACCAGCATCTGCAGTTATTTTCTTACATTGCCACATCGAAATCGGTTGATCGCTTTCAGACTGTAGCTGACGAGCATCCGGCACCCAGCAGATTTTTTGTTGTTGTATCTGCAGCAAAGTTCACGATCTCTGATTTTTTAATGTGTTTTTTTCTCTCCATTATTCCCTGCACTTCCACCGAATATGTATTCAGAACCACGGATGGTATGACTGAGCCAAGGCTGGGAGCATGGCTTTTCAGAGCTAATTAACTGGAAAGGCAAGGAGGTAGTTCACATGCAGGACATGTTTCTTTCTCTTATTTTTAGGTGGGTTGCTGGAGGACTAGCTTCTACCACAGTTCGATTGGTTCTGAGGTGACTGATGAGGTCAATGTGGGACTCACAGACTCTTCCACAGATAGAGTGTCAGTCTCCTGATGGGACGCAAGGTTTCAATTATCATTCAGAATATTTCTTCTCCTCTGTGGATCAGAAATTCCAAGGAGTCAAATGGAGAGGTTGTGTTTCTTTTTCAAAGGGACTCTGAAACCATCTTTGAATCTTTTCCCTCTCCTGGTGATTTATTCTTGAATGAATGAATGAATGAATGAATGAATGAATGAATAAGTTTATTGGCCAAGTATGTGCATATACAAGGAATGTGCCTTGGTGCTCCGCTCACAAATGACAACATAAACAGACAGCTAATAATTAAGAATAAAGCATAAACACATCAAAACAATAAGGATACAACATTACGGTCTAAACATGTGGGTGAAAATAAACCAGAGCAAAAAAGAGACTACGGACTTTGCTCCCTCTACACTCACGACTGCGCCCCCACCCATCCCACCAACACCATCATCAAGTTCGCGGATGACACGACTGTGGTTGGACTCATCTCAGAAGGAGATGAGACAGCCTATAGGGATGAAATCCAAAGGCTGGCAGCATGGTGTTCAGTGAACAATCTGGTCCTGAACTCCTCCAAAACAAAGGAACTTATAATTGACTTTAGGAAAACCAGTGGAGATTACGACCCACTCTACATCAATGGGGTCTGTGTGGAAAGGGTACCAGCTTTCAGGTTCCTGGGTACGCACATCGCAGAGGATCTCACCTGGTCTACCAACACCATCACCACAGTAAAGAAGGCACAGCAGAGACTCCACTTCCTGAGGATCCTCAGGAAAACCAACCTGCAGGAGAAGCTCATGTTGTCCTTCTATCGCTGCTCCATCGAGAGTGTGCTGGCATACTGTATAACCACATGGTATGCCAGCTGCTCAGAAAAGGACAGGAAGGCCCTTCAGAGGGTCATCACGACGGCCCAGAAAATCATCGGCTGCTCACTGCCCTCCCTGGAGCACCTGTTCAGCCTACGCTGCCTCAGTAGAGCAGGCAAAATAATAAAAGATCCATCCCACCCCGGCCACCGTCTGTTTGTTCATCTGCCCTCTGGTCGACGTTTCAGGTCGATAAAATCCCGAACAAACAGACTTAAGAACAGTTTTTACCCCAGGGCCATACGAGAACTGAACACTACCTTTGCACTAGGCAACACTAAAAAATCTTTGTACTTAACATAATTGTATTTAATTGTATTTATGTATTTATTTGTTTTGCATTTATTGCATATATGTTTGTACGCACCGTCAGGATTGGCTATTTTTTAATTTCGTTGTACTCGTTGCAATGACAATAAATGAATATTATTATTATTATTATTGAGTAGAACTACTAATCGTGGAAAAAAGCTTGCGTCAGAACTCAGGATGTTGAGGTAGTCTGTTGTATGCTGAAGAACTGGACCAGTGTAAGTAGGACTCAAGACTGGGAATGTTGGCATGGGAGAGGATGTTGATGTTGGTTTGTTCATTTTGCTGACGGTTTGGGGGATTTTGCAGAGACTGTAATGGTGGTATCTCTTCAGTTCCTTGAGGTGCTTGCTGTAGGTAGTCCAATGTCTCAGAAGCACGCAGAGAACAAAGCTGTTTGAGACACCATGACTTTTGTGCCAGATTTGACATCCATATATTAAGTGACCAGCATAGTTCAAATGTTTTATTTAATACATTCATGACCGTCTTAACAAAAGTGGGAGGTGGTGCTGATGTGGTATTTAAGGTGAACATGTGAAATATTGGCATCAAGAGTCAAGAATGGAACACTGAATTTCTTGCTTGGTGCAACTTTATTTAGTTTAGTTTAGTTTAGTTTAGAGATTCAGCGCGGAAACAGTCCCTTCGGCCCACCGAGTCCGCACCGACAAGTGATCCTCTCAGATTAACACTATCCTACACCAGGGGCATTTTTTAACATTTATAACAAGCCAATTAACCTACAAACCTGTACATCAAATCCACGCAGGTCATGGGGAGAGGATACAAACTCCATACAGACAGAACCCATAGCCAGAATTGAACCTGGGTCTCTGGCGCTGTAAACGCTGTAAAGCAACAGCTCTATATTGCAATACAATAATCAATGATAAAGTAAATTACCAGCAACACTAGCTAACCAGAACACAATAGTGCGAATCCAAGTACCTAGTGCAACCTATAGAAAGTCCGCAGTGAATCGTTGGTGAGGTAGGATTGCGGTTCGAGGTAAACAATGCGTTTCAAGAACCTGATGATTGATGGGAACAAACTGTTCTTGAACCTGCATGTAAGCAATCTCAGGCTCCAGTACTTTCTTCCCGATGTTTGCAGCAAGATGAGAACGAGGCCAGGATGAGGTGGGTCTATGATAATGTAAGAAAATAACTGCAGATGCTGGTACAAATCGAAGGTATTTATTTCACAAAATGCTGGAGTGACTCAGCTGGTCAGGCAGCATCTCAGGAGAGAAGGAATGGGTGACGTTTCGGGTCGAGACCCTTCTTCAGGAAGTTAAAAGGAATAAGGGACTTGGAAAACTTATTTTAATCCTTTCTGGATTCGAGAATAAAAACAGAGGCTCAGACGACGACAAAAGTTGTACCATTGTTTAAAAACTGGAGACGGGCTAAATCGAGTAATTAGAGGCCATCCAGTTTAACTTCTGTTGTGGACAGATTATTGACATCCTTTCCAAGTGACAGTATAAGCTTTCGTTTAGAAAGGCACCAATTAATCTGAGTCAGTGAGGATGTATTTATAGTATTCATGTGAGACTAACTCGATTGAATTCTCTCTGGAAGTAACAGGGAGCGTTGATGAGAGAACTCATCATGGATTTTCGCAAATTGGATCAAAAAGTGTCTCTTCAGTTGGAAGCAAAGCGTAGTGGCTTTTTTGTGACTGAACGACTGTTTACAATGGGGTTTCACAAGGCTCAGTGTTTGATCTCTTGCTCTTTGCAACATGTACGAATGAATCCATGTACTAAAATTCATTTGTTTGTTTGTTTGTTCCTGAACTACAGTCAGAGAGTGGTGAAGGTGTGGAATTCTCTGCCTCAGAAGGCAGTGGAGGCCAATTCGTTGGATGCTTTCAAGAGAGAGCTGGATAGAGCTCTTAAGGATAGCGGAGAGAGGGGGTATGGGGAGAAGGCAGGAACGGGGTACTGATTGAGAGTGATCAGCCATGATCGCATTGAATGGCGGTGCTGGCTCGAAGGGCTGAATGGCCTACTCCTGCACCTATTGTCTATTGTAAAACTACAGCGACTAGGTTTGTATACACTGGAATTTAGAAGGATGAGAGGGGATCTTATCGAAACATATAAGATTATTAAGGGATTGGACACGTTAGAGGCAGGAAACATGTTCACAATGTTGGGGGAGTCCAGAACCAGGGGCCACAGTTTAAGAATAAGGGGTAGGCCATTTAGAACGGAGATGAGGAAAAACTTTTTCAGTCAGAGAGTTGTAAATCTGTGGAATTCTCTGCCTCAGAAGGCAGTGGAGGCCAGTTCTCTGAATGCATTCAAGAGAGAGCTAGATAGAGCTCTTAAGGATAGCGGAGTCAGGGGGTATGGGGAGAAGGCAGGAAAGGGGTACTGATTGAGAATGATCAGCCATGAACACATTGAATGGTGGTGCTGGCTCGAAGGGCCGAATGGCCTACTCCTGCACCTATTGTCCATTGTCTATTGTCTATAAAACGGTACACAATAGCGCGACAATTTCAGGCCCACCTTACTCACCGTCGTCCCTTTGGTGCTAATGGAAGAAGTTTCATTAAAATCGGTGTTATATTTTTAAAGTTATTTACATTTTAAAGTTTAAATCTATCTCCTAGGGAGGGAGGGGGGTGGAGGGAGGGGGGGAGGAGGGAGAATAAAGGGGGTTGAGGGGGATGGAGTGGGAGGGAGGGGAATGGGGAGGGGAAGGGAGGGAGGGGAGGAGGAGGGGAGGGAGGGTTAGGGAGAGGGAGGGAAGGGGAGGGAGGGGGGAGGAGGGGAGAGGGGAGGGGGAGAGGGGAGGAGGAGGGGGGAGTGGGGGAGTGGAGGAGAGGGTGTTGCACCAATGCAGGAGAGGTTTGGGCCCAACGGGTCCACTTGGTCCAGTTAGATCTAAATGTCGGGGGCATAATAATAGTTTGCAGATGACACAGTGGTGCAGCGGTAGAGTTACTGCTTCACAGGATCTCCAGGATCTCCAGCTTTCTCCCACACTCCAAAGACGTACAGTTTGGTAGGCTAATTGTAAAGTATCCCTAATGTGTGTAGGATAGTGTTATGTCAAGTCAAGACAAGTCAATTTTATTTGTATAGCACATTTAAAAACAACCCACGTTGACCAAAGTGCTGTACATCAGTCCAGGTACTAAGAAACGAACATACAATGGCACACAAACATAACAGCACATACATAAACAGTTCACAGCGCCCCCTCAGAGGGCCTCAAACGCTAGGGAGTAGAAATAGGTTTTGAGCCTGGACTTAAAGGAGTCGATGGAGGGGGCAGTTCTGATGGGGAGAGGGATGCTGTTCCACAGTCTCGGAGCTGCAACCGCAAAAGCGCGGTCACCCCTGAGCTTAAGCCTAAACCGCGGGATAGTGAATAGCCCCAAGTCGGCCGACCTGAAGGACCTGGAGATAGAGTAGTGGGTTAGAAGATTTTTGATATAGGGGGGAGCAAGATATAGGGGGGGCAATGATCAGCCATGATCACATTGAATGACGTTGCTGGCTCGAAGGGCCGAATGGCCTATTCCTGCACCTATTGTCTATTGCCTATTGTCTATTTTGCTAGATCTGTACACAATACTATTTGTAAAGCAGTTTGCATGCTGCATACAGTTCTGTCCCCATGTTACGGAAACTACACCGATGAGCCAAAACATTATGACCACTGACAGGTGAAGTGAATAACATTGATTATCTTGTTACAATGGCACCTGTCAATGGGTGGGATATATTAGGCAGCAAGTGAACAGTCAGTTCGTGAAGTTGATGTGTTGGATGCAGAAGAAATGGGCAGGAGTAAAGACCTGAGCGACTTTGACAAGGGCCAAATTGTTATGGCCAGACGACTGAGTCAGAGCATCTCTGAAACGGCAAGGCTTGTGGGGTGCTCCCGGTCAGCAGTGGTGAGTACCTACCGACAGTGGTCTGAGGAGGGACAAACCACAAACCGGCGACAGGGTGTTGGGCGCCCAAGGCTCATCGATGCGCGAGGGCAATGAAGGCTATCCCATCTGGTCCGAATCGACAGAAGTTACAGAACATTTTAATGGTGGTGACGGGAGGAATGTGTCACAATGCACAGTGCATCGCACCCTGCTGCGTATTGGGGCTGCACCGGTCAGAGTTCCCATGATGACATAATGTTTTGGCTCATCAGTGTATGTGATTATTACTGGAAAAGCTGCAAAAAAGATTTACATTTCCAGAATGGAAGATTTTAGCTACGAGGAAAGATTAGATAAGATAGGGTCAGTGTACCTTTTGTGACAGTACAATGACAGGAACCTCTAAAAAGTTAAATGTCATTATTTTCCTTTCTGGCCACTTGCCTTCCATGTGAATTACACAGGCATTCTGGCACCGTTTTTGTCGACAAGAAAAGAAAACACTGGTTAGGATGTTTACTTTTGATGAGAGGAGGTTGAGAGGAAACCAATTTGAAACATATACAAAATAACGAGGACCCAGAAAGAGTAGATAAGAAGGACCTACTTCCCTTAACAGAAGGGTCAAAACACGGAGGTGGAGATGGAGGGGCAAATTTAAAATAATTGGTGGAAGGATTAAAAGGGAAAAGAGGGTGATAAAGATGGTTTAGATCTCACTCCTTGAAAGGGTGTTCTTCTTTTGTGTCCATCATTCAAATGTTGACGTCGCTGTCATCGTCCGTCCTGAAAAGGTCGCAAGGTTCCGGTGACAAACAGTGGGAGCCATCACTTGTACAGTAGACGATGGTGGTAGCAGAATTAGCTCAGGACACTTCCAGTTTCCAGCCCCGCGATAAAGAAAACTTCGCTTGACATTCGTGACCCACTTTAACATCATGATTTCCACCCATTCCTAGTTCTGTGTTTAAAAGGTCAACTCCTTTTCAATCCTTTGCCACAGAGTCACACAGCATGGAAACAGGCCCTTTGGCCCGACCTGTCCAAGCCAGGCAAGATGGCGAAACACGCGAGACCCTTTTGTCCACGTTAGGAAAAGGGGACGTACAACGTGATCTGGGTGTCTTAGTGCATCAATCACTGAAAGGAAGCATGCAGGTACAGCAGGCAGTGAAGAAAGCCAATGGAATGTTGGCATTCATAACAAGAGGAGTTGAGTATAGGAGCAAAGAGGTCCTTCTGCAGTTGTACAGGGCCTTAGTGAGACCGCACCTGGAGTACTGTGTGCAGTTTTGGTCTCCAAATTTGAGGAAGGATATTCTTGCTATTAAGGGCGTGCAGCGTAGGTTTACTAGGTTAATTCATGGAATGGCGGGACTGTCATATGTTGAAAGACTGGAGCGACTAGGTTTGTATACACTGGAATTTAGAAGGATGAGAGGGGATCTTATCGAAACGTATAAGATTATTAAGGAGTTGGACATGTTAGAGGCAGGAAACACGTTCCCAATGTTGGGGGAGTCCAGAACCAGGGGCCACAGTTTAAGAATAAGGGGTAGGCCATTTAGAACAGAGATGAGGAAAAACTTTTTTAGTCAGAGTTGTGAATCTGTGGAATTCTCTGCCTCAGAGGGCAGTGGAGGCCAATTCTCTGAATACATTCAAGAGAGAACTAGATAGAGCTCTTAAGGATAGCGGAGTCAGGGGGTATGGGGAGAAGGCAGGAACGGGGTACTGATTGAGAATGATCAGCCATGATCACATTGAATGGCGGTGCTGGCTCGAAGGGCCGAATGGCCTCCTCCTGCACCTATTGTCTATTGTCTATTGTCTCACCCACATCCCTGGCCATGCAATCTTAAATATTGTTATTGTAACTGCCTCAACCAATTCCTCTGGCAGTTCATTCCAAGGACTTGGCCCTTGGTAAAACAAACTCCAATCATCACATTCACCCCCTGCCACCCCCAAATACACACAACAACCATTAAAAAAGAACATGTCAGTAAAACTCATGACATAAAATCACATATTTTATAAATGATTACGATTTTCCCTCTAACCACAACTTTCATACATATTTAATTGCTCTTAATTGGCTTTTTAAAAACTAAATGATGTAATTTTTGAAACATTTTAATTATATTTTTACAAACTTCTAGAGTGAGATTAGATTTACATAATTAACAACGTTACAATCTCAGCTATAGATCGATTTATTTTGTAAAATGCCGAATGCATCTTATCGCGGAGCGACCCTATCAGCCTTTCTGCCCATAAATGATCTCCCTGATGGCAGTTTGCTCAGAGTAATGGTTTCCTTCCAATTGGTTATCTGAATATATACTTATAACAACTTACTTGATTTGGATCTAACATTTCCCTTACTGCAGCTCTCTCCAATTGCTATGATTCAAGGACTTTTTATTTCCTAATGGCAGCAAACCATTGCCTTACATTTATGCCTGAAAAGCAACTTTAGTGTACATCCAAATGTTCCACCGGTGGAAGTTGATGCCTTTGAAGAGGGCTTCACTACGGTTTGGTGTACATGGAAAAGGCAACCTTTAATCATGGACATGCTGATTGCGTGGGATTGTCATTACATCATAGAGTCATAGAGTCATAGAGTCCTACAGCACAGAAAGAGGCCCTTCGGCCCATCGTGTCCGTGCCGCCCGTTACCAAACACAGTCTAATTTTAATCCCATTTTCCCGCATTTGGACCGTAGCCCTGAATGTTGTAACATTTCAAGTGCCCATCCAAATGCTTCTTAAACGTTGTGAGTGTTCCCGCCTCCACCACCACCCCAGGCAGTGAGTTCCAGACTCCAACCACCCTCTGGGTGAAAAAGTTCCTTCTCACATCCCCCCGAAACCTCCCTCCCCTTACCCTGTATCTATGTCCCCTCGTTGTTGAACCTTCCACCAGTGGAAGAAGTTCCCCGCCATCTACCTTATCTATGCCCCTCATGATCTTGTACACCTCGATCATGTCCCCTCTCAGCCTTCTCTGCTCCAGGGAAAACAACTCCAGTCTGCTCAGTCTCTCCTCATAGCCGAGGCCCTTCATCACTGGCAGCATCCTGGTGAATCTCCTCTGCACCCTCTCCAAAGCTATCACATCCTTTCTATAATGTGGTGACCAGAACTGTACACAATACTCCAGCTGTGGCCTCACCAGTGTTCTGTACAATTCCATCATTACCCCCCTACTTTTATATTCGATGCCCCGGCTAATGAAGGCCAGTAACCCATATGCCTTTTTAACCACCCTGTCCACCTGTCCTGCTGCCTTCAAGGACTTGTGTACCTGTACTCCAAGGTCCCTCTGTACCCCTGTTTTCCCTAGGGTCCTTCCATTCATGGTGTACTCCCTCTCCAAGTTATTTCTGCCAAAGTGCATCACCTCACACTTTTCAGGATTAAATTCCATCTGCCACTGCTCCGCCCATCTGACCATCTCATCTATATCTTCCTGCAGTTTGCAGATCCCTTCCTCGCTATTCACCACCCCCCCCCAACCTTTGTGTCATCTGCAAACTTGCTGATCATGCTGTAAGATTTGAGAAGTTTTCCCTCATTGAAAAGCAACGCAATACCAAAGAGCTGCAGTTTGGACATTTTAAACGGGAGACTGGGGCTGATAGCGGAGAAAGGCTGCGGTCAGATTAACAAAGGATGTCACAATCTGTGGGTCCTAAAATGGCCGCAGGACCTCGTGACCAGCCACAAAAAGGTAAAAACCTTACATCCCAGTCTCGAGGTTTTCTGCAAAGCCATGGCCAGAACAAAGGATGGGTATTGGCCATGCAGAAACCTACGAAACCAGGTCGGAGTCCAGACACTGGGGCGCTGACATCAGCATACTCACAATGCCCCAAACCGACCTAAATAGTTCATCTCAGTGAGAGGGCACATAGCCCATAGAAAACTACCTGGTAGGTGATGGGAAACCAGTTAACACCCATCACCTCACAATGAAATCCCAATTTACACCGTCTGGCCATCCCCGGTATCCCGGAACATAAGGCAGATCAGAAGATAAAACCTCATACATATCTTTTGAACAAAAGGATTCCAAGATCTGGCGGGAGATAGGACGGGTCAGAAACAGTATAACTGGCCACTACTTTGGGTGAAAAAGTTAAGACGGACAGGAGGCAAGAAGCGCAGAGAAAACCGGGTTCGAAGTCTGAAGTCAAGAAGAAAGTCGGAAAGAAGAACGGATGCGAGAGAGAGGAACAGGCACGCAACTCGAAAAGAAATACTGCAAAACCGAACAGCCAGTAACCCCAGTAATAACCCCATGGTGAGCATGCACTTCAAATCCTACATATCCTGGACATAGTTTAGTGTAGAGAGGAGGGTGGTTGTGAATAAACGTTGGGTGTGTATTAAAAATAGGGTTTGGTCAAGGTTGCGATGCGTCGTGCGTTCCCCATCTGACAGTCGTGTATGTGTCTTGCAGAACTGTGTTTAAGAATTCATAAGTAAAAGGGTATTCGTGTATACGTTTTGTGTAACTGTGTGTGTTTCAAGGATTCAGCGAAGAAGGTATTCGGATATATGTCTCGTGGAACTGTGTGCTTTTAAGTTTTCAGCGAAAAGGGTATTCGGGTATATGTCTTGTGAACTGTGCGTTTTGTGATTAATAAATAAAAGATATTCATGTATTCGGTATGTGTATTATAGATATGTCTTATCGAACTGTATAATAAGTATTTATGGACAATAGTCCCAAGTGCTGAATAAAAGCCTTTTTCATTTAAACCCTGGTTTTAAAATCTGGTCTGGTTGAATTTTTTCTGCACTATAAGAGCTCCTGCATCTAAGCCCAGTGTCTAGAACCGTAAGGGGTGAGTGGGTCGAACCACTCACGGGGAACCAGTGTGCACGGCCTGGCCAAGGGATCAGAGCAAGGCACGGGGACCTTAGGTCGGGCGAAAGCTCGGCGCAGAAACCCCTTACAGATAATGGCGACCACGAAGGGACACTGGCAGCAGGATGATAGTGTACCAGAAAAGGATTTTAAAACTAGGGACATAATGGATGAGCGCATTGCGGACTATGTTTTTAGTAAGGTGAATATCACCAAACAATGGATGTGTGCGTTACTAGATAACAAGCGCCCACTGGATGCAGCGATCCGGTGGACGGCCAGTACAGCCCATAAGAAATCTGTAGAGAAGGCGGTCTGGCTGACCTGCTATAAAAAGCAGGTCCAGCTTTTGGACCGTGTGGTTGTGGCACAGGCAGCCCAGATCAGGGACCTTCAGGAGGAGGTAGAGGAGAAGGCTGCGGGTGGGAACCAGCTGATTGAGGCTCTGGACTCTTTAAACAAAGAGCGCCGGGTCGTGACCAACCGCCACGAAGCTAGGGTAGAACTCATGGAATGTCAGGCTACTGAGGCTATGCTCAGTGAGGGCAGGCTCCGGGAGCAGTGCGCTTCCCTGAGCCACCAGCTGGAGACCCAGGAAGAAAACCTCAAGGGGGTTAGGGCAGCCTACAAAATGATTCTAGAGGACAGGTCGGAAGGGGCTGACCACGGGGCATGCCTGCAGGAGATAGAGGGTCTGCGGAGTGCTTTAAATAAAGCAAGCGGGCTGGTTTGTTTAATGAACCCCTCAGCGGGCCAGTCACTAGCGGGTGCGAAGGTCCCGGTTCCGATCTCTAGAAAGACCATGGTGGCTTCAGCCCCCAGACTCCACAATTCCCCTAGCTACGAGGCATCCTGGAAAAGGGGTAGTGTAGGGGAAAGAGAGAGAGAGGAGCTCCCGGTAGAATACTCGGCACCGGCACCCATGTGCCCGGTCCTGGAAACCCGACGGGGACCCCCCCTGGACAATGGGGACACAGGACCCATTCAGAGCGAGATCGTGGTGCCCCACAACTCCCAGCATTTAAGAGCCATGATCGGGCATGTTACAAAATTGTCCGGATCAGGGGACCCCTCAATACATTTCAGGGAGATCGAGCAAACCGCCGCAATCAACGGTTGCGACGAGGGAGAACGGGCAAAATTGTTGCTGTTCTCCCTGGACAGCTCGATCCTCCAATGCCTCTCAGATGAGAGTAAAAGAGGGACCAGGACCTACGATCTCCTGCGGGACGAGGTCCTGGAAGTCTTGGGGGTGGGGGATGAGGGTCCTTTTGCCCGATTAGGGAAGACCCTCCAGATGGAGGGAGAACCCCCAAGAGTTTTTGCGGCGCGTCTATGGATGGTATATCAGAGTAGTTGCCCGCACGTCCCCGCGCGGGATGACCTGGCCGGGAATGGGAGAGCCCAGTGGCTCCGATGTTTGGTATCAAACAGCCTGGCGGCCGTCAGGGAACAGGCGAAAGCCTGGTTTGATCCCACAAATAGCACGGAGGAGGCGGTTTTGGACCGTCTCACGGTTGGGTATAGGAATACCCGGAGTACGACCACCCGGTTAGTAAAAGGGAAGGTGCACGTAGCGGAGGCTACTGCACCGGCCCAAAAGGGGTGGCGACAGGAGGGTAACCCTACCGCACAGTCCAAGTGTTTTAAGTGCGGTAAGGTGGGGCACTGGCGAAAGGATTGCAGGGTCCACATTAAGGGGGATAGGGTTGGCACCACCCAGCGAGCCGATGTCCCAGTTAAGCCCGAGATCATCGAGACAATGATCGAGGTGATGCGGTCCCTCATGACAGCACAGGGGAAGGTGGCAGTCGCTACCGGCTCCCAGGGTACGGGAGGGACACTGGAGATTCCCCAATGACATCAGCCCGCACAGCCCGCCTATCTGTGTCCTCTCCGCTACGATGCGTGGAAGAGGCCGCTTGTGGAGATGGTAGTGGAGAAGCAAAGGGGCAATTATCTGTTGGACACGGGGGCTTCATGCACCGTGGTCCACACAGAGGAACCCTTTGACTCTCCCCTGTCCACAGGGGTCCCTTTCGCACTGGCGGGGTTCACAGGGAAGGAACAGGCTGGCGCGCGTTCCATCCCGCTGTCCGTTCATTTGGGGACACTCCGCACCACATGGGAGTGTATCCTAATGAAGTGGACAGAAGGGGGTGGAAAGGGAATCATTGGTTCCGATTTTCTAGTAAGCCATGGGATCCTCATGGACTTACGGAACCACTGCCTTTGGGTGGACAAGGGCGGTAAAGGGGAGATAATAGTGATTAGGGGAAAGGAGGGGAAAGGGACTCTGTGCACCATGAAGCCGCCCGAGGGTTACGATCTCGAGCGCATGGTGGCAGAGGTCCCGGCCGAACTACAAGAGTGTGTGGGAAGCAACCTGAATGCGTTTGCGACCCACAAACACGATTGTGGTAGGGTAGTGGGGTTCGAGGTCAGCATAGACGGGGACCCCATGATCAGACCCCAGAAGCAGTACAATTTCCCCAAGGAGGCAGAACCCGATTTGGAGATAGCCATATCTTCACTGGTGCAGCAGGGCGTACTGAGGCCAATAGCCACACACGTAAACTCTCCATTGTGGCCGGTTAGGAAACCGGATAACTCATGGAGGGCTACGGTGGACTACCGGGTCCTCAACAGTAACATCCCCGCCTGCGCACCCACGGTGGCAGCAGTTGCCGACCTCATCGGAAGTATCCCAGCATCCGCGACCACGTTCACGGTGCTGGATATTTCCAATGGGTTTTGGTCCATTCCGCTGCGGCGGGAGGACCAGTACAAGTTTGCCTTTACTTTTAAAGGGCAACAGTATACCTGGAACTGCTTACCACAGGGCTTCCACAACAGCCCCAGCATTTTTCATCAGTGTATGGCGGATAGCCTGAGAGAGTTTAGCCAGCGCCACCAGGTCGTGCAGTATGTGGATGACCTCCTTTTGTTCACAGACACAAAGGAGGAGCACGGTCCACTGCTGACCGAGTTGTTGGAGCTGATGGCTAGGAAGGGTTTTAAAATAAATCCGAAAAAGGCACGGATCGGTCTGCCAGAAGTAAAATTCTTGGGTCTGACCATCCGTGCCGGGGAAAGAGCCATAGATCAGGCAAGGAGGGAGTCAGTGCAGGAGTTGCCGATTCCCTATACAGTAACGGGTGTGAGGTCTTTCCTGGGACTAACCGGGTATTGCAGAGACTTCATCGAGGACTACGCGGCCACCGCAGCCCCGCTACTCCGACTCCTACACAAGGGAGTGGAGTGGGCTTGGGATGAGGGTTGCCAGGCCGCGTTCGAGAAGTTAAAAGGAGATCTGCAAACCGCACCAGCCTTAGGAGCCGTAGATGGGGAGAAAGGGTTTTCTCTGGAAGTGGCAGCCAGTGGGGACAGCCTGAGTGCCGTGCTACTGCAGGAACGGCACGGTAGGCTGCGACCAGTGATGTACTCCTCCAGGGTGCTCACCGATGTGGAGAGGAGTTTCTCCAATTGCGAGAGGCACCTTTTAGCCACGCATTGGGCTGTGAAGAGGGCTTTAATCTTCACAGGTACCTCTCCAATCACTCTCCTCACCCATCACACACCCACCCAGATGCTTCTGGATGGAAGGATCAAGGATGGGACTGTCAGCAGCGCCCGCATCGCGCGCTGGACCCTCCTCCTGTCACAGATGAATCTGAGAATTGAAGGTCTGTGCGAGCCCAAGCTCGCGGCAAATTTAATATATCCCGGAACGGCCCATCGGTGTTCCGTGGAGGGGGTCTGGGACGTCGACATAGGTTTACGGGCTGGGATCCATCCCACAGGCCGGGAGATCTATGTGGACGGCTCCAGCACGGTGTCAGCTGGCGAACGACTCACGGGATGTGGAGTTTATGACCCCAAGGCAGGCATTGCCTTGGCAATTAAGCTCCCCAGTCTCATGAGCGCGCAGCAGGCTGAGCTGTCCGCGGTGGCGTACGTAATTACCCACCCAGAGAGGTTCCCAACCCCGTACACGATCTGCTCGGACAGTATGTTCACATGCAATTCGTGTACAGAGTACCTGGCCATCTGGTCCCGTCGCGGATACACTTCCTCAGACGGGAGGCCTTTAACTGTCAAACCCCTGCTAGAGCAGATTTTAGCAGCAGTAGGGGAGAAAAGGGAGGTTTACATCCATAAGGTGAAGGCTCATTCCGCTACAGAGCCCCGGTGGGAGGGCAACAAGCAGGCGGACGTCCTGGCCAAGGAGGGCGCCCGCAGTGGCATTTTTTGGGACCCCTATGGGCACAGGCAGATAGCAGTGATCCAGGGTAAGGAGGGTAACGTCGGGACCCCAAAGGTCACATTACCTCTGGACCTGAGGACCGTCCAAACTCAGGATCCTGTTTTAAAAGCCGTCCTCAGAGCAGTTAGCGAGGGCAAGCAGGTAGAGGGTCTCTACGGTAAGGAGACCCTCTCTGTAAAAGAAGGCATGCTCTTCCATGCCGAACAGTGGGTTGTGCCACAGCAGCACAGGAGGGAGTTCCTCCAGCTGGCACATGAGGGTCCAGGGGCAGGGCACCCCGGACCGGAGGTTACTTGGCAGCGGGTAGAGCAGGCGGGATGGTGGCCGGGGCTTAGGGACGAGGTCCGTGAGTTCTGTGCCAGCTGCCTCGTCTGTGCTGCCAATAACCCAGACCCCCAGAAAAGGAAAGTGCCCATGGGACACGTCAGGAGGGTGGAGGGACCATGGCAGTCGATCCAGATCGACTACATCGGGCCCTTGCCCACCACCCAAGGAGGTTATAAGTACTGCCTCGTCCTCGTTGACGTGTTCACTAAGTGGGTGGAGGCTTTCCCCTGCAAGGCAGCTACGGCATTGGGTACTGCCAAGATCCTGGTCCGGGAGGTGTTCTCACGGTGGGGGCTCCCTCGTTTTGTGGAGTCCGACCAAGGGAGTCATTTCACAGGGCAGGTAATGCAGAACACCCTCATGCTCCTGGGCATTGAGGGGAAGTGGCACGTAGCCCACAATCCCCAGTCATCAGGGATTGTGGAGCGTATGAACAGGACCCTGAAGGAAAGGCTGAGGAAGGAGGCTACGGGCTCGCCCCAAAAATGGGCGGAGGTCCTGCCTCTAGTCCTCATGGGGATCAGGGCCAGCCAGTCTAAGAGCACGGGGTATTCCCCGTACGAGCTGATGACTGGCAGGGTTATGCGCACTCCCACTCATGTTCTGGCCCCAGTGCTCACGGAGGGTCAGCTCGAAGAGGTTAAGAGGGACAGGTTTGTCCAGAACCTCTTCGAGCATCTAAAACAGGTCCACGGGCAGGCGGCTGGGAACATGGGTAGGCAGCACCTGGGCAACAAGCTGTTGCTGGAGCCACGCAAGCTGCAGGAGTGGGAGGTAGGAGAACTAGTGATGGTTCGGAACTACGCTAGGGTAGGTAGTTTCGAACCACTCTACACGGGGCCCTACAGCATTGTAGATAAAGCCAGCCCCATGGTTTACGCCGTGAAGATGCCCCGGCGGAGTAAGTGGTTCCATGTCAACCAATGTAAATTGTACAGACCAGGGGCACAGGGGTCAACCACAGGGGCCAGCCCTGTGAGTGGGGACTCCGAGCCAAGAATGAGGCAGGCCACGCAGACAGGTAAGGCTGCCTGCGTGAGGGGGGAGGACATTCTCCAGGAATGGAGGGTCTCCCGTTTTGGGTGGGATTCAGGTGAGGAAGAGCCTGATCAGCTCGACCAGGGGCTGGATCCCATTACAGAGGAAGAGGAGTCGGAGGGGGACGACAGTAACGTCCCCGACTCATGCACCAGGAAGGCGGGGGTAGCGAGCGAAGGCTCACCACCTGTAGGTACAGGTAGAGTGAGGCCGGATGCCGCGGGTATACCCAGCACCAAGGGGGCAGAGCTGGATGAGGAAGGGCCAGGGTCGGCAGCTGCGGGGGGTACCCGAGCTGCGGCACGGCAGGAACCGGTCCTCAGCCAGGCTGTCCAGGGGGCAGTGCCTAAGGTGATCCTCCGTAGATCCAGCAGGAAACCCCAACTTAGAAAGTTTTGGCCAGAGGTCGATCACGCCCCGAGGGAAGGGAGCCAAGTAGGGAGGAGGGAGCTTACGTTTCAGCGGAGGTGTAGCCCCCGCCAGGCAGCGACAGGCTGCGGAGCATCAAAGGTGGGAGACAGCGTGGTGCAGCCGCAGGAGACGAACCGCTGCAGCCCTGACAGGGATTAGCGGAGCCGCCCGGGGAAGGCGGCACTGTATTATATTTTAGATAATATAAATAAGGATAGGTATTTTAGATAAGGATAAGCTATTTAAGATATTTTAGGTAATATAGATAAGGATAAGCTATTTTAGATAAGTTTTGTGGGGATAGTTAGCGTTTAAATAAAGATGATGCGTCCAGGATGTGTGGGTGTGGGGTGCAGGCTGGGGGTCAAGAGACCCGCCCGCAGAGGCGTTTAACAAAGCCAAGCGCTCCCCAAGAGGCTGGCTATACCATTCTCCTTTATCTGTTTTCTGGAGTGGAAGGAGGCACTCGTGTGGTGGATCTTTGCCACGGCGATCGGATGTGGGTGGACCTATCGGGGCCACACCAAGGACATCATCGTCTACGGCTGCTCCGGGGACACGGCTCCCATCACGACCGATGGGACTGGAAGGAGAGAAGCGGAGGAGACCGCAGTTTACTTCCATGAAGGCCGGTGGCCGGGGTGGCTGGGATCGAACTCTTCAGAGTATTCCAGCGCCCCAGGTTTTGCTTATCGGGACGCTTCATTATTGTGCCCGAGGATCAAGATCATCGCCCAAAAGATCAGCGCCACCGTTGGCAAAAGGATCTGCCTGGTATGCACGGGGAAGGTCCCCGCGAGCAGGCGGTGGTGGCTGAGGAAAACGAGCAGGACAATGGCCAACTCCACTGTTGAGTGGGAGAGACTCAACAACAACACTCACAGAACTATTTCTGGGACTACAGAACAGTTGAGTGTGTGTTGGGACAAATGGTGGGAACCGGATGAGGGGATTTATATGTGTATGTGGGGTTCAAGGTATCGTTGCCCCACGGGCAACAGCATATTTTTCCAGAGACAGTGGCAGGATGACGGTAAGGGGATGAGGTGGGAAGTTAGCTCGCGGGCTTGTGGGATCCCCCTTTCCCCGATCCCGGTAAACGCCACTGAACTCATCACCAGACCACGCATGACACCTCCCACAGTTCCACTGGCAGTAGCACAGGAGGGTGATTGCCCACAAACCACTAAGGGGCCCGGGAATGGCCTGGTACTGATACCGACTGACCAGGTATTGTACCAGGGGGTGCACTACGCGGTAGCCTCGGTGATCTTAAACCTCACCGAGGTGCGGTTGCCGGGGTGGTGCCCCAGGGAAACTGAAAAACTGTACCAGGTGCTACTAGCCAACATGTTCCGGCAATTTTACGAGTTCGACCTTGCCAGTGTGGACAAGGAGAGCTTGTATAGCCAAGAGCCGGAGGACTGGAGTCAGACGGGGAGGCATAGGAGGGGTGTAGTAAATGATGTATTTACAGGCTTTAACACCGGGACATCTGTGGTCAACGCTCTAGATACCGTGGAGCTGCAGACCCAGATTAACAGGTTAAAGGCGCAGTTAAAAGACATCCTCACAGATGAGAACAAGGTCGTGGGGTCCGAGCTACATGAGGACCAGGCAATGACACTACACCTGCGCGAGATAATTGCCGAGCTGGAAAGGCATGCCGGCACGGTGAACGCACTGATCAGGGAAGATCGGAACGCGTCCGATCAGGCAGCGCAAAATGAGGTGTGTATACTGTACGGGGCATGGTTGCTGGGCGAGGGCCGCAGCAACCTCGAGGACCTAAAGGGAGGATTGGTCCCGTCCTGGATCAGTAACAAGCACCTACAGGCGCTGCTACCCTTTCAGAACGCGCTCACCCCGTGCCAGCTCAGGTTAGCATCGGAGGCATACCCTGTTCCCGTAGATTGTGGCCAGTCAAACCACACAGTCATGGGAATAGTGGTGCGGATGCCAGTGTTGGGCAAGACGACAAGGCCCGCACCAGTGTACAGGGTGGAGAACATTGGAGTCATTCAGGGGGGAGCCCATATTCGCTATGCAGCGGTCCCATCGCACGTCATCCGCTGGGAGCAGTCGATGACGGGCACTGACCTCTCGGGGTGTCGGAGCCGGGGAGCACATATCATATTGTGTCCTCAGCACTTGAATGCTTTTTCAGAACAGCAATGCGGGTTCAGGACTGCTGGCGCGAAGCCTATGAATTGTACCATGGAGGCAATGGCAGAGAGCCATGTGCCCCCACAGGTGGCATACATAGGGGGTGGTACCTATTGTGTTACCACGGCAGCGCAGTACTATCGACACGGACAGCACGGTTCGTGTCCGGTAAGAGACAGCAGCTTCTGTTTTAAACCCAGGGCAGAGGTTCAAGTGGCACAGCAGCGAATTGTCCCCATTCCTGAACCCTCCACGGTTCACCTCACTGTACAGGAAAACTTCACTGACCTGCAGCGATTTGTAGCGCATTTCGGGTACGCCATTCCCCCTCTTCCCGAACATCTCACAACCCTGTTAAAGGCAGTCGCCGTGTCGCAAAGACATTTTTACACCCTGGAGCAAAAGACCGTAGAGATAGGGTCCGAAATATTGGACATCGTGATCCCACCATGGTGGGACCTGTTCACCAATATCGAGGTCCCGTCTTGGGTTAGGATAGCGTCACACGCATTAGTTGTGATACAAGCGGGTATAGTCTTATATTTGATATGCGTAAAATGTAAAAGAGGGCAGCACCTCAATAACCGAGTACATCAAGGGGAATGGAAAGACCGTTACGTGCGGGTGGGCGAGCAGGACCCAGCCGCAAGCTGCTAGGAGGACGTGCCCCCCCCCCCCTCCGCACCGAGTAGACTGTGATTTATATTGTCCCCTTTCACAAATTTGTATAAACTAGGTTTTTGTATTCGAATTTGTGAAGGAATGTAAAAAAAAAAAATGTATCGTTTTACTGTTGTATTGTTTTCATGTCCTACATTGCAGCTGACACCAGTAGGAGGATGGCGGAGGCATCGGCCTGGGACAAGGTGTAGGTGTATATGTCCGATATGAAAATGTACATGTAATATAGTTTTGCCCGGGACACGGGCAGTAAAGATCAGCCTAAGAGATGGGGACTGTACGTTCGCAATGAAACACTAGTTTAGTTAAAACCTCAGGGGTCTGGATATGGAGAATCGGGAAAACATTGCTCAACCACTTTATTTAATTGATTCAATAAGCTGGGGTTATGCAAATCAACAGGAGGGACTGTAAGATTTGAGAAGTTTTCCCTCATTGAAAAGCAACGCAATACCAAAGAGCTGCAGTTTGGACATTTTAAACGGGAGACTGGGGCTGATAGCGGAGAAAGGCTGCGGTCAGATTAACAAAGGATGTCACAATCTGTGGGTCCTAAAATGGCCGCAGGACCTCGTGACCAGCCACAAAAAGGTAAAAACCTTACATCCCAGTCTCGAGGTTTTCTGCAAAGCCATGGCCAGAACAAAGGATGGGTATTGGCCATGCAGAAACCTACGAAACCAGGTCGGAGTCCAGACACTGGGGCGCTGACATCAGCATACTCACAATGCCCCAAACCGACCTAAATAGTTCATCTCAGTGAGAGGGCACATAGCCCATAGAAAACTACCTGGTAGGTGATGGGAAACCAGTTAACACCCATCACCTCACAATGAAATCCCAATTTACACCGTCTGGCCATCCCCGGTATCCCGGAACATAAGGCAGATCAGAAGATAAAACCTCATACATATCTTTTGAACAAAAGGATTCCAAGATCTGGCGGGAGATAGGACGGGTCAGAAACAGTATAACTGGCCACTACTTTGGGTGAAAAAGTTAAGACGGACAGGAGGCAAGAAGCGCAGAGAAAACCGGGTTCGAAGTCTGAAGTCAAGAAGAAAGTCGGAAAGAAGAACGGATGCGAGAGAGAGGAACAGGCACGCAACTCGAAAAGAAATACTGCAAAACCGAACAGCCAGTAACCCCAGTAATAACCCCATGGTGAGCATGCACTTCAAATCCTACATATCCTGGACATAGTTTAGTGTAGAGAGGAGGGTGGTTGTGAATAAACGTTGGGTGTGTATTAAAAATAGGGTTTGGTCAAGGTTGCGATGCGTCGTGCGTTCCCCATCTGACAGTCGTGTATGTGTCTTGCAGAACTGTGTTTAAGAATTCATAAGTAAAAGGGTATTCGTGTATACGTTTTGTGTAACTGTGTGTGTTTCAAGGATTCAGCGAAGAAGGTATTCGGATATATGTCTCGTGGAACTGTGTGCTTTTAAGTTTTCAGCGAAAAGGGTATTCGGGTATATGTCTTGTGAACTGTGCGTTTTGTGATTAATAAATAAAAGATATTCATGTATTCGGTATGTGTATTATAGATATGTCTTATCGAACTGTATAATAAGTATTTATGGACAATAGTCCCAAGTGCTGAATAAAAGCCTTTTTCATTTAAACCCTGGTTTTAAAATCTGGTCTGGTTGAATTTTTTCTGCACTATAAGAGCTCCTGCATCTAAGCCCAGTGTCTAGAACCGTAAGGGGTGAGTGGGTCGAACCACTCACGGGGAACCAGTGTGCACGGCCTGGCCAAGGGATCAGAGCAAGGCACGGGGACCTTAGGTCGGGCGAAAGCTCGGCGCAGAAACCCCTTACATGCCCTGTACGTTGACATCCAGATCATTTATGTAGATTACAAACAGTAAGGGACCCAACACCGATCCCTGCGGCACCCCACTGGACACTGACCTCCAGTCACAGAAGCACCCTTCTACCATCACCCTCTGCCTTCTGTCACTAAGCCAGTTTTTTATCCATTTTGCCAAGGTGCCCTGGATCCCATGGGCTCTTACCTTCTTGACTAGTCTCCTGTGTGGGACCTTGTCAAAAGCCTTACTGAAATCCATGTATACCACATCCACTGCACTACCCCCATCTACCTCCTTGGTCACCCCTTCAAAAAATTCAATCAAGTTAGTCAGACACGACCTTCCCTTAACAAAGCCATGTTGACATATCCTTAATTAACCCTCGATCCTCCACGTGAAGACTGATTCTGTCCCTCAGAATCTTTTCTAGCAGCTTCCCCACCACCGATGTCAGACTCACCGGCCTGTAGTTCCCAGGTTTATCCCTACTGCCCTTTTTAAATAATGGCACCACATTAGCTATCCTCCAGTCCTCCGGTACATCCCCTGTTGCAAGAGAGGCTCTGAAAATTTGTGCCAGAGCCCCCGCAATCTCCTCCCTTGCCTCTCTCAGCATCCTGGGATACATCTCGCCAGGGCCCGGAGACTTATCCACTTTTAAGCCTGCCAGAGCCTCCAGCACTGCCTCCCTGTCAATAGCAATATGCTCAAGAACATCACAACCCTCCTGCTCCATTTCTAAGTCCGCATCGCCCTCCTCCCTCGTAAAAACAGATGCAAAAAAATCATTTAAAACATCTCCTACATCCACTGGCTCCACACACAGCTTTCCACTATGGTCCCTACAGTTCAGTTAGGTTAAAATTAATAGATTAACATAGGTGACTGCAGATGCAGGGAATCTGGAGAATGAGAGCAACTCAATGCATCAAGCAATGTCCGCAAAAGGAAATAGACAATAGACGATAGGTGCAGGAGTAGGCCATTCGGCCCTTCGAGCCAGCACCGCCATTCAATGTGATCATGGCTGATCATCCACAATCAGTATCCTGTTCCTGCCTTCTCCCCATACCCCCTGACTCCACTATCCTTCAGAGCTCTATCCAGCTCTCTTTTGAAAGCATCCCGAGAAATGGCCTCCACTGCCTTCTGAGGCAGAGAATTCCACAGATTCACAACTCTCTGACTGAAAAAGTTTTTTCCTCATTTCTGTTCTAAATGGCCTATCCCTAATTCTTAAACTGTGGCCCCTGGTTGTGGACCCACCCAACATTGGGAACATGTTTCCTGCCTCTAACGTGTCCAATCCCTTAATAATCTTATTTGTTATATAGGAATTGACATGAAGATAGACACAAAATGCTGGAGTAACTGTGGGAGGATTCCCTTCTAACTCTCTGGCTCTTTCTAATCAGCAATGCATTGCTGCTGTTTGGCTCAGACCCTCAACATTTCAGGCTCTTTTACATACCGCGTCATTTTATCCTTAGATGTAAAACGCTGGGGCAACTCAGCGGGACAGGCAGCACCTCTGGGGAAAAGAAGGGTCTCAACCCGTTCCTTCTCTCCAGAGATGTTGCCTGTCCCGCTGAGTTACTCCAGCGTTTTGCGTCTATCTTCGGTGTAAACCAGCATCTGCAGTTCCTTCCCACACCTATCCTTAGATGTTCCAGGTTCACTACAACTCATAATGCATTGCAGCCCCATCTGTAATTCATAGGGGCTGAGACCCATGGCGCTTTTTGATGTCGCTCACAAACACATCAGCAATAAATCAACCCATGTTTATCCGGTCTCTGCCATGGCATTAACTAATGCGGTTTTAATTGTCTGGTTCATTCTCTCAACCATCCCTGAGCTGTGAGATCAGGGACATGGAATTGTTGCTGGATCCCTAACAGTTTGCACACTTCCTTCACTACTTTCCCAATGAAATGTGCTCCCCGATCGGAATCCACCTAGTTTCAAGAGAGAGCTAGATAGAGCTCTTAAAGATAGCGGAGTCAGGGGATAATGGGGAGAAGGAAGGAACGGGGTACTGATTGAGAATGATCAGCCATGATCACATTGAATGGCGGTGCTGGCTCGAAGGGCCGAATGGCCTCCTCCTGCACCTGTTGTCTATTGTCTACTGTCTATAATCCACCTTGGGAGGATTTCCTGAGATGAAATCTGTGCCGCTGTGTGGGCAGTAGATTGTCTTGTGCGGGAAAGCCTTCGCCCATCTGGCGAAGTGATCCACGATCACTATGAGGGGGCTTTTCCTCTGCTCTGTGAAGTCCATCTGTCGGTCTTCCCTGGACCCCTGTGGTCTAGGAGCAAAGAGGTCCTTCTACAGTTGTACCGGGCCCTGGTGAGACCGCACCTGGAGTACTGTGTGCAGTTTTGGTCTCCAAATTTGAGGAAGGATATTCTTGCTATGGAGGGCGTGCAGCGTAGGTTCACTAGATTAATTCCCGGAATGGCGGGACTGTCGTATGTTGAAAGGCTGGAGCGATTGGGCTTGTATACACTGGAATTTAGAAGGATGAGGGGGGATCTTATTGAAACATATAAGATAATTAGGGGATTGGACACATTAGAGGCAGATAACATGTTCCCAATGTTGGGGGAGTCCAGAACAAGGGGCCACAGTTTGAGAATAAGGGGTAGGCCATTTAGAACGGAGATGAGGAAGAACTTTTTCAGTCAGAGGGTGGTGAAGGTGTGGAATTCTCTGCCTCAGAAGGCAGTGGAGGCCAGTTCGTTGGATGCTTTCAAGAGAGAGCTGGATAGAGCTCTTAAGGATAGCGGAGTGAGGGGGTATGGGGAGAAGGCAGGAACGGGGTACTGATTGATAGTGATCAGCCATGATCGCATTGAATGGCGGTGCTGGCTCGAAGGGCTGAATGGCCTACTCCTGCACCTATTGTCTATTGTCTATTGTCTATTGGCTGGGGAGTATTAATACGACTTCCAGATTAGATTAGGTTACTCCGCATAAGCCTGCAACAGACATAAGACACAAGACAGACACAAAATCTGGAGTAACTCAGCGGGATTGAAACATATAAGATTATTAAGGGATTGGACACGTTAGAGGCAGGAAACATGTTCACAATGTTGGGGGAGTCCAGAACCAGGGGCCACAGTTTAAGAATAAGGGGTAGGCCATTTAGAACGGAGACGAGGAAAAACTTTTTTCAGTCAGAGAGTTGTAAATCTGTGGAATTCTCTGCCTCAGAAGGCAGTGGAGGCCAATTCTCTGGATTCTTTCAAGAGAGAGCTAGATAAAGCTCTTAAAGATAGCGGAGTCAGGGGGTATGGGGAGGAGGCAGGGATGGGGTACTGATTATAAATGATCAGCCATAATCACATTGAATGGCGGTGCTGGCTCAAAGGGCCAAATGGCCTCCTCCTGCACCTATTGTCTATTGTCTATTGACAGGCAGCATCTCTGGAGAGAAGGAATGGGTGACGTTTCGGGTCGAGACCCTTCTTCAGACCCGAAAACACTCTTAAGACTTAAGTTCTTCAGACTCAGTATGTGACTCAGTTTCATCTGCATGAAAGAGTTAGTCACTCCTTCATTAAGGATGTTCTACTTTGGAGTGTTACGCACACATGCCTAACTCTGCCCTTGAGGAAGACAACGGGGAAACATTATTACGTTTAAAGGAAAATAAATCTCTGCATTACTGCTATTGCTAACATTATTCCTTTAATTTGTGATATGTAATGGGGTAATATAACTATGAGAGGTATAGCGTCATAGAGTGATACAGTGTGGAAACAGGCCCTTCGGCCCAACTTGCCCACACCGACCAACCTGTCCCAGCTACACTAGTCCCACCTGCCCGCATTTAGTCCATATCCCTCCAAACATTATTAGGCTGCAACCTTCCCCCCATTGACGAACTGTACACTGCAAGGGCCAGGAAGCGAACGGGCAAGATCATCTCTGACCCCTCTCACCCTGGCCACAAAATCTTCGAAGCACTTCCCTCTGGAAGGCGACTCCGGACTGTCAAAGCAGCCACAGCCAGACATAAAAACAGCTTTTTTTCCCACGAGTGATAGTCCTACTCAATAACCAAAGTCTGTAGTCTCTTTTTTGCTCTGGTTTATTTTCACCCACATGTTTCGTCCGTAATGTTGTATCCTTATTGTTTTGATGTATTTATGCTTTATTCTTAATTGTTAACTGTATGTTTGTGTTGTCATTTGTGAGCGGAGCATTAAGGCACATTCCTTGTATATGCACATACTTGGCCAATAAACTTATTCATTCATTCATTCATTCATTCATTCATTCATTCATTCATTCAAATCTGTCCTATCCATATGCCTATCTAACTGTTACTTAAAAGTTGGGATAGTCCCTGCCTCAACTACTTCCTCTGGCAGCTTGTTCCATACACCCACCACCCTTTGTGTGAAAAGTTTACCTCTCAGATTCCTATTAAATCTTTTCCCCTTCACCTTAAACCTATGTCCTCTGGTCCTCGATTTACCTGCTCTGGGCAAGAGACTCTGTGCATCTACCCTCAATCAGCCTCAACCAACCTGATCTCCCGGTGGCTGAGCACTTCAACTCCCCCTCCCACTCCCAGTCTGACCTTTCTGTCATGGGCCTCCTCCAGTGCCATAGTGAGGCCCACCGGAAATTGGAGGAACAGCACCTCATATTTCGCTTGGGCAGCTTGCAGCCCAGCGGTATGAACATTGACTTCTCCAACTTTAGATAGTTCCTCTGTCCCTCTCTTCCTCTCCCCTTCCCAGATCTCCCTCTATCTTCCTGTCTCCACCTATATCCTTCCATTGTCCCGCCCCCCGACAACAGTCCGAAGAAGGGTCTCGACCCGAAACGTCACCCATTCCTTCTCTCCTGAGATGCTGCCTGACCTGCTGAGTTACTCCAGCATTTTGTGAAATAAAAACCTTTGATTTGTACCAGCATCTGCAGTTATTTTCTTACACTACCTGTGCATCTACCCGATCTATTCCTTCCATGGGTATCAGATTACTTATTAATCAGTTTACTTTGAGCATTTATTTCTGTGTTACTGTTTTCTTAACACTTGAAGCAAGGCATTTAGTTAAGAGAAATTAGCAGTTTTCTAGGATATATACATGGTACATGACCATTGAGAAAATGATGTTTTCCACAAATGAGATATCTCTACATAATTTATGACTGTCAGTACTTAACTACACACTATTGACAGGATACCAGTAAAAAGGACAAGCTGTATAGTTCTAACTGAAACATATTATAGCTAATTGTTCTGGGATGTCCCTGAATATAAAACAGTAGCCTCAGCAGAAATATGTTATATTCCCCTGTTTCATGTTAAAATCAGGTTCCAGCAGAGTTACATTTTAAAATGTTATACAACTCAATTAGAGAGTAGTCCAAACAAACGATCCCACATATTCTGCCACGTAACTAATGGCCCAAAATTTGTTGTAGAGGTATCTTTCTAGTTTCCGCTAACATTCAGATTGGAAAAAAAAATACTTGTGCCGCCAATTGGCAGAAATGAGAGGTCAAGTCAAGTCAAGTCAATTTTATTTGTATAGCACATTTAAAAACAACCCACGTTGACCAAAGTGCTGCACATCTGACTAGGAAAAAAAAAAAAAGAAACATACAGTGGCAGGCAGCCAAACACAACGGCGCGGCCATCTTGAACAAAATGTTTAACTAAAGCAGAATGGTGTCCCGTGAGGCTGCTAAAGAAGGTGAAAGCCCTGATCATGATGAGCAGGAGTAACTAGGACAACTGGGAACTGAGCCCACAAACTCGTCAATGAGATTCAAAAATAAAGAAATGGATGAAGAGTTTAAATGGAAATAGAGCAAATTGCAGGCATATTGGGTGGCAATAGAAACATAAAAACATAGAAAATAGGTGCAGGAGGAGGCCATTCGGCCCTTCGAGCCAGCACCGCCGTTCATTGTGATCATGGCTGATCATCCACAATCAATAACCCGTGCCAGCCTTCTCTCCATATCCCTTGATTTCACCAGCCCCTAGAGCTCTATCTAACTCTCTCTTAAATCCATCCAGAGATTTGGCCTCCACTGCCCTCTGTGGCAAAGAATTCCATAAATTCACAACTCTCTGGGTGAAAAAGTTCCTTCTCACCTCAGTGTTAAATGGCCTCCCCTTTATTCTAAGACTGTGGCCTCTGGTTCTGGACTCGCCCAACATTGGGAACATTTTTCCTGCATCTAGCTTGTCCAGTCCTTTTTAATTTTTAAATGTTTCTACAAGATCCCCTCTCATCCTTCTAAACTCCAGCGAATCAGAATAAGAGAGAGAAGGAAAGGGAAATAAATAATCAAAAACGTAAAGAATTTCCAAGAACAATTTTAAACCAGCATCTGCAGTTCCAAAAACAAGGTATTGGCTCCAGGAATGAGAGGCCACGATTTCTAGCAAATACTCAGGTCATAAGGTGATAGGAGTAGAATTAGGCCATTCGGCCCATCAAGTCTACTCCACCATTCAATCATGGTTGTGTCAAATCAAATTCTTTACCTTCAGTCTGAATAATCACACGTGATACTGGATTAGCACATCAGATTTATTCCACCATGGGGTTGTTCCCGAGAAGATCTCCAGACACAACACTAGTGTCTGAAGAGACCTCAACTCAGGGGAGGGGAAGAACAACTTCTCCACCATTGTTTACTTTTTTATACAGAAAAAGAGAGGTGTGACAAAAAGAAATCAAGGACCAATTACACATCTAATACAAGGACCAATTACACATCTAATACAATTTCCATGGTTACAGAGAAGACAAAATCATTGATACAGGTCACATGCTCAAAAACCAAACCATTAATATAAGTCACATGTATTTAGAGAAACGCATCAATTTACCTAGCGTGGATTCAAACTTCTCCTACTTTCACACGCACCCAAATAAGGAGTTGCTAATAAGAAAGAAACTTTCTTATCTCTATAGACGAGCAATCTCGCAGCTGCATGACCTTGCTTTACTGTTTCAATACACAGTACTCGCAGTCAGACAGAGTGGGAGAGGACAATAGCCCATCTCTTCTGTACACTCCTTATCACTCGTAAAGGGACAAACACATTCTGTTCCCAAGGATAACATTTCTGCCACAAGCATCCATCTTACTGCTTTCCACTAAAATAAGCATCCATTTTATATTAGCTAAAACAACAAAATAAACCATCTTTACTACAACAAAATATAATATCTCTAATTGACTATACCAGCTAATAGCATAGATTCTCATTTGATCTATCTTTCCCTCCTAACCCCATTCTCCTTCCTTCTCCACAGAACCTCTGACACCCGTACTAATCAAAAATCTATCTATCTCTGCCTTAAAAATATCCACCGACTTGGTCTCCACAGCCTTCTGTGGAGTAATCCATCAGGGTAATTTCCCCACAGTGCTTACCCAACATTGCTGGTGATGTAATTTTTTAGAAATCTACCCATGTTAATGTAGAAATTTAGTGGTGATGTAGAAATTTAGAGTCTCTCTGAGGATCCTTCAGTGCTTCTACTCTGGGGCTGTAGAAAGCATCTTGTCCGGGAACATCACAATCTGGTTTGGGAACAGCTCTGCCCAGGACAGGAAGGCTCTGCGGAGAGTAGTGCGTTCGGCTGAACGCACCATGGGAACTACTCGTTTCCCTGCAGGACCTATACATCAGGAGGTGCAGATCCAGAGCCAATAACATTATGGGGGACCCCTACCACCCCAGTAACGGACTGTTCCAGCTGCTACGGTCAGGCAAACGCCTCCGCTGTCACGCTGTGAAAACAGAGAGGTTTAGACGGAGTTTCTTCCCACAAGCCATCAGGACTGTTAACTCTCATATCACCAGGGACTAATTAAATTTACTGTATTAATTTATTTTTTATGTTAACATTTTTTTTGTTTCTGTTTCTTCTATTCTGTTTTGTAGTTTAGCACAATCCGCAGGCGTTGCCCCTTTAATTTCACTGCACATCTTGTATATGTATGTGACAAATAAACTTGTAGTGTAAGAAAATAACTGCAGATGCTGGTACAAATCAAAGGTATTTATTTCACAAAATGCTGGAGTAACTCAGCAGGTCAGGCAGCATCTCGGGAGAGAAGGAATGGGCGACGTTTCGGGTCGAGACCCTTCAAACTTGACTTGATGTTTGCTCATGCGACTGACAGAAACACAACGCTTCTGAAACCGCCGTGATGGACTTCCGGGGCCGGGGTGAGTAGCTTCCCTCTCCCCTTTCCTCTCCCCCCTCGCCCGCCCACGTGCCCCGGGGGGACACTCCCTGGCATGCAATGGGTCCACGGACCGTCAGTTGGGGGAGGGTTGCCGGGCCCGCAGGAGAGGTTTGCACCCAACGGCGGTTGCCGTGCCCGCTGGGGAGGTTTTGTCCAGCTAGTAGAAAAGGATCATGTATGTGACCGTTATATGTTGGTGAGGCCACACTTGGAGTAGCATGTTCCTAATCTGAGCAAAGACATTCTTGCCATAGAGGGGGTACAGAGAAGGTTCACCAGATTGATTCCTGGGATGGCAGGACTTTCATATGAGGAAAGACTGGATAGACTCGGCTTGTACTCGCTGGAATTTAGAAGATTGAGGGGGGATCTTATAGAAACTTACAAAATTCTTAAGGGGTTGGACAGGCTAGATGCAGGAAGATTGTTCCCGATGTTGGGGAAGTCCAGAACAAGGGGTCACAGCTTAAGGATAAGGGGGAAGTCTTTTAGGACCGAGATGAGAAATTCACACAGAGAGTGGTGAATCTGTGGAATTCTCTGCCATAGAGGGTAGTTGAGGCCAGTTCATTGGCTATATTTAAGAGGGAGTTAGATGTGGCCCTTGTGGCTAAAGGGATCAGGGGGTATGGAGAGAAGGCAGGTACAGGATACTGAGTTGGATGATCAGCCATGATCATATTGAATGGCGGTGCAGGCTCGAAGGGCCGAATGGCCTACTCCTGCACCTATTTTCTATGTTTCTATGTTTAGTTTTGATCACCCTGGAAATAAGCCATGCCTGAAAGAATGCAGAAAAGATTTTCTGAGGCTCGCTACTGGGCCCTGAGGAACTTTGTTATATTAAGAAGTTGGCCAGGCTAGTTCTTGATTCCTTAGAACGTAGAGGACTGAGGGGTGATCTTCTAGAGGTTGTGTAAAATCATGAGGGAAATAGGTAAATATGCACAGAATGTTTTTTCCAGGGTTGGGGAATCAAGAACTAAAGGGTTTCAGTTTCAGTTTAGTTTATTGTCTGCGTACCGAGGAGATTAAGAGGAAAAATATTGTTGCAAAAATGTGTGGAGTGATGATAGTTGTATTGAGTGAAGCTACTCAGAGAAGAAAACCTGCTGTGTTGACTTATGTTGAGAGTTATTTTGAAGGTCATTATAATGATATCGCATCCGAGCACTGGCCCTTAAAATACTGCCACTTTTGCACGGACATCTTCCAATAAAAAATTGGTTGGTGTAGTGTATCTCTACAGAAGGAACACGCTGTTCTTTCTCCCCGTTCACATTGTGATTCTTATTGAAAAGAGATTGCAATTGTCTGTCTGCTTTGCAACAATCTCTATAACAATCTAATAATCGGGAATGTTCGGTGTTTCCCAACAGTTTGAAGACTCGATTGGTAAGCATTCTAGGCATGATGTCTCTCAAATAAACAGCTACAGTTTTGATTATGTAAGTGCTGTATCCAGCGCACTCATCGTGAGCTAACACGTTTGATGGGAATGCAGTGTTCCTCCGACGTCTACCTTAATCCATCGCATTTCCATTGCTGTGCCAGAAAGGTGACGTGTCCTTGAAGCACCTCCTGAGAGATACCTCTCGTTGGTTTCCAGCACGTTGAGATGTCGATCAGGAAATGCTGTGATCTGGCCCATTAGAAAACTGCACAGGTATGCGCTGAGGGACTCACCGAAGCTTGGTGCAGCCAACACAAGGACTCTGTGGGTGAGGACCACAGTCTAGGGTCCTTCCGCTGCTGGACATTGAGGGGCTGAGTCCAGTGGGGACACCTCTCGAAGAAGGGAAGGGATATCATCCCAGAGGGCCACAAGGGTTGTTTCATTGTTTAAAGAAGGTGCAACCACAACTGAGTATGATATTATTGTGAATCTGTGGAATTCTCTGCCTCAGAAGGCAGTGGAGGCCAATTCTCTGAATGCATTCAAGAGAGAGCTAGATAGAGCTCTTAAGGATAGCGGAGTCAGGGGGTATGGGGAGAATGCAGGAATGGGGTACTGATTGTGAATGATCAGCCATGATCACATTGAATGGCGGTGCTGGCTTGAAGGGCCGAATGGCCTCCTCCTGCACCTATTGTCTATTGTCTAATGTATAGACACTGAGAATGTTTGAAGAGTTTTTGTCTGGCACATATTTTTTATTCTGAATAAAGTTTATTTTTTTAAAAAGTAAAATTTCAGAGGTGCAAGAGGTTCTATAAAATTCATTACAGCACCCCCAGTTTGGTGAACTACCTATCGAAAGTTAAAGTAGTGCAGGAAGGAACTGCAGATGCTCGTTTATACTGAAAATAGACATAAAATGCTGGAGTAACTCAACGGGTCAGGCAGCATCTCTGGAGAAAAGGAATAGGTGATGCTTCGGGTTGGAAGAAGGTTTCTGTTTATAAAATGATGAGAGGAATAGATCGGGTAGATGCACAAAGTCTCTTGCCCAGAGTAGGTGAATCGAGGACCAGAGGACGTAGGTTAAAGGGCCTGTCCCAGTTAGGCGATTTTTTAGGCGACTGCCGGCGACTGTCAAAGTCGTAGCACATCGCCGAAATTTTCTTTTACCCTACGACAATGACCACGACAATACCGAGTCAGGTCGAGATCACATACAGTTCGGGCAAAATTCACATATAACATTCCACCCCTTGAACAGTCTGGGTACGGTCACATCCGGCCCACAGGCTGCAGTAAAGTCCACGCGTGATGGTGCCGCCAATCCGCACATAGAACCACGTAATATTATGGCCAACAAGATTGTCCCAATGGTCAGTCCCCATGGAACCACTGTTGTCCACCATCCTCCCAATAGACAATAGACAACAGGTGCAGAAGTAGGCCATTCGGCCCCTAGAGCCAGCACCGCCATTCAATGTGATCATGGCTGATCTTTCACAATCAGTACCCCGTTCCTGCCCTCACCCCATACCCCCCCTGACTCCGCTGTCATTAAGAGCTCTATCTGACTCTCTCTTTCGCCGAGGGATTGGACTCGTGGTACTGTTCTCCGACCCTTCGAATCTTCTCTACGGCTTCCTGGATGTGGTCAGCGAGGTTGGGGATGTTCTCTTTTACCCAACTCAAGGTCAAACCAGTCACCGAGTCTATACGACCTCGCATGGCACCAATTAACTCCTTTCGTCGGAGGTCCCAAACCTTCACGCCCTCATCAATACGGCCAGAGATAATCTGATCGCTTGTGTCATTAAGCGTTGCTGCCAGTGTTAAATCAAGTTCTTTACCTTCAGTCTGAATAATCACACGTAATACTGGGTGAGCATATCAGATTTATTCCACCATGGGGTTCTTCCCGTGAGGATCTCCAGACTCAATACTAGTGTCTGAAAAGATCTCAACTCAGGGGAGGGGAAGAACAACTTCTCCACGATTGTTTACTTTTTTATACAGAAAAAGAGAGGTGTGACAAAAAGAAATCAAGGACCAATTACAAATCTAATACAATTCCCATGGTTACAGAGAAAACAAAATCATTGATACAGGTCACATGCTCAGAAACCAAACCATTAATATAAGTCACATGCTTTTAGAGAAACGCATCAATTTACCTAGAGTGGATTCAAAACTTTTCCTACTTTCACACGCACCCATATAAGGAGTTGTTATTAAGAAAGAAACTTTCTTATCAACAGTTCAACAGAGCTTTATTTGTCATTCGGTACCAAGGTACCGAACGAAACTACATAGCAGTCACACACAAAAAAGAACACAAGACACATGACCCCAACACAAACGTCCATCACAGTGACTCCAAACACCCCCTCACTGTGATGGAGGCAACAAAACTTCCACTCTCTTCCCCATGCCTACGGACAGACAGCTCATCCCCGACCGACCCGCACAGTCCCCACAAGGGGATGGAAGTCCCCGCGGCCGAGTCACACCGGGCGCTGAGACGTCTCGCGGCCGAACCGGGCGATGGAAGGCCCCGCGACCGAGCCGTGCGCAGCTAAGTCCCGCGGCCGAGCCGCACCGGGCGATGTTAGGCCCCGCGGCCGAGCCGCACCGGGCGATGTTAAGTCCAGCGGCCGAGCCGCACCGGGTGATGTTAGGCCCCACGGCCGAGCCGCACTGGGCGATGGAAAGTCCCGCGGCCGAGCCGCGCCGGGCGATGTTAGGCCCCGCGGCCCGGGCACTGTTAAGTCCAGCGGCCGAGCCGCACCGGCGATGTTAGGCCCCGCGGCCGAGCCGCACCGGGCACTGTTAAGTCCAGCGGCCGAGCCGCACCAGCGATGGTAGGCCCCGCGGCCGAGCCGCACCGGGCGATGGAAGGCCCCGCGGCCAAGCCGCACCGGGCGCTGTTAAGTCCAGCGGCCGAGCCGCGCCGGGCGATGTTAAGTCCAGCGGCCGAGCCGCACCGGGCGATGGAAGGCCCCGCGGCCGAGCCGCACCCCGCGCCGTGAGGAAGAGACCTAAAAGAGAAAGGTTTACCCCACCCCCCCCACCCCCACCCACACCACCACCCCCCACCCACACCACCACTCCCCACACATACACAACCAAAAAAAAAAAAAACCATCCCAACACCGACACAAAACAAAAAAAAAAGGAAAAAAGACGAACAGACTGCTAGCGAGCCGCAGCCGTTAGGCGCCGCCTCTTCCACTTAGAGATCTCTATAGACGAGCAATCTCGCAGCTGCATGACCTTGCTTTACTGTTTCAATACACAGCACACACAGTCAGACAGAGTAGTGGGAGAGGACAAGAGCCCCTACTCTTCTGTATACTCCTTATCATTCGTAAAGGGACAAACACATTCTGTTCCCAAGGATAACATTTCTGCCACAAGCATCCATCTTACTGCTTTCCACTAAAATAAGCATTCATTTTGTATTAGCTAAAACAACAAAAGAAACCATCTCTACTACAACAGAATACAATATCTCTAATTGACAATATCAGCTAATAGCATAGATTCTCACCAGTACTCGGTACGTGTTTGAAACGTATGGATCACAGCCTTCTTCCGAATATCCCACAGCTTCACTGTTTCGTCGTCGCTTCCTGTACAGACCACCCGTGTTCCCCGTCGGGCTGGATAACATGAATTCACAACGGACGCGCGGCCTTTACGTCTCTTGATTCTTACAATCCTTTCACTGCCCACAGTTCTGTCTGTTGATGCTGGGAAAGGCTTGCTGCCATCTGTGTTGTACTGCAGTTCCATCACTGCTCCACCGTGACCTTTCAATGCAGCATAATTATCGCGGTCACCATATACTTCCCAATGTTGGGGAAGTCCAGAACAAGGGGTCACCGTTTAAGGATAAGGGGGAAGTCTTTTAGGACCGAGATGAGAACGTTTTTTTTCACACAGAGAGTGGTGAATCTGTGGAATTCTCTGCCACAGAGGTTAGTTGAGGCTAGTTCATTGGCTATATTTAAGAGGGAGTTAGATGTGGCCCTAGTGGCTAAAGGGATCAGGGGGTATGGAGAGAAGGCAGGTACGGGATACTGAGTTGGATGATCAGCCATGATCATATTGAATGGCGGTGCAGGCTCGAAGGGCCGAATGGCCTACTCCTGCACCTATTTTCTATGTTTCTATGTTTCTATGTAACATACAGTTCTTTAGTGTTTATTTTTCTTTTCATTAGGATTAACTTAGCTGAAGGTATCACAAAATGCTGGAGTATCTCAGCGAGTCAGGCAGCATCACAGGACAGAACAAAAATGGGTGACGTTTCGGGTCGAGACCCTTCTTCAGACTGATGTCAGGGGTGGGGGCGGGACAAGGAAGGATATAGTCGGAGACAGGAATAATGGTGGTAGAACTGGGAAGGGGGAGGGGAAAGGGAGGGACAGAGGAACTATCTGAAGTTGGGGAAATCAATGTTCATACCGCTGGGGTGTAAGCTGCCCTTCGATTTGAACCAGCATCTGCAGTTATTTTCCTATTAACTTGGCTGATGTCATTTTGCACAGGAAATTAAGAAAGTACCTGATGTAACGTTAATATAATTTCCCATTCAGCCGTAGCCTAACAGCAATATGAAGTGAATGAGTGAATGGATGTTGCTTTTGACTGTCAGATACTTAAATGTAATAATAGAACACATAAACCTGATTAAAGTCCCAAGTGCACAAAAGTAGCCTGGTTTAATAAGAGAGTCAAGAGTGTTTAAGAGAATGGAGGGATGTGGAGCATTGGCAGGCCGAGAAGATTAGTTTAACCTGGCATCTTGTTTGGCACAGCCATTGTGGGCCCATGGGCCTGTTCCTGTGATGTATTTTTCCATGTTCTATGATTTATGTTCTAATTATCCTATGCACCTGGAAAGGAACAATTACATTTCTTCTTGCTGAGAGCTTTACAGACTCATAACACAACAAATAAATACACGATGAACAATACTGCGATAAATTATCAGTCATTCTGGCAACCTGACCATAATAGTGCAAACTGAAGTCCGTGGTACGACTGTTAAAAAGAATATAATTGTTTGTTGCTGTGGTGATGTTGTGGTAAGGGTTGTGCAGTATGGTACAGGAGCTCAGAGTCATAGAGTGATACAATGTGGAAACAGGCCCTTCGGCCCAACTTGCCCACACCGGCCGACAATGTCCCAGCCACACTAGTCCCACCTGCCTGTGCTTGGTCCATATCCCTCCAAACTTGCCCGATCCATTCCTTCTCTCCTGAGATGCTGCCTGACCTGCTGAGTTACTCCAGCATTTTGTGAATAAATACCTTCGATTTGTACCGGCATCTGCAGTTATTTTCTTACAATGTACATGCCTAACTGTTTCTTAAACGTTGGGATAGTCCCAGCCTCAACTACCTCCTCTGGCAGCTTGTTCCATACAAGCGTGTTGACTCCACTTTCCCGCCAATGACGACAGGTTTATGAATCCTCAGCATTCCTTTCCTGACGTCAACAATCGGTTCCTTGGGTCTTGCTCATCTTGAGAGCATGGTTTTTGTTTGATGGTTGATGGGAAGAAGCTGTTCCTGAATCCGGAGGTAACAGTTCTCAGGCTCCTGTACCTTCTTCCCAACGGTACCAGCGAGATGGGAGTGTGGCCCGGGTCTTTGGTGACTTGATGATATCAGATGGCTTCTCAAGGCAACACTTCCTGTAGGCATGGGGAGGTGACGGACCGGGCAATGTCCACCACAGTAAACGAGAGATGTTGGTGAGCTTCCTTTGTGTTTGCCTCAATGCGCTGGGCCCAGGACATACAGTATTTTCAGGGACGTGCATGGCCGGGACCGTGAAGCTGTTGACTCCACTTTCCCGCCAATGACGACAGGTTTATGAGTCCTCAGCTTTCCCTTCCTGAAGTCAACAATCAGTTCCTTGGTCTTGCTCATCTTGAGAGCACGGTTTTTGTTCTGGCACCATTCAACCAGATGATCCTGTTAGTCTGGCTCCTCATTAATCATTCTTCATTCTTCACTCGTTCACCACCATGGGCATAGAGAGAGAGAGTAGGGCTCGGCCTGGAAGTGGCCCCGTGCTGATGGTCAAGAGGGTGAATTGTTACCAATTCGATTGAGGTCTGCCAATGAGGAAGTCAAGGATCCAATTGCTTGTATACACTGGAATTTAGAAGGATGAGAGGGGATCTTATCGAAACGTATAAGATTATTAAGGGGTTGGACAAGCTAGATGCAGGAAACATTTTCCCAATGTTGGGGGAGTCCAGAACCAAGGGCCACAGTTTAAGAATAAGGGGTAGGCCATTTAGAACTGAGATGAGGAAAAACTTTTTCAGTCAGAGAGTTGTAAATCTGTGGAATTCTCTGCCTCAGAAGGCGGTGGAGGCCAATTCTCTGAATGCATTCAAGAGAGAGCTAGATAGAGCTCTTAAGGATAGTGGAGTCAGGGGGTATGGGGAGAAGGCAGGAACGGGGTACTGATTGAGAATGATCAGCCATGATCACATTGAATGGCAGTGCTGGCTCGAAGGGCCGAATGGCCTCCTCCTGCACCTATTGTCTATTGTCTATTGGCCCCGTGCTGATGGTCAAGAGGGTGAATTGTTACCAATTAGATTGAAATCTGCCAATGAGGAAGTCAAGGATCCAATTGCTTGTATTCACTGGAGTTTAGAAGGATGAGAGGGGATCTTATAGAAACATATAAAATTATAAAAGGACTGGACAAGCTAGATGCAGGAAAAATGTTCCCAATGTTGGGCGAGTCCAGAACCAAGGGCCACAGTTTAAGAATAAGGGGTAGGCCATTTAGAACTGAGATGAGGAAAAACTTTTTCAGTCAGAGAGTTGTAAATCTGTGGAATTCTCTGCCTCAGAAGGCGGTGGAGGCCAATTCTCTGAATGCATTCAAGAGAGAGCTAGATAGAGCTCTTAAGGATAGTGGAGTCAGGGGGTATGGGGAGAAGGCAGGAACGGGGTACTGATTGAGAATGATCAGCCATGATCACATTGAATGGCGGTGCTGGCTCGAAGGGCCAAATGGCCTCCTCCTGCACCTATTGTCTATTGTCTATTGTCTATTGGCCCCGTGCTGATGGTCAAGAGGGTGAATTGTTACCAATTAGATTGAAGTCTGCCAATGAGGAAGTCAAGGATCCAATTGCTTGTATTCACTGGAGTTTAGAAGGATGAGAGGGGATCTTATAGAAACATATAAAATTATAAAAGGACTGGACAAGCTAAATGCAGGAAAAATGTTCCCAATGTTGGGCGAGTCCAGGACCAAGGGCCACAGTCTTAGAATAAAGGGGAGGCCATTTAAAAAATGAGGTGAGAAGGAACTATTTCACCCAGTGAGTTGTGAATTTATGGAATTCTCTGCCACAGAAGGCAGTGGAGGCCAAATCACTGGATGGATTTAAGAGAGAGTTAGATAGAGCTCTTGGGGCTAGTGGAATCAAGGGATATGGGGAGAAGGCAGGCACGGGGTATTCGCAACGGATGGCGGTGCTGGCTCGAAGGGCCGAATGGCCTCCTTCTGCACTTATTTTCTATGTTTCTCAGGTTTCAGCTAGGACCCACTCCATTGAATGTAATGCTAGGTTTAGAGGAGATAGAATACCGAGCTGTGGTTGTTGAACGACGGCCAGACCTATGTATTCAGGAATGCGTGCAATGCAGAGCGGAAAGCCAGTGAGACTGCTTTAATTATTGATCTGTTGTGGTGGGAGGAACATTGCAGCGGGTCCAGGTCCTTCCTAAGGGGTTGACATGTGCCAAAACTAACCTCCCAAAGCACTTCACCACAACAGATGTGAGTGCCACCAGTCAGTAGTAATCGAGACATGTCTCCTTGGTCTTCTTCATGTTATATTGCAAATCTTGCAAATTAGAATTTGGTTTTATTAGAAACATAGAAAATAGGTGCAGGAGGAGGCCATTTGGCCCTTCGAGCCAGCACTGCCATTCATTGTGATCATGGCTGATCATCCACAATCAGTAACCTGTGCCTGCCTTCTCCCCATATCCCTTGAATCCGCTAGCCCCTAGAGCTTTATCTAACTCTCTTTTAAATCCATCCAGTGGATTGACTTCCACTACCTTCTGCGGCAGAGAATTTCACAAATTCACAACTCTCTGGGTGAGAAAGTTTTTTCTCATCTCAGTTTTGAATGGCCTCCCCTTTATTCTTAGACTGTGTGTTCACTGGTTCTGGACTCCCCCAACATGGGGAACATTTTTCCTGCATCTAGCTTGTCCAGTCCTTTTATGATTTTATACATTTCTATAAGATCCCCTCTCATCCTTTTAAATTCCAGTGAATACAAGCCCAGTCTTTCCAATCTTTCCTCACATGACGGTCCCGCCATCCCGGGGATTAACTTCGTGAACCTACACTGCACTGCCTCAAAAGCAAGGATGTCCTTCCTCAAATTAGGAGACCAAAAACTGCACACAATACTCCAGATGGTCCTTGTTGTAGGAAGTCTACAAGTATTGTAGGCAGTCTCCAATTAAAAAAAACAATGCCGAATAAATTTCCTGAAAGGAATTGGCCTTGTGCACGCACAGCACAGCTACTTTGTTGGTACAGCAGGCATATAAAACATACTGTAGAATATAGAATGTAGAAGGTACAGCACACGAACAGGCCCCTCAGCCCACAATGTCTGACTGTGCCAAGCTAAACTAATTTCATCTGCCTGCATACCCTGCCATTCCCTGCATATCCGTGTCCCGATGTAAAAGCCTCTTGAATGCCACAATCGTATCTGCCTCAGCCACGGCCCCTGGCTGCACGTTTCGGGCACTCGTTACCTTCTGCATAAAAGACTTGCCCCACGCACCTGCAAGGTGAGGCCCCGGCTCCCTCTCTTACCGGCCCCTACTCTTGTATCCGCCGTTGCCCGCTCCCTCCGTACTCCTCTCGAGTTTTCGGGGCCTGCTCTGTGGCTTCTCTCCACAGGCCATGACCCGCCAATCCTGCCTTCTGACCGGGCAGCCAATAGGTCTCCCCTCAGTCTCTGACACTCCAGAGAAAAACAATTAGGCATTGGGCGGCCACGGTGGCGCGGCGGTAGAGTTGCTGCCTTACAGCGCTTGCAGCTCCAGCGACTCGGGTTCGATCCCGACTACGGGTGCTGTCTGTACGGGAGTTTGTACGTTCTCCCCGTGACCTGCGTGGGTTTTCCCCGAGATCTTCGGTTTCCTCCCACACTCCAAAGACGTACAGGTATGTAGGTGAATTGGCTTGGTATAAATGTAAATTATCCCCAGTGTGTGTAGGATGGTGTTAATGTGCGGGGGTCGATGGTCGGTTCGGACTCGGTGGGCCGAAGGGCCTGTTTCCGCGCTGTATCTCTAAACTAAACTAAACTAAAATCAAAGTTTGTCCAACCACTTCTTATAGCTGTGGGAAGGAACTGCAGATGCTGGTTTGAACCAAAGATGGACACAAAATGCTGGAGTAACTCAGCGGGTCAGGCAGCATCTCTGGAGAGAAGGAATGGGTGACGTTTCGGGTCGAGAACCTTCTTCAGACTCGCTATGGTAAAGGGAAACGAGAGGTACAGACGATGATGTAAATATACTGCTATATTCATTGCTCTTCACCTCTTTACATCATCGTCTATATCTCTCGTTTCCCTTTTCCCTAACGAGTCTGAAGAAGGGTCTCGACCCGAAACATCATCCGTTCCTTCTCTTTAGGGATGCTGCCTGAATCACTCCAGCTTTTTGTGTGTATCTTCACTTTTTGTTATAGCTGATACCCTCTAATTCGGAGAGCATTCTTGTAAACCTCTCCTGCATCCTCTCCAAAGCCACTACATCCATCCTGTAAAGAGGCGACTACAACTGTGTGCAGCCTTAACCCAAGGTTAGAGGATTCTTATACTCAATGGCCCGACTAATAAAGGCAAACAATAGACAATAGACAATAGACAATAGGTGCAGGAGGAGGCCATTCGGCCCTTCGAGCCAGCACCGCCATTCAATGTGATCATGGCTGATCATTCACAATCAGTACCCCGTTCCTGCCTTCTCCCAATACCCCCTGACGCCGCTATCATTAAGAGCTCTATCTAACTCTCTCTCGAATGCATTCAGAGATTTGGCCTCCACTGCCTTCTGAGGCAGAGAATTCCACAGATTCACAACTCTCTGACTGAAAAGGTTTTTCCTCATCTCAGTTCTAAATGGCTTACTCCTTATTCTTAAACTGCGGCCCCTTGTTCTGGACTCCCCCAACATTGGAAACATGTTTCCTGCCTCTAACGTGTCCAACCCCTTAATAATCTTATACGTTTCGATAAGCTCTCCTCTCATCCTTCTTCAGACTGAAGAAGGGTCTCGACCCGAAACGTCACCCATTTCTTCTCTCCTGAGATGCTGCCTGACCTGCCGAGTTACTCCAGCATTTTGTGAATAAATACCTTCGATTTGTACCAGCATCTGCAGTTATTTTCTTATACTTTGCACCCATTATACACATCACATATTACTTACCCAGAAATGGAAAATACCAGATTCAGAATCAGGTTGGATTCAGCTGAGTATATTGTCATACACCCCAGGGTGCAATGAAATTCTTTGTTAACATCAAACTCACATAATGTACAGTGTACATAAAGTAATGACAAATGCAATAAGTAAAGCAATGGGTGCAAAACAGCAGAATTACTGGGCTGTAGTGCTAAATCCCTGTAGTGCAAAAGAACATGAACATTCGGGAACAGTGTATCTAAATGATGTAGAGTTAAGTATAAGAGTACGTGCCAGCACCTCTGGGAATGGGGTGTGAAATAGGCGATTTGTGCGGAGGAAGCAATTCATACATCTGGAGGACCGAAGTTTCAAGCACCTAGATGGCACTGGAGAAAAAAGGTAAGAACCAGGGTGGCATGCATTCTTAATGATACTTCCATCCTTCCAGCCGCCATGAGGATGAACTGGATGGATGGAAGGCAACAAGCCTGCGATGCACCTGGGCTGTGTTCATCAC
The DNA here is from genome assembly GCF_053455715.1 of Rhinoraja longicauda. NCBI lineage: Eukaryota > Metazoa > Chordata > Chondrichthyes > Rajiformes > Arhynchobatidae > Rhinoraja > Rhinoraja longicauda. Next base: position 135,433,520 of record NC_135953.1, on the reverse strand, counting down.
TCTCTGTCGATTCAGGCAGTCAAGAGAAGAGAAGATTGCGAGGCATCCCCGTGACCACGTGGGTTTTCTCTGAGATCTTTGGTTTCCTCCTACACTCCAAAGACGTACAGGTTTGTCGATTAATTGGCTTGGTATAAGTGTAAATTGTCTTTAGTGTGTGTAGGATAGGGTTAGTGTGCGGGGATTGCTGGTCGGTGGGCCGAAGGGCCTGTTTCCACGCTGTATAGAAAACATAGAAACATAGAAAAATAGGTGCAGGAGTAGGCCATTCGGTCCTTTGAGCCAGCACCGCCATTCAATTTGATCATGGCTGATCATCTAAAACCAGTACCTCGTTCCTGCTTATTCCCCATATCCCTTGATTCCTTTAGCACCAAGAGCTAAGAACTCTCTCCTGAAAACATCCAGTGAATTGGCCTCCATTGCCTTCTGTGGCAGAGAATTCCACAGATTCACAACTCTCTGGGTGAAAAAGTTTTTCCTCATCTCAGTCCTCAATGGCCTACCCCTTATTCTTAAACTGCGACCCCTGGTTCTGGACTCCCCCAACATCAGGAACATTTTTCCTGCATCTAGCCTGTCCAAACCTCGAAGAATTTTATATGTTTCCATCCTTCTCATCCTTCTAAATTCCAGTGAATACAACAAGCCCAGTCGATCCATTCTTTCATCATATGTCAGTCCTGCCATCCCGGGAATTAACCTGGTGAACCCACGCTGCACTCCCTCAATAGCAATAATGTCCTTCCTCAAATTAGGAGACCAAAATTGCACATAATACTCCAGGTGTGGTCTCACCAGGGCCTTGTACAATTGCAGTCGGACCTCCTTGCTCCTAAACTCCAAACCTCTCACAATGAAGGCTAACATGCCATTAGCTTTCTTCACTGCCTGCTGTACCTGCATGCTTACTTTCAGTGAAAGTGTACAAGCACACCCAGGTCTCGTTGCACCTCCCCTTCTCCTATTCAGAGAATAATCTGCCTTCCTGTTCTTGCCACCAAAGTGGATAACCTCACATTTATCCACATTATACTGCATCTGCCATGCATCTGCCCACTCACCCAACCTATCCAAGTCACCCTGCAGTCTCATAGCATCCTCTTTGCAGCTCACACTGCTACCCAGCTTTGTGTTATCCGCAAACTTGGAGATGTTACATTTAATTCCCTCGTCTAAATTGTTGATATATATTGTAAATAACTGGGGTCCCAGCACTGAGCCTTGTGGCACCCCACTAGTCACTGCCTGCCATTCTGAAAAGGACCCGTTAATTCCTACTCTTTGTTTCCTGTCTGCTAACCAGTTCTCTATCGATGGCAATACCCTACCCCCAATACTATGTGCTCTAATTTTGCACACTAATCTCTTGTGTGGGACCTTGTCAAAGGCTTTTTCAAAGTCCAGATACACCAAATCCACTGGTTCTCCCTTATCCATTCAACTTGTTACATCCTCAAAAAATTCCAGAAGATTAGTCAAGCATGAATTCCCCATAAATCCATGCTAACTTTGACTGATTCTGTCTCTGCTTTCCAAATGCGCTGCTATTACATCTATAATAATTGACTCAAGCATCTTCCCCACTACCGATGTCAGGCTAACTGGTCTATAATTCCCTGTTTTCTCTCTCCCTCCTTTCTTAAAAAGTCCACAGCAATTGATCCAGTGTCAAGAGAACATTTGAAAATGATCACCAATGCATCCACGATTTCTAGGGCCTCCTTGAGTACTCCGGGATGCAGCCTATCAGTCCTAACAGTTTACCTAACACCATTTCCTGACTAATGTGGATATCTCTAAACTAAATTAAAATAAGGGGGAAGTGCAGCGAGACCTGGGTGTCCTTGTACACCAGTCACTGAAATTTGGCGTGCAGGTACAGCAGGCAGTGAAGAAAGCTAATGGCATGTTGGCCTTCATAACGAGAGGATTTCAGTATAGGAATAAAGAGGTTCTTCTGCAGTTGTATAGGGCCCTGGTAAGACCACATCTGGAGTATTGTGTACAGTTTTGGTCTCCTAATTTGAGGAAAGACATCCTTGTAATTGAGGCAGTCCAGCGTAGGTTCACGAGACTGATCCCTGGGATGGCAGGACTGTCATATGAGGAAAGATTGAAAAGACTAGGCTTGTATTCACTGGAGTTTAGAAGGATGAGAGGGGATCTTATAGAGACATATACAATTATAAAAGGCCTACCAGGGAGAAGGCAATTCTGGATTTAGTGTTGTGCAATGAACCTGATCTGAAAAGGTGACTCGAGGTAAAAGAGCCATTAGGATGCAGTGATCACAATATGATAAATTTTACTCTACAAATTGAGAGGGAGAAGGGAAAATCGGAAGTGTCAGTATTACAGTATAGCAAAGGGGATTACAGAGGCATGAGGCAGGAGCTGGCCAGATTTGACTGGAAGGAGGCCCTAGCAGGGAAAATGGTGGAACAGCAATGGCAGGTATTCCTGGGAACAATGCAGAAGTTGCAGGATCAATTTATCCCAAAGAGGATGAAAGATTCTAAGGGGAGTAAGAGGAAAAAAATAGTCAAGGCAAATGTGGGTCCCTTGAAGACAGAAGCGGGGGAATTTATTACGGGGAACAAGGAAATGGCAGACGAGTTGAACAGGTACTTTGGATCTGTCTTCACTAAGGAAGATACAAGCAATCTCCCAGATGTTCTAGTGGCCAGAGATCCTAGGGTGACGGAGGAACTGAAGGAAATCCACATTAGGCAGGAAATGGTGTTGGGTAGACTGATGGGACTGAAGGCTGATAAATCCCCAGGACCTGATGGTCTGCATCCCAGAGTACTTAAGGAGGTGGCGCTAGAAATTGTGGACGCATTGGTGATCATTTTCCAATGTTCTATAGATTCAGGATCAGTTCCTGTGGATTGGAGGGTAGCTAATGTTGTCCCACTTTTTAAGAAAGGAGGGAGAGAGAAAACGGGAAATTATAGACCAGTTAGTCTGACTTCAGTGGTGGGGAAGATGCTGGAGTCAATTATAAAAGACGAAATTGCGGAGCATTTGGATAGTAGTAACAGGATTGTTCCGAGTCAGCATGGATTTACAAAGGGGAAATCATGCTTGACTAATCTTCTGGAATTCTTTGAGGATGTAACTAGGAAAATTGACAGGGGAGAGCCGGTGGATGTGGTGTACCTTGACTTTCAGAAAGCCTTTGACAAGGTTCCACATAGGAGATTGGTGGGCAAAATTAGAGCACATGGTATTGGAGGTTGGGTACTGACATGGATAGAAAATTGGTTGACAGACAGAAAGCAAAGAGTGGGGATAAATGGGTCCCTTTCAGAATGGCAGGCAGTAACTAGTGGGGTACCGCAAGGCTCGTTGCTGGGACCGCAGCTATTTACAATATACATTAATGACTTGGATGAAGGGATTAAAAATACCATTAGCAAATTTGCAGATGATACAAAGCTGGGTGGTAGTGTGAACTGTGAGGAAGATGCTATGAGGTTGCAGGGTGACTTGGACAGGTTGTGTGAGTAGGCGAATGCATGGCAGATGCAGTTTAATGTGGATAAGTGTGAGGTTATCCACTTTGGTGGTAAGAATAGGAAGTCAGAGTATTATCTGAATGGTGTCAAGTTAGGAACAGGGGACGTACAACGAGATCTGGGTGTCCTAGTGCATCAGTCACTGAAAGGAAGCATGCAGGTACAGCAGGCAGTGAAGAAAGCCAATGGAATGTTGGCCATCATAACAAGAGGAGTTGAGTATAGGAGCAAAGAGGTCCTTCTGCAGTTGTACAGGGCCCTAGTGAGACCGCACCTGGAGTACTGTTTGCAGTTTTGGTCTCCAAATTTGAGGAAGGATATTCTTGCTATTGAGGGCGTGCAGCGTAGGTTTACTAGGTTAATTCCTGGAATGGCGAGACTATCATATGTTGAAAGACTGGAGCGACTAGGCTTGTATACACTGGAATTTAGAAGGATGAGAGGAGATCTTATCGAAACGTATAAGATTATTAAGGGGTTGGACACGTTAGAGGCAGGAAACATGTTCCCAATGTTGGGGGAATCCAGAACAAGGGGCCACAGTTTAAGAATAAGGGGTAGGCCATTTAGAACTGAGATGAGGAAAAACCTTTTCAGTCAGAGAGTTGTGAATCTGTGGAATTCTCTGCCTCAGAAGGCAGTGAAGGCCAATTCTCTGAATGCATTCAAGATAGAGCTCTTAAGGATAGTGGAGTCAGGGGGAATGGGGAGAAGGCAGGAACGGGGTACTGATTGAGAATGATCAGCCATGATCACATTGAATGGTGGTGCTGGCTCGAAGGGCCGAATGGCCTACTCCTGCACCTATTGTCTATTGCCTATTGTCTATGACTCTATGACTCTTACAAAAATCACTCAAAATCAGCTCAGCCACACTGTGGCCAAAAAAAACACAAAGTGCTGAGACGTTTTCCAGTGGTTTAACAACTGCAGAGATGCAGATTAGTGGAGTTAACAATCCCCATAAATAATGCTTTAGTCACAAACTTTCTACAGTGTAACTGTTAAGGAAATTACTGCCAGGTATATATTAGAAGCCAATAACCTTTACACAAATTTTACACACCATAAATTTTGGAAAGGGTAAATTATTTTGTCACCGAATACTGACTTGAAGATTTACATTTATTTTCTATTTCTTACAGGTTGCGCCAGCAATCCAAAATAACTCACAAACTGCGGATGGCTGTTAATTTGTTATTCCTGCACTCATTTAATGGCTGAAAAATATGTGATGAATTTAGGTCTCTCACATCTTAGATAGAATTAGCCAGACTTGCATTGTTATCATCTTTTACTTCCAATTGCAGTCAAAACAGGATGCTAAACAAAGTCAATGAATCATTTCTAGTATTTTCTATTTGCTCTCATCTGCCAATGAAACTAAAGCATAAAACACAAAGCCTGAATTCCCCTCACATTTTTTGGACCGGTTAAGGTAATAGAGCTCTTAAGGATAGCGGAGTCAGGGGGTATGGGGAGAAGGCAGGAACGGGGTACTGATTGAGAATGATCAGCCATGATCACATTGAATGGCGGTGCTGGCTCGAAGGGCCGAATGGCCTCCTCCTGCACCTATTGTCTATTGTAGTGGGATTGCTGTTGTTTTATTATTGTCACATGCACTGGGAAGCGATGGAAAACTTCATTTTGCATGTTATCCAAGCAATTTGTACCATACAGTTCTTGAGTACATCAGGTCTTGCGAAAGAGAAAATTAAAAAAGGTACAGAATGTCGTGTTGCAGCTAAAGTGAAAGTGCAGATTTTTTAAAAAAAGCGTAAGGGCCTCAACAAGGTAAATTGGAAGATGGAAATATTCATCGCTAGCATATGGGAGGTCCATTAAAGAACCTGATAACTGGGGGCGAAAAAAAACTGTTCTTGAATTTGGGGACATATGCTTTGATATCTTCTGCCCAAATTCAAGTCAAGTCAAGTCAATTTTATTTGTATAGCACCTTTAAACACAACCCACGTTGACCAAAATGCTGCACATCAGTGCAGGTACTAAAAAAGAACATACAATAGCACACAAACCTAACAACACATACATAAACAGTTTACAGTTCACAGCGCCCCCTCAGAGGGCCTCAAACACTAGGGAGTAGAAATAGGTTTTGATCTTGGACATCTTGGAGTCGATGGAGGGGGCAGTTCTGATTGGGAGAGGGATGCTGTTCCACAGTCTAGGAGCTGCCACCGCGGCACAAAGGGAGGTGGCAAGAAGAGAGAATGACCAGATTGTGCGTGGTCCATGTTGGTTGGTGTTCTGAGGCACCGTATAGACGGAGTGGATGGTGGGGGGTTGGGGCCAATGGAGGCTACTTTGTGTCGTGCACTGGGCTGCATTCACAACTTTGAAATTGTGTCACGCCAAGCATTCATTGGTGCATCTGGGCACCATAGTCTGGTGCACCTGTAGAAAATGGAGACATGCCAAATTTCTTCAGCCTTTTGAGCAAGTAGAGACATTGGTGGGTTCTCCTGGCTGAAGCATGTATATGATTGGGCCAGGACATATTGTTGGTGAGATTTACTCCGAGAAGGTTGAAGCTCTTTGCCTTCTCCACCTCAGCACCATTGATACAGACTGAGTCATGAACTCCACCCTGCTTCCTGAAATCGATGACTTGCTCCTATGTTTTATTGACATTGAGAGAGAGGTCGGTGTCTCGATACCATGTTACTAAGCTCTCAGTGCCTTTCTGTATGATGATTTAAAAAAAAACCACATAGTAACCTCTACCAGTGTACTCAGAAGTAGAGAGAAATACATTTTCATAAAGAAATAGATTACCTGGCCGAATGACCTGAAATGTCATCTTTCCATTTCCTTTCATGGATGCATGCCTAAGTTATTGAATTCCTCCAGCACTTTGTTTTTTTCCCAAAATAATTGAAGTGTTATTTCGGCTGTTAAATGCCTTCATTTACTTCATAAACTTACTTCATACGCTAAACATCCAGATCAAGTCAAGGAGGGTGGTAGTTCCTTAATCCTTTTAATTGGTAATTAGTGGTGTCATGGGGACAATAGACAATAGACAATAGGTGCAGGAGTAGGCCATTCAGCCCAAATGGTGAATCTGTGGATTCCTACTGTCAGATGAAAGGAATTAAAAATATATATTTGCAGGGCTCAGATAAACAGAAGTTCTCTTTTAAATACCCATGAAGAAATTAGTCCTCCATTGCACGAGAAACGTCATCGTCCATATCCTCAGGTTAAATGATAGGACACAATACGATTGAATAGGATAGAACTTTATTTGTCCCTGGAGGGAAATTGATCTGCCGACAGTCATAAAACTCAAGATATACTGTATGAAACATGAAATTAAAGTGACGAATGGAAAGGATTGGGGATGTGCAAAGACAATAGGCAATAGACAATAGACAATAGGTGCAGGAGTAGGCCATTCAATGTGATCATGTGATCATGGCTGATCATTCTCAATCAGTACTCTGTTCCTGCCTTCTCCCCATACCCCCTGACTCCGCTATCCTTAAGAGCTTCTGCCATGCATCCGCCCACTCACGCAACCTGTCCCAGTCACCCTGCAACCTCATAGCATCTTCCTCCCAGTTCACACTACCACCTGGCTTTGTATCATCTGCAAAGACTAGGGGGGGGGAGGGGAGTCAGCCAGTCTACCCCACGACAGAAGGGGGCGGGGGTTGTGCAGTTTGACAGCCACAGGGAAGAAGGATCTCCTGTGGCGTTCTGTGCTGCATCTTGGTGGGACCAGTCTGTTGCTGAAGGTGCTCCTCAGGTTGACCAGTGTGTCATGGAGGGGGTGAGCTGTATTGTCCAGGACGCTCCGCAGTTTGAGGAGCACCCTCCCCTCCATGACCACCTCCCGTGAAAATCCAACTCCGCCCCCAGGACGGAGCCAGCCTTCCTGCTGAGTTTGTTGATCCTGTTGGCGTCCGCGGCCTTCGCCCTGCTGCCCCGGCACACGGCAGCGAAGAAAGAAACCACGTGCCTTTCACTGTCTCAGAGCATGTTGAGAGGCACAGAGGTGGGGACTACATAGGGATGGGTCGGGTACTGCCAAATAACTGAACACTTACCACCAGCCATGAAGTTCTCCTACCTGTTCTCACTGATCTTCCTTTGTGCATATTTGACATTTCCTTCTTGTTTCGAGTTTTGAAAACTCTACGGATTTTTTCCACATCTCGAAGACACTAGTCATTTTGTTTTGGAGTAGGAAAGATAGAAATGATTTAATCTAACTGAATATCCATCAAATTGGCACTTTCCTTATTGATAAAAAAAACAAATCTCAAACCACAGAGAGCTTCCTCAGAATCATTCTGCCAATATAGAAAACATTCAGTTAAAATGTTACCTGAGAACATTTTTTTTTACTTTCTACCTCAGGAGCCTATGATGCAGAATGATTAAGTTGAACACAAATCAAATCATCATCAAAGTTGCTTGGGGGGGGGAGGGGGGAAGCAAACAAATGCCATTACTGTGGGAATCAAAAGCAAAAAAACAAAAATGCCGAATGGTTAAGAGTCAGTGGTTAAGCACAAAATGCTGGAGTAACTCAGCGGGACAGGCAGCATCACTGGAGAGAAGGAATGGGTGAAGTTCACCCATTCCTTCTCTCCAGAGGTGCTGCCTGTCCCGCTGAGTTACTCCAGCATTTTGTGTTTATCTTTGGTATAAATCAGCATCTGCAGTTCCTTCATTCACATGAGTCCGTGGTTGTCCAGTTGAGATGTTGTTGAATGCTTGGTACCACATTTTAGGAAGGATAGACCAAGCGGACCCGTTGGGCCCAAACCTCTCCTGCATTGGTGATTTTGTATGGCAAGATCTGTTCCAGAGTGCACTGCCTGATTGGTTGGAAGAAGGAAAGTCAATACTAACTTTCAGAAGAATTAGATAAATGCTTGAAGGATATAAAATATCAGGGAATGCGAAAGAGCAGGTGTGTGAACAATGAACAGCTCAATAAACCAGCGCAGACATGGTTGGCTGAACACCAGCTGCTCTATGAGGCTTTGTGATACTATCATTGAATGGACCATATTTAAATCACAGGTATCACAAAATGCTGGCGTAACTCAGCGGGTCAGGCAGCATCTTAGGAGAGAAGGAATGGGTGACGTTTCGGGTCGAGACCCTCCTTCAGACGGATGTCAGGGAAGGGGGCAGGAAAAAGATAGGATGTAGTTGGAGACAGGAAGACAGTGGGAGAACTGGGAAGGGGAGGGGAAAGAGAGGGACAGAGGAACTATCTGAAGTTAGAGAAATCAACGTTCATACCGCTGGGGTGTAAGCTGCCCAAGCGAAATATGAGATGCTGTTCCTCCAATTTGCAGTGGGACTCACTGTGACAATGGAGGAGGCCCATGACAGAAAGGTCAGACTGGGAGTGGGAGGGGGAGTTGAAGTTCTGAGCCACCGGGAGATCAGGTTGGTTAAGGCGGACTGAGCGAAGGTGTTGAGCGAAACGATCGCCGAGCCTGCGTTTGGTCTCGCCGATGTAGAGAAGTTGACATATGGAACAGCGGGTACAATAGATGAGGTTGGAGGAGGTGCAGGTGAACCTCTGCCTCACCTGGAAAGACTGTTTGGGTTTTGTTCTCCAGAGATGCTGCCTGACCCGCTGAGTTACTCCAGCACTTAGTGTCTTTTTTTGTAAACCAGCATCTGCAATTCCTTGTTTCTACATTTCTCCTTTTTTTTCCAGTTTGTTTCACAGTAACAATATTTTGCCTGTTTCAGACAGATGCTATTTTGCTTGTTGCCCGAATGGTGTCAGTATAGAGCTGATTCTAACTTTCCAAAGCAGAGCAAATGTCTTCTTTGAATGTAAAGCTGTACTTCTACTCAAAGAGCTTTTGGTGATTTGTTGTAAAAGTAAGTTTATAAATTTGTTTGCTTTGGAGGCTCACATTCCCCACTTTCAGGAATAGTTGCAGAAAATCTATTTCAGGACAGATGGAAAGCTTTCCAGACGAAAGTCTCTGTCCGTAAACTATTCACGGAGGAGTCTCGTTAAACATAAGACATCAAAGAACTTGCTCAGGCTCATTATTGCTATTCTCCGTTTACACCATTTTTAACAAATTGATTTTGTATCTGGATTTCTATTCTGATGTTTATTCATAATTTCAGTCCAATCACCAATGCAATCACTGGAAGAATTCATTCGCATAGACCTCCAAAAATTCACGTCACATTTATGCTATTGCACTCTTGGTCTTGGAGGGGAGGGTGCTCCTCAAACTGTGGAGCATCCTGGACAATACAGCTCACCCCCTCCATGACACACTGGTCAACCTGAGGAGCACCTTCAGCAACAGACCGGTTCCACCAAGATGCAGCACAGAACGCCACAGGAGATCCTTCTTCCCTGTGGCTATCAAACTGCACAACTCCCCCACTTTTTGTCATGGGGTAGACGGAGACTCTTCGGATCGTTCTCCTTGTTGTGGTGAAGAAGCTTGCGTGATTCCGAGAGCGATGCCGTCGGTTTAGTAGGTTTACTAGGTTAATTCCCGGAATGGCGGGACAGTCATATGTTGAAAGACTGGAGCGACTAGGCTTGTATACACTGGAATTTAGAAGGATGAGAGGGGATCTTATCGAAACGTATAAGATTATTAAGGGGTTGGACACGTTAGAGGCAGGAAACATGTTTCTACTGTTGGGAGAGTCCAGAACAAGGGGCCACAGTTTAAGAATAAGGGGTAGGCCATTTAGAACGGAGATGAGGAAAAACCTTTTCAGTCAGAGAGTTGTAAATCTGTGGAATTCTCTGCCTCAGAAGGCAGTGGAGGCCAATTCTCTGAATGCATTCAAGAGAGAGTTAGATAGAGCTCTTAAGGATAGCGGAGTGAGGGGGTATGGGGAGAAGGCAGGAACGGGGTACTCATTGAGAGTGATCAGCCATGATCGCATTGAATGGCGGTGCTGGCTCGAAGGGCTGAATGGCCTACTCCTGCACCTATTGTTTAGTGTCTATTGTCTATTATAAGCACTAGCTTCTGGTAGGGCCACCCATGGAGGTATGGTCGAGGATGAGGGTACAGACTAAGAACGATCCAACGTACAAGACCTCAACGGCGGACCAGGCGGACAAAGTTGTCTTGAACTCAACGGCTGTGAAGGCGGATGAAGGCTGCAACAGATCTATCAGCTCCGATCGTCTTGGTTCCCTTGCCATTGGAATTAGTTGATTGATTTGTGAAGGACCGCTTGCTTCTTGGAGAGCAACATCAAGTACACGTTAAACAAACACACGCACAGGCGTCTTCGTTCTGACATCGGAACGTAGACCATCATCCTCGACCTCGAGGGATAGCCACGACGACAACGAGGCTGAGACTGAGACTGGGACTGCCCCCCTCCCAGTCTTTGCACATTCCCAATCTTTTCTACTCATCACTTTAATTTCATGTTTCATGTATTTTGTGTTTGTTATGACTGTTGGCAGTTCAATTTCCATCCTGGGATAAATAAAGTTCTATCGTGTAGTATTGTAGTGTATTGGTACTTTTACTCCGGGCATAAGCTTTTTATGGTTGCACTGGTAATAATGCCTCATCACACTAACAATGTCTTTCATGACTGTTTAACCGCAAGATCAGAGCGGTGTGTACATTTCCGTCTGATATTGACTGAACACAGATGTCTGCCACTGGCCTGAAACCGAGGAGCTATTGGTTTGACATGTTTTGGTGCTTTATTTCACTCTCCTTTGTCTTCAAATAAAAATTGTACTTTGCCTGCAAAAGGTTGGAATTAAACACCATTAAGAATGAATGGCGGTAAGACCGCATTTAGTGAATCTGCATAACAAAACCAGATAAATCTTCCATTGGTATAACATCCCAATACCTGACATGAGCTCAGTTCCCTGCATCTGCCTGATGCTGGCCCATATCCTTCATAAAGTTAGGAAAAGGGGACCTACAACGAGATCTGGGTGTCCTAGTGCATCAGTCACTGAAAGGGAGCATGCAGGTACAGCAGGCAGTGAAGAAAGCCAATGGAATGTTGGCATTCATAACAAGAGGAGTTGAGTATAGGAGCAAAGAGGTCCTTCTGCAGTTGTATAGGGCCTGAGTGAGACCGCACCTGGAGTACTGTGTGCAGTTTTGGTCTCCAAATTTGAGGAAGGATATTCTTGCTATTGAGGGCGTGCAACGTAGTTTTACTGGGTTAATTCCAGGAGTGGCGGGACTGCAGTATGTTGAAAGACTGGAGCGGCTAGGCTTGTATACACTGGAATTTAGAAGGATGAGAGGGGATCTTATCTAAACATATAAGAGTCAGGAGGTATGGGGAGAAGGCAGGAACGGGGTACTGATTGAGAATGATCAGCCATGATCACGTTGAATGATGGTGCTGTCTCGAAGGGCCGAATGGCCTACTCCTGCACCTATTGTCTATTGTCTATTGTCTATTGTCTAAACATGGCATCAATTTTGACTCTGAGCTGGGCTATGGACACAACCTGGAGCCATGGGCAGCGGTAGACCTGCTACCTTACAGCACTTGTAGTGCTGGATTTCTATTATTATATTTATTCATAATTGCACTCCAATCATCAGTGCATACCCGGGTTCGATCCCGACTACGGCGGCTGTCTGTACGGAGTTTGTACGTTCTCCCCGTGACCGCGTGGGTTTTCTCCAAGATCTTCGGTTTCCTCCCACACTCCAAAGACGTACAGGTATGTAGGTTAATTGGCTGGTTATAACTGTGTTCATTGTTCCTAGTGTGCGCAGGATAGTGTTAATGTGGGGGGATCGCTGGTCGGTGCGGACTCGGTGGGCCGAAGGGCCTGTTTCTGCGCTGTATCTCTAAACCAAACTAAACCATCACCAAGACAAACTATTTTCACTTTCCAAACATTGACTAACTCTGCTCCTGTCTCTTAGTTCATTTGTGGCTGGGACCCCACCTTTGTAGACTTGACTATTGCAATTCCCTGCCCCTGCTCTTCATTAATGTGAGAACATTTAAGAATCCACTGCCTGTGTTCAAAGCCATTGTGAGCCACATTTTTAGTTTAGTTTAGTTTATTGTCACATGTGCCGAGATACAGTGGACGTGCACCCATCCTGTACAATTAAATGAACTGCTTTTTTATTTGTGAACATTTGGAAAATTGTAACCATATGGCCTGATGGGATGAGTAAATTAAAGCTTAAAGTTGTGGCGGTGCCCGGGGGCTAGGCCACTCCCTGGGTCATTCCCCTGGGAACAGAGTGGTCTGGTGCTATGGGGTTTGCTGGAAGGGGTTATTGTTTTGACTCGTGGGGATGACTGAGTGAGTGTATGTTCGTTACAGCATTAAAATTATTGTTACTTTTTACCTGATATCTGGCCTGATTCCTGTCGCGTCCAGACCCACTACAAAGCATAGTTAATAGAGCGGCACGGTGGCGCAGCAGTAGAACTACTGCCTTACAGCATCAGAGACCCGGGTTCGATCCCAACTACAGGAGCCGTCTGTACGGAGTCTGTACGTTCTCCCCGTGACCTGCGTGGGTTTTTTTTCCAAGATCTTTGGTTTCCTCCCACACTCCAAAGACGTAGAGGTCTGTAGGTTAATTGGCTTGGCAAAACTGTATAAATGTAAAATTGTCACTAGTGTGTGGTGTTAATGTGCCAGGATCATTGGTCGGTGCGGACTCAGTGGGCTGAAGGACCTGTTTCCACGCTGTATCTCTATGTGCAAGATACATCTTCTGGATGCACTGGGACGCATCCTCAGTGATGTGACCTGGGGTCATCGGGTGTTTCGGGTCTCACAACATCAGACACCCCTCGCCCAGGCGACCCAGTCGGGGTTGATCGGGCCTCGACTAGCGTCCCAGCAGCAACTGCCCACGGATCAGCCCTCTGAATCCAAAGCCATCTAGTGGCTTTCTCTGCGGCTTCGCTTGCGGATTGAATGGCCCTCTTCTTTGCCAGCCCCGTAATGCCCAACTGGTTGAGGACTTTGCAGAGTGAGCGTCCTGCAAAGCCTCTACAGCCCACCTCTATGGGTTCATAGCGTGTCTTCCAGCCTCTGTGCCGGCACATCTCCACCAGCTCCTGGTACTTTGCACGTTTCCTTTCATTTGCTTCTTCCATACGCTCTTCCTAGGGCACTGTCAGCTCCACAATGATCAGCTGTTTGTCACTCTAAACTAAACTAAATATGAAAGTGAAAATATGAAAATATGAAAATATGAAATGTTAATTGTGCTGATATTTTTGTCCATGGCAATAAAAATCTTTGGGTTTGTAATTAACTGAAAAAAAATTAGATTATATGTAAAATCTCTTAATTGAAGTGGTGATTCTATGCAGTAATTGTTTAGGATGCGCCATTCAGAAAGACCGTGAAAAGACAAGGTTGACCAAGCCTGCAGAGTCATTAATTTGGTGGAGACAAGGGGATGTCAGCAATTATTCATGGGATTAGAGATCTGCAGAAAAAGAATGGAGCAATGCAGCATTAGAAAAGCAGAAACAATTGAACCGAGGATTAGCTTTTCTAAGTTGAGCCTTTTTGCAATGTAATTCCAAGTTGTCTGCATTAATGTTAAAAGATCATGTATTGTCTTTCTGCCGACTTCTCAGCACGCAACAAAAGCTTTTCACTACCTCGATACAGGTGACAATAAACTAAACTGAACTGAACTGAAAGACAAACGGTCAAGGCGGAGGTGAGGAATGGCCGAACTCTGCTGAGGTGTGAACCAGGAAGAAACTAAATGGTCTTATGGGATTTTCAGTGGCAACTAAAGTGCAGGAAATTGAAGGGCACTGTTCCAGGCATTGATTAATATTTGTCCGAATACGGAGGGATAAAGCTAAGCACGGTGGCGCAGCGGTAGAGTTGCTGCCTTACAGCGCTTGCAGCGCCACAGAACCCGGGTTCGATCCCGACTACGGGTGCTGTCTGTACGGAGTTTGCACGTTCTCCCCGTGACCTGCGTGGGTTTTCTCCGAGATCTTAGGTTTCCTCCCACACTCCAAAGACGTACACGTTTGTAGGTTAATTGGCTTAGTTTAAATGTAAATTGTCCCTAGTAAGATAGTGTTAATGTGTGAGGATCGCTGGTCAGTGGGCCGAAGGGCCTGTTTCTGCGCTGTATCTCTAAACTAAACTAAACACAGAAGGACGATTCACATAGCCATGAAAGAGTAAGGAGATTGGAACTGAGGCCAACATCCCCCGTGACCACGGAGATTCAAGAAACTGCAGGATATCTCTGAAGAAGGGTCTCGACCCGAAATGTCACCCATTCCTTCTCTCCAGAGATGCTGCCTGACCCGCTGAGTTACTCCAGCATTTTGTGATACCTTCGATTTGTACCCGCATCTGCAGTTATTTTCCTACGCAGGATATCTCTCTGTGGTTAAGTATATAACTTTTCCCTTAATAAATCCTTATTTGTTTTTACGTGACTTCCATTCATTTTGTCTTGTCTTAAAACTTTTCAGTCCTACCTTCCCAAGATCCAATATTCTAGAGTTGCCTCCCAACATCTCTCTACCTCCAATTCCAATTTTAAGATATTCCTTAAGCTTATCCGGGCAAAGGGCAACAGAGATTTTGGATGACCTTAAATTTATTAAAGAAGTTCCAATAAAAGGTCATTACTTAAATTGCTGATTATTTATTTCTCCACTGATGACATGACTTGAAAGTATATCATCACCACGGTCCATCTTCATAACAAGGTCTGCCCAACACCATTATGGGTATACCTTCACCAGATAAGTAGAACTCTGCTATCTTCACAAGAAAACTGATGGATACACAAAAAAATGCTGGCCTTGCAAGAACATTCACATTCTGAAAAATATATTAATTTTAAAAACAAGCATCAGATCTACTCATAGTATAAGAAAATAACTGCAGATGCTGGTACAAATCGATTTATTCACAAAATGCTGGAGTAACTCAGCAGGTCAGGCAGCATCTCGGGAGAGAAGGAATGGGTGACGTTTCGGGTCGAGACCCTTCTTCAGACTGGTGAATTACGTTGGTGAATTCAGACTGAAGAAGGGTCTCGACCCGAAACGTCACCCATTCCTTCTCTCCCGAGATGCTGCCTGACCTGCTGAGTTACTCCAGCATTTTGTGAATAATTAGATCTACTCATCCTTTTGAATGCCCTTAGTATATGTCATCCTCCAGCACTTAGCTATCCACGATGTAAAGCTTAGCTTTAAGGCGAGAGTGGAAACGTTTAAAGCAGATGTGTGGGACAAGTTTTTTCACACATAAAATGTTGGGTGCCTGGAACGCGCTGCAAGGGATGGTTTTGGATGCAGACGTGATAATGGTGTTTAAGAGGCTTTTATATAGGAGCATGGGAATGCAGGAGTGCAGGGATATGGAATATATGCAGGCAGAGGAGATTTGTTTAACTTGGCAGCATTCAGTAGGGACTTTGTGTGCCGAAGGGCCTGTTCCTGTGCTGTATTGTTCGAAGTTCTATGTTTGATGTTCTTTGCTCTAAATGCAAAGCTCCTTCACTGCAGACCAGTTGAAGAAAGCGGACAAGGAGAAGGCAAAGGTGGGCCCTGAAGGGCAACCTTGGTAAGTATTGCTTTGCCAAGGAATCAAAGGTTCTTTGGACTCTAATATCCAGTCTTGATGTAGTAGTTTGAATTTGCATGGTGTTAATTTGCATGGTGTTCCTAGTAGCATGAATTTGCATGACAAAGGTGAATGGCGTTAAGGGATGTAGGAAAATAACTGCAGATGCTGGTACAAATCGAACGTATCATAAAATGCTGGAGTAACTCAGCGGGTCAGGCAGCATCTAGGAGAGAAGGAATGGGTGACGTTTCGGGTCGAGACCCTTCTTCAGACTCATGGTGTTAAGAATGGTGTTAAGATAAGCTTGCAGGTCCGTCCAGTTCAGTTTATTGTCACGTGTACCGAGGTACACTAAGATTCCACTGCAACGACTCAGGATTTGGTTGCTGCAACCAAAGTTGTGGCTTTGACCGTGAGCCAGCACATGATGTTTGGGACTACAAGTGTTAAAATGAACTGACTACATGTGCTGCAACGTTTGGGCTCCAGGCAAAGCCCTGTGGCAGGCAGGAGTTGGTTCCCCCTGTGTCAAGTGTCATTTCTCGAAGGATCTCTGGTTGGGCTCGAAGTGCACTAAGCAACCCATTTTACATGCCTTTTGACTTATGTCTGCAGGCTTCCAGAACAAGGGGCCACAGTTTAAGAATAAGAGGTAGGCCATTTAGAACGGAGATGAGGAAGAACTTTTTCAGTCAGAGAGTGGTGAAGGTGTGGAATTCTCTGCCTCAGAAGGCAGTGGAGGCCAGTTCGTTGGATGCTTTCAAGAGAGAGCTGGGTAGAGCTCTTAAGGATAGCGGAGTGAGGGGGTATGGGGAGAAGGCAGGAACGGGGTACTGATTGAGAGTGATCAGCCATGATCGCATTGAATGCCGGTGCTGGCTCGAAGGGCTGAATGGCCTACTCCTGCACCTATTGTCTATTGTGTATTGTCTATCGTCTATTCCCTGTAAAACCCTCGTCTAAGTCCCTGGAGCAGTCTCCAGGAATGACATAGTTCACTGGAAGCTGGTGGTAGGGACATCTTAACGTGTGTGGAATTCCTACCAGAAAGCCGCCTTCAGCAATAAACAGGGCAGAGCTTGGCACTACCAGTGTCTCGTGTCAAAACAGCATGGAAACATTTTCTTTGGGCCTCTGACCATCTCAAATCTTATCTATATCCCATTTTATTCTCCCTCTCATCCCATCACCTTCCCCAGATTCGAGCAACCACCTGCGCACGAGGGGCATTTTACGTTGGTGAATTAATCTACCGACTGGGTAGATTGTTGGGATGTGGGAGGAAACAGGAGCATCCCAGCGTATCCTACGGGGAAACAGGGAGAGCGTCCAAAATCTACAAGGACTGCATCAAAGGTCAGGATTGAATCCAGGTCTCTAGTGTGGTGAGACAACAGTATCAACCACTCCTCAAGGTATGTCCTATTATACAACCACTGTGCCACTGTGGCTTCAAAGTATGTTCCCCCTGCTGTTGGTCTGCTTCGTAACAAGAGGAGTTGAGTATAGGAGCAAAGAGGTTGTACCGGGCCCTGGTGAGACCGCACCTGGAGTACTGTGTGCAGTTTTGGTCTCCAAATTTGAGGAAGGATATTCTTGCTATGGAGGGCGTGCAGCGTAGGTTCACTAGGTTAATTCCCGGAATGGCGGGACTGTCGTATGTTGAAAGGCTGGAGCGATTGGGCTTGTATACACTGGAATTTAGAAGGATGAGGGGGGATCTTATTGAAACATATAAGATAATTAGGGGATTGGACACATTAGAGGCAGATAACATGTTCCCAATGTTGGGGGAGTCCAGAACAAGGGGCCACAGTTTAAGAATAAGGGGTAGGCCATTTATAACGGAGATGAGGAAGAACTTTTTCAGTCAGAGGGTGGTGAAGGTGTGGAATTCCCTGCCTCAGAAGGCAGTGGAGGCCAGTTCGTTGGATGCTTTCAAGAGAGAGCTGGATAGAGCTCTTAAGGATAGCGGAGTGAGGGGGTATGGGGAGAAGGCAGGAACGGGGTACTGATTGAGAGTGATCAGCCATGATCGCATTGAATGGCGGTGCTGGCTCGAAGGGCTGAATGGCCTACTCCTGCACCTATTGTCTATTGTCTATTGTCTATTGTGAAGAGGAACGCACAGGATAGAGTGGATGTGGAGAGTATGTTTCCACCAGTGGGAGAGTCTAGGACTAGAGGTCATAGTCTCAGAATCAAAGGACGTTCTTTTAGGAAGGAAATGAGGAAGAATTTCTTCAGTCAGAGGGTAGTGAATCTGTGGAATTCTTTGCCACAGAAGGCTGTGGAGGCCAAGTCAGTGGATATTTTTAAGGCATAGATCGATAGATTCTTGATTAGCACGGGTGTCAGAGATAATGGGGAGAAGGCAGGAGAATGGGGTTTGGAGGGAGAGATAGATTCTGCCAGGACTGAATGGCGGAGTTGACTTGATGGGCCGAATTGCCTAATTCTACTCCTATCACTTGTGACCTTATGATCAGTGCAGAGAATGGTACAAGACACAAAATGCTGGAGTAACTCAGCCGGTCAGGCAGCATGTCAGGAGAATAGGAATGGGGGATGTTTCCTGTCGAGACCCATCTCCCATCTGGTTTGGTAACTCACATAGAAACATAGAAACATAGAAAATAGTTGCAGGAGTAGGCCATTCGGCCCTTCGAGCCTGCACCACCATTCAATATGATCATGGCTGATCATCCAACTCAGTATCCCATACCTGCCTTCTCTCCATACCCCCTGATCCCTTTAGCCACAAGGGCCACATCTAACTCCCTCTTAAATATAGCCAATGAACTGGCCTCAACTACCCTCTGTGGCAGAGAATTCCACAGATTCACCACTCTCTGTGTGAAAAAAAACTTTCTCATCTCAGTCCTAAAAGACTTCCCCCTTATCCTTAAACTGTGACCCCTTGTTCTGGACTTCCCCAACATCGGGAACAATCTTCCTGCATCTAGCCTGTCCAACCGCTTAAGAATTTTGTAAGTTTCTGTAAGATCCCCCCTCAATCTTCTAAATTCCAGCGAGTACAAGCCGAGTCTAACCAGTCTTTCTTCATATGAAAGTCCTGCCATCCCAGGAATCAATCTGGTGAACCTTCTCTCTACTCCGTCTATGGCAAGAATGTCTTTCCTCATATTAGGAGACCAAAAGGATAATGAGACCCAGTGTCACCCATTCAACAGTTCAACAGTTCAACAGTTCAACAGAGCTTTATTTGTCATTCGGTACCAAGGTACCGAACGAAACTTCATAGCAGTCACACACAAAAGAACACAAGACACATGACCCCAACAGAAACGTCCATCACAGTGACTCCAAACACCCCCTCACTGTGATGGAGGCAACAAAACTTCCACTCTCTTCCCCACGCCCACGGACAGACAGCTCGTCCCCGACCGACCCGCACAGTCCCCGCAAGGGGGTGGAAGTCCCCCCGGCCGAGCCGCACCGGGCGCTGAAACGTCTCGCGGCCGAACCGGGCGATGGAAGGCCCCGCGACCGAGCCTTGCGCAGCTAAGTCCCGCGGCCGAGCCGCACCGGGCGATGTTAAGTCCCGCGGCCGAGCCGCACCAGCGATGTAAAGCCCCGCGGCCGAGCCGCACCGGGCGATGTTGGGCCCCGCGGCCGAGCCGCTCCGGCACTCCAGAGATGCGGGCTGCCCCGCTGAGTTACTCCAATGTTTTGTGCCCATCTTCAGTGTAAGCCAGCATCGGCAGTTCCTTCCTACACAGAGAATAGTCCAGTCATGTTTGGGACTATACACGAGTGAAATCTGACCGGGATCAGCAGCTTGGATCAGGAAGGTGATGTACTGCTAATTGCTGGCAGAGTGGACATCAACAGTGGCTTGATGGTTAAATGAAGTAGAAGCTGATGAGATCTGCTTGAAATCACCTTTTTCAGGCTGAATTGAAGCAGTGAATGAAAAATTTGAAGATCACTGTATCTTTCCAGCCGAACTTCCAGAGTGTGCAGTGGCCCAAGCAAAGTGCCCCTCCTGCCTGCAAACATGCATCCTGGGATTTCAAATTGTCAGCTGCAGATAAAAGACTTGCCGCCTAAACCCAGCTAAAATATATTGTGTCTAAGAATCCCTCAGGACCCGCATGGGATCTTCAATTTTTTTTTTTTAGATTTAGATTTAGATTCTACAGCGCGGAAATAGGCCCTTTCGGCCCACCAAGTCCGTGCCACCCAGCGATCCCCGCACATTAACACTATCCTACACACACCAGGGACAATTTTTTACATTTTACCCAGTCAATTAACCTACAAACCTGCACGTCTTTGGAGTGTGGGAGGAAACTGAAGATCTCAGAGAAAACCCACGCAGGTCACGGGGAGAACGTACAAACTCCATACAGACGGCGCCCGTAGTCAGGATCGAATCTGAGTCTCCGGCGCTGCATTCGCTGTAAGGCAGCAACTCTACCGCTGCGCCACCGTGCCGCACAATTATTCCTGTTTTAGTCAGATACCTGAATTTATTGTTCTGGTGCTTGACGAAATGGTGTTCCCTCGTACCAATTTCCCCAAAGTGTCCTAAAAATAGCAACGACCCTTATTAACGTATTTTAATGGGATCAGTGTTCATTGCAGGTGGCTGCTGGGGACATCTAACGAGCACCTTTGTCATTTTTCTGACCACTAGAGGTCTGAAGCATTCTACTGTGAAAATGGGGCACGTGGAACGATAATGTCACATTCAGAACTCAGTGAATTGCAAGTAAATTTCTAGTTGTGTAATTCTAATTATATGGACAAAGTATTCACTTTGTTATTCACTGTATGACAGTGAAATTCACTTTGCATTGCTCGCACTTTTCCCCCATTAACATAAAAAGCATGAAATAAAACTAAATATTTTCTTTCCAAGAAAATAATTGAAATCATCTTTAGAACGGTGGCACGGTGGCGCAGCGGTAGAGTTGCTGCCTTACAGCGAATGCAGCGCCGGAGACTCAGGTTCGATCCAGACTACGGGCGCCGTCTGTACGGAATTTGTACGTTCTCCCCGTGACCTGCGTGGGTTTTCTCCGAGATCTTCGGTTTCCTCCCACACTCCAAAGACGTACAGGTATGTAGGTTAATTGACTGAGTAAATGTAAAAAATTGTCCCTAGTGTGTGTAGGATAGTGTTAATGTGCGGGGATCGCTGGGCGGTGCATACTCGGTGGGCCGAAGGGCCTGTTTCCGCGCTGTATCTCTAAATCTAAATCTAGAACACCTTTGCTTAACTAACAGCACACCAGTGCTTCACTGATATGCTTGTAGTTTTAGTTTTAGGTTTAGAGACACAGCGTGGAAACAGGCCCACTTCGGCCCACCTAGTCCACGCCGACCAGCGGGCGTTAACAATATCCCAAACACACACTAGGGACAATTTAGATTTGTACCAACCGATTAACCTACAAACCTACACGTCTTTGGCATGTGGGAAGCAACCGAAGATCTCAGAGAAAACCCACGCGGTCATGGGGAGAACATATAAACTCTGTACAGACAAGCACCCGTAGCCAGGATTGAACCTGGGTCTCTGGTGCTGTAAGCGCTGTAAGGCAGCAACTCTACTGCTGTGCCACTGTGCTGCCTGAGTATAGTTGTAGTATAGTAACAGTACTACAGTACATCTAATGGCCCCATAGCAGAAGCGTCCACGTTGCGGGGCTGGGAACTGCAAGTGTCCTGAGCAAATTCTGCCACCACCATCGCCTACTGTACAAGTGATGGCTCCCACTGATTGCCGACGGAAGCTTGCGCCCTTTTCAGGGACGGACGATGACAGCGATGTGACATTTGAATGATGGACACGAAAGAAGAAGAATTGCATCTAGTTTTAAGTAATACTGCAAATTCTGCATCAACTTATAACAGACTATTACTGCCAAAGATCAGATTTAAACGGATGAACGGTCGGACAAAATCCAAACTTACCATAATGGCAGAGGTGAGCAAATGCATGAACAAAAGGAAAAAGCCACTGAAACATAGCAGGATATCTGGACACTTTCAATTTACATTGCAGTACATTTCTGCAATCACAGCAAAAGCTCACCAACACTCTACTGACTTCGAAGAATGAGCAGATTCGGTCTATCACTGAATATTATGAACTTCCGCCGGTGTAGACAATAGACAATAGACAATAGACAATAGACAATAGACAATAGACAATAGACAATAGACAATAGACAATAGACAATAGACAATAGACAATAGGTGCAGGAGGAGGCCATTCGGCCCATCGAGCCAGCACCGCCATTCAATGTGATCATGGCTGATCATTCTCAATCAGTACCCCGTTCCTGCCTTCTCCCCATACCCCCTGACTCCGCTATCCTTAAGAGCTCTATCCAGCTCTCTCTTGAATGCATTCAGAGAATTGGCATCCACTGCCTTCTGAGGCAGAGAATTCCACAGATTCACAAGTCTCTGACTGAAAAAGTTTTTCCTCATCTCAGTTCTAAATGGCCTACCCCTTATTCCTAAACTGTGGCCCCTTGTTCTGGACTCCCCCAAACATTGGGAACATGTTTCCTGCCTCTAACGTGTCCAACCCCTTAATAATCTTATACGTTTCGATAAGATTTCCTCTCATCCATCTAAATTCCAGTGTATACAAGCCTGTGTACAGTAAAGAGCTTGATAAATGGTTGCATCACAGCTTGGTTCAGTAACTTAAATGCTCAGGAACTAAAGAGGCCACAGAGACTGGTAGACATTTCCTGGTCCATCATGGATACTGACCTCCCTTCCATCAATAGTGTCAGTAGGAGGCAGTGTCTCAAAAAGGCAGCCAATATTAATCATCAATGATCAACATCACCCTGGCCTTTCTCTCATCTCACTGCTACCAGAGGGACGAAGGGACAGGAGCCTGAAAACCATGTCCTCCAGGTTCAAGAACAGCTTCTTTCCAGCAGACATCACCGCAGACACCGGGCGGCACGGTGGCGCAGCGGTAGAGTTGCTGCCTTACAGCGAATGCAGCGCCGGAGACTCAGGTTCGACTCTGACTACGGGCGCCGTCTGTACGGAGTTTGTACGTTCTCCCCGTGACCTGCGTGGGTTTTCTCCGAGATCTTCGGTTTCCTCTCACACTCCAAAGACGTACAGGTATGTAGGTTAATTGGCTGGGCAAATGTTTAAAAAAAATTGTCCCTCGTGTGTGTAGGATAGTGTTAATGTGCGGGGATCGCTGGGCGGCGTGGACCCGGTGGGCCGAAGGGCCTGTTTTCGCGCTGTACCTCTAAACAAATCAGGCTCTTGCAAGCGTCTGAAGTCTGAAGAAGGGTCTCGACCCGCAACGTCACCCATTTCTTTCTCTCCAGTGATGCTGCCTGTCCCGCTGAGTTACTCCAGCATTTTGTGCCTATGTTCAGGCTCTTGAACACTGCACAACACTAACGACTGCCACAGCAACCGCGATCTTCCACGGACTTTGTTTTTGCTTATGCCACAGACTTTGGTTTGTTAATGTGTGGTATTATTGATTATTGCAGATTTTGATAATTGCCGTTAAGCTGCAGCAAGCAGGAATTTCATTGTTCCATCGCCGGTACATATGACAATTATACAGCCTTGACTCTTGATTTCACTCCGGGCATTTGTTGATGAAATCCATTAACCAAGCTAAGTATCGTTTTGGCATGGGTTCTTGAATCAAAAAGAAACATACAGAGCCTAATTGGTTTTGTAATTATGATGAAAACAATTTTAATGCTGCGTTGGTAGATGATTTCTCAATTTAAGCATGACTGTACCAAGAGATGTTACAACTTTAATTCTGCCCTGCGGATAGAGAATTGAATGAGCGCGGAGTCAGTCTTATTGCATGTTAGGGACCTTTCTGGTAACATCAGACCCAGGTAATATTCTGCTCTGAATTGTTCTGAATGGAGCAGTGCAGCCATTAACAATATTGCTGAATGAAAATTGATTAACTGTGGCCTTGCAGGCAAGAAATGCTGCTTTCATTATAGATAAAGCCTGTTGCAAATATTTATAATGCAATATGTTTGATGAGTGGTATTCAATGAATCAGGCGCTTGGCGTTCTCTATAAAACGTCGCATTCCAATTTCTTTAAAATGAGGTATGAGAGGCTTAATGAGTTGTGCCCCACATTTGCAACTTGGAAGCAGCTGTTTTTTTTGCAGAGTTTTGCTCATGGGAACTAAAGTGTGTGCACAGAGGTTTACTCACCAGTCTTTCAACATGCTGGAAATTGTTAATGACAGTGAAATTGAATCTCTGAATGCCTGACTTTATTGACTTTGAAAATGAGCTAAACAATTGAGAAGTTTTAAAACTTTCACTTTACAATTTAAAATGTATGACTAACTCCCAATGCAGTCTCACGTTGCAGCAGATCAATTGAAAAATTAAGCTTAGAGCAGTCACTTTACTCTGCATTTTGTTTGCTTAACAGAGTGCGCATGATTTAAATATGGAAAAGCATAGAACATAGAAAAATAGGTGCAGGAGCAGGCCATTCGACCTTTTGAGCCAGCACCGCCATTCAATATGATCATGGCTGATCATCTGAAATCAGTACCCCGTTCCTGCTTTTTCCCCATATCCCTTGATTCCTTTAGCCCTAAGAGCTAAATCTAACTCTCTTGAGAACATCCAGTGAATTGGCCTCCACTGCCTTCTGTGGCAGAGAATTCCACAGATTCACAGCCCTCTGGGTGAAGTTTTTCCTCATCCCAGTCCTAAATGGCCTACACCTTATTCTTAAACTGTGACCCCTGGTTGTGGACTCCCCCAACATCGGGAACATTTTTCCTGCATCCAGCCTGTCCAATCCCTTAAGAATTTTACGTTTTTTTATAGATCCCCTCTCATCCTTCTAAATTCCAGTGAATACAAGCCCAGTCGGCCCATTCTGTCACTATATTTTAGTCCTGCCATCCCGGGAATTAACCCAGTGAACTTACGCTGCACTCCCTCAATAGCAATCTTCAGTCAACGTTAAACTACAGCAAAATTTGATATGACCTGGGTTCTGCACTGAAATCAAGCCAGAGTGGGCAGCACGGTGGAGCAGCGATAGAGTGCAGCCTTACAGCCCTTGCAGTGCCGGGGACCCGGGTTCGATCCCGACTGCGGGCGCTGTCTGTACGGAGTTTGTACGTTCTCCCCGTGACCTGCGTGGGATTTCCCCGAGATCTTCGGTTTCCTCCCACAGTCCATAGACGTATAGGTTTGTAGGTTGTATAAGAAAATAACTGCAGATGCCGGCACAAAATGCTGGTGTAACTCAGCAGGTCAGGCAGGTCTGAAGAAGGGTCTCGACCCGAAACGTCACCCATTCCTTCTCTCCTGAGATGCTGCCTGACCTGCTGAGTTACTCCAGCATTTTGTGAATAAATAGGTTTGTAGGTTAATTGACTTGGGTTTGTATATTTGGTATAAGTGCAAAATTGTCCCCTGGTGTGTGTAGACTTGTGTAAGTGTGTGGGGATCACTGGTCGGTGCGGACTCGGTGGGCCGAAGGGCCTGTTTCAGTGCTGTATCTCTCAGCTAAACCAAACGAAACTAAACAAAGTGAGTTCACGAGATGTCACCTATTCCTTCAACAGAATAGCACAAGATCACAACATGCTAGTGTGGTTTAAAACACCACTGTCTAGCTCTCTCCTTGTTACACTTGTCAGTAGTGGAAATAACACAAGGAAATCAAAGCAATTTACAGAAAGGCAGACTCATCAAAAATATCACATCATTGTCAGCTTTGGTCGAAGGATATCACCGTCGAGGCCTCATAATGGACCATGATCTCTCACCTCTTGTCTCAACGTCTCAGCTGTAGCCATCTGTTATTTCTGTGACAGTATAAATCTATCACTTTCAATGCCTTCCGTGACATTGGGCGCCACTGCTACCATTGCGCATTTAGGGTATAGGTAATTTAATGTTCTAATCTAAGCATTGAAAATAGACTCAGAAGAAGTGCCAAAAACAGCTGCTTTATTTTTACAGGACAATGTGAATGCACCATCAGAAGGGCATCTAGAGTGATTATGGAGATGCTGCGATCTTAGACCTTGCTGAAATTGCTCAACCTCTTTGAGACAAAAGAAAATGCCACCAAAACTGCTGCCTCACAGCGCTTGCAGCGCCAGAGGCCCGGGTTAGATCCCGACTACGGGTGCTGTCTGTGCGGAGTTTGTACGTTCTCCCCGTGAACGTTTGGGTTTTCTCCGA
Organism: Rhinoraja longicauda; assembly: GCF_053455715.1. Classification (NCBI taxonomy): domain Eukaryota; kingdom Metazoa; phylum Chordata; class Chondrichthyes; order Rajiformes; family Arhynchobatidae; genus Rhinoraja; species Rhinoraja longicauda. Next base: position 135,407,193 of record NC_135953.1, on the reverse strand, counting down.
GGTTTCCGGTTTCCTCCCACACTCCAAAGACGTGCAGGTTTGCAGGTTAATTGACTGGGTAATATGTAAAAATTGTCCCTTGTGTGTGTAGGATAGTGTTAATGTGCGGGGATCGCTGGGTGGCGCGGACTCGGTGGGCCGAAGGGCCTGTTTCCGCGCCGTATCTCTAAAATCTAAAGTGCCCTTCTTCACCCGCCGACAGGACACAAAGTGCTGGAGCAATTCAGCGGGTCAATATTTCTGGAGCAAATCAGTGGGTCAATATCTCTGGAGTAATTCAGCGGGTCAGGATCTCTGGAGTAATTCAGTGGGTCAATATCCCTGGAGTAATTCAGCGGGTCAATATCACTGGAGTAATTCAGCGGGTCAGGATCTCTGGAACAAATCAGCGGGTCATTATCTCTAGAGCAATTCAGTGGGTCAATATCTCTGGAGTAATTCAGCGGGTCAATATATCTGGGGTAATTCAGTGGGTCAATATCTCTGGAGTAATTCAGCGGGTCAATATCACTGGAGTAATTCAGCAGATCAATATCTCTGGAGTAATTCAGTGGGTCAATATCTCTGGAGTAATTCAGCAGATCAATATCTCTGGAGTAATTCAGTGGGTCAATATCTCTGGAGTAATTCAGCGGGTCAGGACCTCTGGAGCAAATCAGCGGGTCAATATCACTGGAGTAATTCAGCAGATCAATATCTCTGGAGTAATTCAGCAGATCAATATCTCTGGAGTAATTCAGCGGGTCAATATCTCTGGAGTAATTCAGCGGGTCAATATCACTGGAGTAATTCAGCGGGTCAATATCTCTGGAGTAATTCAGCAGATCAATATCTCTGGAGTAATTCAGCGGGTCAATATCTCTGGAGTAATTCAGCGGGTCAATATCTCTGGAGTAATTCAGTGGGTCAATATCACTGGAGTAATTCAGCGGGTCAGGACCTCTGGAGCAAATCAGCGGGTCAATATCTCTGGAATAATTCAGCGGGTGATATTTCTGGAGCAATTCAGCGGATCAATACCTCTGGAGTAATTCAGCGGGTCAATATCACTGGAGTATACACTGGAATTTAGAAGGATGAGAAGGGATCTTATCGAAACATAAAATTATTAAGGGGTTGGACACGTTAGAGGTAGGAAACATGTTCCCAATGTTGGGGGAGTCCAGAACAAGGGGCCACAGTTTAAGAATAAGGGGTAGGCCATTTAGAGCGGAGATGAGGAAAAACTTTTTCAGTTCGAGAGTTGTGAATCTGTGGAATTCTCTGCCTCAGAAGGCAGTGGAGGCCAATTCTCTGAATGCATTCAAGAGAGAGCTAGATAGAGCTCTTAAGGATAGCGGAGTGAGGGGGTATGGGGAGAAGGCAGGAACGGGGTACTGATTGAGAATGATCAGCCATGATCACATTGAATGGTGGTGCTGGCTCGAAGGGCCGAATGGCCTACTGCACCTATTGTCTATTGTCTGTTGGCGTAATTCAGCGGGTCAATATCTGTGGAGTAATTCTGTGGGTCAATACCTCTGGAGTAATTCAGCGGGTCAATATCTCTGGAGTAATTCAGCGGGTCAATATCTCTGGAGTAATTCAGCGGGTCAATATCTCTGGAGTAATTCAGCGGGTCAGGACCTCTGGAGTAATTCAGTGGGTCAATATCTCTGGAGTAATTCAGTGGGTCAATATCTCTGGAGTAATTCAGCGGGTCAATATCACTGGAGTAATTCAGCGGGTCAATATCACTGGAGTAATTCAGCGGGTCAATATCTCTAGAGTAATTCAGCAGGTCAATATCTCTAGAGTAATTCAGCGGGTCAATATCTCTGGAGGACACAGATAGGTGACATCGTGACCCTTCCTCAGACTGATTCAGTCGGCCGAGTTACTCCAGCACTTTGTGTGTCTGTGTGTCCCCTCATTCACCGTGGGCTTCCCTCCCCTCTCGTGGGGAGGTGGGGACCTGAGGGTCGGAAGCCGGGGCTCCCCTGTCCACTTCCACCCCCCCCGCCCCCCTCCCCTCCGCCACCTTCTACCCCAGAATTGCCGACATACTCCATCTTGGAAGTGGCAGCAGATGAAAGGTTAAGACGAGATCCTGACTTCAGTGGTTTGTAAGATTTTAGAGCCATTACAAAGGATGAGGTTTCCGTGTACTTAGAAGCACATGATAAAATAGGCCAAAATCAGCATGGTTTTGTGAAGGGGAGATCTTGCCTGACGAATCTGTTGGAATTCTTTAAGGAGGTTAATGTCCTCCAAAGACGTACAGCTTTCTCGGTAAATTGTCCCTGGTGTGTGTAGGATAGTGCTTGTGTATGGAATCGCTGTTCGGCGCGGACTCAGTGGTCCGAAGGGCCTGTTTCTGCTAAACTAAACTAAACCAAACACTGGAATTTAGAAGGATGAGAGGGGATCTTATCGAAACGTATAAGATTATTAAGGGGTTGGACACGTTAGAGGCAGGAAACATGTTCCCAATGTTGGGGGAGTCCAGGACAAGGGGCCACAGTTTAAGGATAAGGGGTAGGTCATTTAGAACTGAGATGAGGAAAAACCTTTTCAGTCAGAGAGTTGTGAATCTGTGGAATTCTCTGCCTCAGAAGGCAGTGGAGGCCAATTCTCTGAATGCATTCAAGAGAGAGCTAGATAGAGCTCTTAAGGATAGCGGAGTCAGGGGGTATGGGGAGAAGGCAGGAACGGGGTACTGATTGAGAATGATCAGCCATGATCACATTGAATGGCGGTGCTGGCTCGAAGGGCCGAATGGCCTCCTCCTGCACCTATTGTCTATTGTCTATGGCCTATTGTCTAATGGAAGTGTATAAAATTATGAGATGCATAAAAGAGGGTAGAGATTCAGAACCTTTTTACCAGGCTGGAAATGTCAAAGACTAAAAGGCATAGCCTTGAAGTGAGAGCGGCAAAGTTTAAAGGAGATGCGTGGGGGACAAGTCCTTTTACGCAGAAGGTGGTAGGTGCCTAGTACGCGCTGCCAGGGCTGGTGATGGAGGCAGATGTGATAGAAACATAGAAACATAGAAAATAGGTGCAGGAGTAGGCCATTCGGCCCTTCGAGCCTGCACCGCCATTCAATATGATCATGGCTGATCATCCAACTCAGTATCCTGTACCTGCCTTCTCTCCATATCCCCTGATCCCTTTAGCCACAAGGGCCACATCTAACTCCCTCTTAAATATAGCCAATGAACTGGCCTCAACTACCTTCTGTGGCAGAGAATTCCACAGATTCACCTCTCTGTGCGAAAAAAAACGTTCTCATCTCGGTCCTAAAAGACTTCCCCCTTATCCTTAAACTGTGACCCCCTTGTTCTGGACTTCCCCAACATCGGGAACAATCTAGCTTGTCCAACCCCTTAAGAATTTTGTAAGTTTCTATAAGATCCCCCCTCAATCTTCTAAATTCCAGCGAGTACAAGCCGAGTCTATCCAGTCTTTCTTCGTATGAAAGTCCTGCCATCCCAGGAATCAATCTGGTGAACCTTCTTTGTACTCCCTCTATGGCAAGAATGTCTTTCCTCAGATTAGGAGACCAAAACTGTACGATGGTGCTGTTTCAGAGGCTTTGAGATAGGTTTATGAATGTGCAGGGATATGGATCCACTGCAGGCAGATGAGATCAGTGAATCGTGTTCAGCGCAGAAACAGTGAGCTAAAGGGCCTATTCCTGCACTGTACAATATTTTGGCCCACCTTCTGTGCTCCAAGATAGGGAAGTGATTATTTTGAAACAATGATCATTTTTACAACTACAGAAAGTCCCGTCGCCTATAGCCGGGAACGCAGGGTTGGAAGATCATACCAACACACAAGCAGGAAGTTAAGTGGGTAATAAAGGTTTAAGAGTAAACTATATCCTTGGTAATAAATTATTAAAAGACTGCAGAGAGCCTTTTGTTCAAACACTCTGTCTTTTGCAATGATGAAGTTTTGAGTGTCTCAATATCGTCTCTCCCAGCCTGTCTGAAGGCCATAAAATCTGAGAGATGTCAAACATACATAAATATAAGGGAAAAATCCACAATGTTTAAAAAAAAAAATGTAATCATTTTGAATGTGACATTTACCACAGGCGAGGTGAATATCCATACGTTTGCTGATTTTCACTCACTGAAATAGAGGATATATTTTAAATCTAAACGTCGACAGTGTTTTCCTGTCCCTCCTCATAGTGAATTTTGCAACCACCCTCTTGGGTGGGTAAATGGTTATCTAAAATTGCAGCAGGATCTTGATTAAATAAGCTGAGGAATGGCTGAAGGATTTAATTCAGGGCGGCACGGTGGCACAGCGGTAGAGTTGCTGCTTTACAGCGAATGCAGCGCCGGAGACTCAGGTTCGATCCTGACTACGGGTGCTGTACTGTAAGGAGTTTGTACGTTCTCCCCGTGACCTGCGTGGGTTTTATCCGAGATCTTCGGTTTCCTCCCACACTCCAAAGACGTACAGGTATGTAGGTTAATTGGCTGGGTAAATGTAAAAATTGTCCCTAGTGTGTGTAGGATAGTGTTAATAGTGTTAGTGTGCATGGATCGCTGGGCGGCATGGACTTGGTGGGCCGAAAAGGCCTGTTTCTGCGCTGTATATATATGATATGATATGATAAGTGCGAGATGGTGCATTTAGGGGAGTCAGACCAGAGCAAGACCTTCACAGTAAATGGTACGACCTTGGAGAGTGTTGTAGAGCAGAGGTCTTGGAACGGGCCGGAATCCCCAGCGTCCACACCCTCCTACGGAAAGCCCAAGCCAGATGGGGAGGCCATGTCGTCAGAATGCCCGAGAGTCGACTGCCAAAACAGCTTCTGTATGGAGAACTGTGTCAGGGCAAGCGCTCAGTAGGAGGACAGAAGAAACGGTTTAAGGACTGCCTCAAAGTGTCCCTCAAAGACTTGGACATCAACCTCAGCACTTGGGAGTCTCTTGCTCTGGACCGTCCAACCTGGCATAGCAAGCTCACCACAGGAGCCCGTGCAGCAGAGAACAGACGCACTGCAGAGGCCCAGAGGAAACACACCGCGCGCAAGGCCCGGGCTACCTCCACTTCCACTGCAGCACCCATCCACTTGTGTCCTACGTGTGGGCGTGCCTTCCGGGCCTGGATTGGCCTCACCAGTCACTTCCGGACCCACAGTCACCAATCCTCCAACTGAAAGTGAAGTCATGGTCATCTTCGAACCCGAAGGACCAACAACAACAACTGAGCAGAGCAATTTAGGAGTAAACATAGACATATAGAAAAAAGGTGCAGGAGGAGGCCATTCAGCCCTTCGAGCCAGCACCGCCATTCATTGTGATCATGGCTGATCATCCACAATCATGGGCCTGCCTTCTCCCCATATCCTTTGATTCCGCCAGCCCCTAGAGCTCTTGTACTCTAGGACTAGTACAATACATAGTTCCCTGAACGTGGCATCACGGGCAGATAGGGTGGTCAAGATGGCTTTCGCTACATTTTCCTTCATCAGTCAGGGTATTGAGTATCTTAATCACAATCATCATAATAGTAATTTATTAGCCAAGTATGTTTTGCAGCATATGAGGAATTTGATTGCCATACAGTCATACCAATAAAGAGCAACAAGACACCCAAATAATTTTTTAACATGAACATCCACCACAGTGACTCCCCCACATCCATCACTGTGATGGAAGGCAAAAAAAAGTTCAATCTCTTCCCTTCTTTGTTCTTCTGTAGGGGCGACCTTGGCTCCTGTAACCGGCGTTCGAGCCCTCCGTGTCAGGGCGAGCAAGCTCCCGCATCGGGGGGGGGATCTCAGCTCCCCCGTGCCGGGCGATCAGACTCCTGAGTCGGGGCTGGTCGAACCTCCTGTGGCTTGGAGCTTCCCGACATCGGTCTCTACCCGAGACTGCGAGCTCCTCGATGTTGGAATCCGCAGGCCGCGGTTGGAGCATCGATCTCACGCAAGGGATCGCAGGCACCGATGGTAAGTCCGTGGTCCCCGCGGTGGGGCTCAAAGTCAGTCTCGGGCAAGGCCTCCAGCTCCACGATGTTAGGCCGCAGAGCGACCGGAGATACAATCCGGAAAACAATCGCATCTCCGGCAAGGTAAGAGATTGGAAAAATGTTTCCCCTCCCCCCTCCCCCAATCCCCACATAAAACAAACCAGAGAACATGAACACATTTGGGTGGTCACGGTGGCGCAGCGGTAGAGTTGCTGCCTTACAGCGAATGCAGCGCTGGACACCCGGATTCGATCCCGACTACAGGTGCTTGTCTGTAAGGAGTTTGTACGTTCTCCCCGTGATCTGCGTGGGTTTTCTCAGAGATCTTTGTTTTCCTTCCACACTCCAAAGACGTACAGGTTTGTAGGTTAATTGGCTTGGTAAATGTAAAAATTGTCCCTAATGTGTGTAGGATAGTGTTGGTGTGCGGGGATCGCTGGTCGACGCGGACCCGGTAGGCCGAAGGGCCTGTTTCCGCACAGATCTGCTCAGAATAACTGTTGAGTGTGTCATTTTTAATAGGTTCGGCACAGCGGCACAGTGGTAGAGCCCCAGAAAACCAGGTTTGATTCTGACTACAGGTGCCGTCCGTACGGAGTTTGTACGTTCTTCCCAGTGGCCGTGCTGGTTTTCTCCAGGTGCTCCGGTTTCCTCCCACACTCCAACGACGTGCAGGTTTGTAAACAAAATGTGCAGGAAGAAACTGCAGATGCAGGTTTAGACCAAAGATAGACACAAAAAAGCTAGAGTAACTCAAGAGGTCAGTCAGCATCTCTGGAGAAAATAAAACAGTTTGAAGATGGTCTCGACCCGAAAAGTCACCTATTCATTTTCTCCAGAGATGATGCCTGACCTGCTGAGTTACTCTGGCTCAGTTACTCTGAGTTACTCTGAGTTACATGACTGTGGGGCCAGGTTCGGCTCAAACTCCATCATCAAGTTTGCTGATGACACTGTGGTGGTGGGCCGGATCTCCAACAACGATGAGAAGGCCTACCGGGAGGAGGTGGCTGATCTGGCACTCTGGTGTCAGGACAACAGCCTCCTCTTGAATGTCAAAAAAACTAAGGAGCTGATTGTGGACTTTAGAAGGGCTAAACATCCAAGGACATACACGCCACTGGAGATAAATGGGTCTACTGTGGATAAGGGAGCAGTTTTAAATACCTGGTAGTCCACATCAAAGAGGATCTGACATGGGAAACGCACACTACCGCACTGGTGGGTAAGGCAAAGCAGCGCCTTTACCACCTTAGACAGCTGAGGAAATTCAGAGTGTCGCTGAGGATCCTTCATTGCCTCTACTCTGGGGCTGTAGAGAGCATCCTGTCCGGCAACATCACAGTCTGGTTTGGGAACAGCTCTGCCCAGGACAGGAAGGCCCTGCAGAGAGTAGTGCGTTCGGCAAAACGCACCATGGAAACTACACTCTCCCCCCTGCAGGACCTATACATCAGGAGGTGCAGATCCAGAGCAAGCAAGATCATGAGGGACCCCTGACACCCCAGTAACGGACTGTTCCAGATGCTACGGTCAGGCAAACGCCTCTGCTGTCACGCTGTGAAAACGGAGAGGATGAGACGAAGTTTCTTCCCACAGGCCATCAGGACTGTTAACTTTTATAACTCCAGGGACTAAATTTTGTCTTCTCTGTATTAACTTTAATTTATATGCTGTAACTGTAATTCTTTTTTTTTGCACAATCCGCAGGCATTGCCACTTTCATTTCACTGCACACAAAAAGTCAAGTCAAGTCAAGTTTATTTGTCACATACACATACACGATGTATGTGTCTGTGACAAATAAACTTGACTTGACTTGACTTTTTGTGTCTATCTACAGGTTAATTGGCTTTGCTAAAATTGTAAATTGTCCCTAGTGTGTAGGATAGCGCTAGTGCATGGGATGATCGCTGGTCGGCCGATGGGCCTGTTTCCACATTGTATCTCTAAACTCTAAAGCCTAAAGAAGCTGAAATATTGAGCAAAGCACAAAAGTGCTGGAGGAACTCAAGGGGTCAGTCAGCGTCTCTGACTGACTGACCCCTTATCAGACAGTTTTGGAACAGGACCCGTCTTATCTGTCTGAAGAAGGGTCGCAACACGAAACATTGCCTTTATATTTCCCTCCACAATTGCTGCCTGACCTGCTGAGTTCCTCTGTAACTTTGTGTTTAAAAAACGTTCCACTGCTTTTTTCTGGAGAAACCATTTTCTGGATTTACTTAATGGTTGACTCACTTTACAATTCCACCATTTTTCCTTTGATTGCTGTATTCAACCCAAAAGGCCGCAACAAAATATTATTGAATAGAAGTGAGAACAGTGTAACAAATACATTAACCTGCACCTATTCTGCCTGAGGTGCCTTAATAATATACCTAGATTGCACTTTTGCACCCGATACCCTTGTAATTCCAACTGTTTGTATTTACCTACCAATTTTTCCCAGTAGTTTTACTACTTTCGTTACTGGGGAGGACTCTGCAGGATAAGAAACATGTGTTTGGAGAGGCAGTGGTCGATTAGGGATAACCAGCATGGTTTTGTGTGTGGGTGATTGTGTCTAACAAATTTGATTGTATTTTTAAGAAAAGTAACCAAGATGGTTGATGAGGGAAAAGCCACAGATTTAATGGATAATTGAGGGGCATCTTTTTTCACACGGAACAACCTGGCAGAGGAAGTAGTTGAGACAGGTACAATATTGTGGCGGCACCTGGGGGCTAGGCCACTCCCTTGGTCATTCCACTCGGCACTCAGTGGACGGGAGGGATTAGGTCACTTCCTGGGTCAGTCCCCTTGGGTCAGGTGGTCTGGGACTATAAAGGGTTTGGGTGTGTCGACTCACTTTCTCTTTCTGGTGTGCGGTGTTTGATACTACAGGTAATACAGTGATTAAAGTTATTGATTACTCACCTGGCGTCTGGCCTGATTACCGCGGTGACCGCACCCACTACACTGGTGACCCCGACGTTCCCTCGCAAGTCGCGATGGACCCGAACCTGCAACTACCCGACTCTTCCAGTCAATCACAACCACAACCACAACCGCTTTTGGACCTTCCCGCGGACCCTGCCGCCCGCGCCGCTATCCACGCCGTGTCGGTGTGGCTGCCTCCATTGTGGACCGAGGACCCCGACTTCTGGTTTGACCAGGCCGAGGCACAGTTCGCCCTGCGGGGAATAACTGCCGACGCCACCAAATACTTTCACGTGGTCAGCGCCCTCGACCCGGCCACCGCGCGCCTGGTCCGACCCTTCCTCCGCGACCCCCCGGCAACCGATAAATACGTGGCCCTTAAAGCCTTCCTCCGTGAGCAGTTCGGCCTCTGCGAGGCTGAGCAGGCAACCCGGATCCTCCGAATGCCGCCCCTGGGTGACCGCCGCCCGTCGGTACTACTGGCCGACATGCAGGCACTGCTAGGCGACTACGAGCCCGGGTTCCTTTTTAAGCATGTTTACCTGATGCTGCTGCCGTCCGACCTCCGCCAGCAGCTCCTCGACGCTCCGTTCCCCAACATGCAGGCATTGGGCAGGCGCGCCGATGAGCTCATGATGGCCCGTCACCTGGCCCTCGACGCGTTGGAAGTCCAGCCAACGGCCGACGACTACCCGCAGGTAGGAGCCTCGATCGCCCGCATTACCACCGCTCCCCGACAGCCTTCCCGACGGTATCCGGCTTCAGCAGCTCACCCAGCCGGCGGCGCGTCTTTTTCGCACGGCCCGCCTGCAGTTCCCCCACCCGCCACCGGAGGTCGCGGGTGGTCGGACCCAGGGGTCGCGCGCAGCCTGCCGCCAGTTCCTCCATACGCCACCGGAGGTCGCTGGTGGTCAGATCGGCCCGCACAGCCGCCCGTTTTCACGGAAGCCAGCAGAGGGGGCTGGTGCTACTTCCATCGGCGGTGGGGCCCTTCGGCCCGTCAATGCCGGCAGCCCTGTTCGTTCCCGGGAAACGCAGAGGCCGGCCGTCACTGATTGCTTCGGCGGCCGGCCAGATTCATCGTGTGTTTGCGTGGGACCGCCGCTCCGGGGCCCGTTTCCTCGTAGACACCGGGGCGGAGGTGAGTGTTGTTCCCCCTTCGCAGGCTGACCTCCGTAGTGGTAACCGCGGTCCCCTCCTCGCCGCAGCCAACGGGACCACAATCCGGTCATATGGGGTGCGCACGATCTCCCTCAACTTCGGGGCGAGCAGCTTCTCGTGGCAATTTGTGATCGCGGATGTGTCCCAGCCACTGTTGGGTGCAGATTTCCTACGGGCACATTCCCTGCTCGTGGACGTTAAGCGGCAGCGTTTGGTGCACTCCGTCACTCTGCAGCCAATTTTCCTCCGCTTGGGCGACCCGGTCGTGCGTCCTGATGGGCCCCTGTCGTCCGTGGACGCTGCGTTCTCACGGATTCTGGCCGAATTCCCCGATATTCTGGACCCCCAGTTCCACTCCGCCGCCCCAAAGCATGGGGTGGTGCATCATATAACAACTACTGGCCCGCCCTTGTACGCCCGGGCACGGCGTCTTCCACCGGACAAGCTCCGTCTCGCTCGGGAGGAGTTCCGCCTTATGGAGTCACTGGGGATCGTGCGCCGTTCAGACAGCCCGTGGGCGTCCCCGCTACATATGGTCCCCAAGGCAGACGGTGGTTGGCGTCCTTGCGGAGATTACCGCCGGCTGAACGATGCCACAATCGCTGACAGGTATCCGGTCCCTCACATCCAGGATTTTAATGCCCACCTGGCTGGGGCCACGGTATTTTCCAAGGTCGACCTGGTGCGTGGCTATAACCAAATTCCGGTCCACCCCGACGACGTCCCCAAGACAGCAATCGTGACGCCATTTGGCCTATTTGAATTCCTCCGCATGCCGTTCGGACTCAAGAACGCTGCGCAAGCCTTCCAGCGACTTATGGACTGCGTGTGCCGCGGGTTGGAATTCGTCTTCGTATACCTGGACGACATATTGGTGGCGAGCCGCTCGAGACAGGAGCATGCTGCCCATCTCCGCCAGCTATGCCAGCGCCTTAGCGATCATGGGCTGGCCATCAACATCACCAAATGCCGTTTTGGGGTGGCATCCATCGAATTCCTGGGCCACCACGTGACCACGCACGGTGCGCTGCCGCTCCCCAACAAGGTGGACGCGGTCCGCCAGTTTCCACGCCCGACCACCGTGAAGGGCCTCCAGGAGTTCATGGGAATGGTGGCCTTTTACCACCGATTTGTGCCATCTGCAGCCCGGATCATGCGCCCGCTTTTCCATCTCATGGCGGGCAAGCGCAGGGAGGTCGAATGGACCGACGAGGCGGTGGCGGCATTCCAACACGCCAAGGAAGCCCTGGCTGCGGCCACGATGCTCGTGCATCCACGGGTTGATGCACCAACCAGCCTGACGGTCGACGCCTCAGAAGTAGCGGTTGGGGCGGTGCTCGAACAGCACACGGATGGGTGTTGGAAGCCTCTGGCCTTCTTCAGTAGGCACCTCAGCGGCGCACAGCGGAACTACAGTGCCTTTGACCGCGAGCTCCTTGCCCTTTACCTTGCGGTCCGCCACTTCCGCTATTTTCTCGAGGGGCGGACTTTCACCGCATACACGGACCACAAGCCCCTTACTTTCGCTTTCGCCAAGGTGTCCGACCCGTGGTCAGCTCGCCAGCAGCGGCAGCTGGCTTACATCTCAGAATTCACTACCTCCATCCGTTTCATCGGGGGTAAAGACAACCGGGTGGCCGACGCCTTGTCTCGACCCGTGGTCCACGCCGTCCTGCAAGTGGCTGATGGAATCGACTACTCAGCCCTGGCGGCGGCCCAGCTGTCCGATAACGAGATGTCCGCCTACCGTACCGCCGTTTCGGGCCTCAGGTTGGAGGACGTTCCCTGTGGCACTGGGGGCGCGACACTGCTTTGCGATGTGTCCACCGGGCAGCCACGCCCAATCGTGCCTGTTGCCTGGCGACGCCGGGTGTTCGAGGTGCTCCACGGGCTGTCCCACCCTTCCATTCGGGCAACGACGACCCTCGTGGCTTCCCGTTTCGTTTGGCACGGATTACGCAAGCAGGTTGGGCATTGGGTGCGCACCTGCATCCCGTGCCAAACCTCAAAGGTACAGCGGCATGTGCGTGCGCCGCTCCAGGAGTTCCCCGTCCCTCGCCACCGTTTTGACCACATCCATGTGGACATCGTGGGGCCGCTGCCGCCTTCTCGGGGTTTCACCTACCTCCTGACAATGGTGGACCGTTTCACGCGGTGGCCGGAGGCAGTTCCACTGCCGGACACGTGTGCCTCTACTTGTGCCCGTGCCTTGGCGGCAAATTGGATTGCCAGATTTGGGGTTCCGCTCCATATTACGTCCGACAGGGGGCCACAATTCACCTCCGAGCTGTGGTCATCCATGGCCCAACTGCTGGGGGTTAACCTGCACCGCACCACAGCGTACCATCCGCAGGCGAACGGCCTGGTGGAGCGTTTCCACCGCCAGCTCAAGGCCGCTCTGAAGGCCAGGCTCGTTGGCCCGGACTGGGTTGACGCGTTGCCGTGGGTTTTACTGGGTGTCCGCACCGCCCCCAAGGAGGACTTGGCCACCTCCTCGGCGGAATTGGTTTACGGGGCTCCGTTGACGGTGCCCGGAGAGTTCGTTCCCCCCGCCCAGGGTCAGGCAGAACAGCCCTCAGCCGCCCTGCAACGCCTTCGGGAGACGGTGGGCTCGCTGGCGCCAGTGCCGACGTCTCGCCACGGTTCGGTGCGGTCACATGTACCTTCCGCCCTGCAGGACTGTCCTTTTGTGTTCCTGCGTCGGGATGCCCACCGGCCACCCCTTCAGCGGCCTTATGAGGGACCGTTCAAAGTGCTTGAGCGGGGCTCTGCCACCTTCGTGTTGGACATGGGGGGTCGTCCTGAGACGGTCTCTCTTTCACGGCTGAAGCCGGCGCATGTGGACATTAGCCAGCCGGTGCTACTGGCGCAGCCTCGCCCTCGGGGTCGTCCCGCGTCCCGGCCCTTACCCCCGAAGTTCCCGCGGGTGCCTTCCCCTGGCGGGGTGGTTCTGCTTCCTGCGCCCGCCGTGGCGCGCACACGGGCTGGCCGTTTCATCCGTCCCCCTGTCCGTTTCGTGCCTTCGGTACTTGGGGGGGGGTCCTGTGGCGGCACCTGGGGGCTAGGCCACTCCCTTGGTCATTCCACTCGGCACTCAGTGGACGGGAGGGATTAGGTCACTTCCTGGGTCAGTCCCCTTGGGTCAGGTGGTCTGGGACTATAAAGGGTTTGGGTGTGTCGACTCACTTTCTCTTTCTGGTGTGCGGTGTTTGATACTACAGGTAATACAGTGATTAAAGTTATTGATTACTCACCTGGCGTCTGGCCTGATTACCGCGGTGACCGCACCCACTACAATATCAACATTTAGGGCGCCACTTTGGCACAGCGGTAGAGTTACTGCCTTACAGCGAATGCAGCGCCGGAGACCCGGGTTCCATCCCGACTACGGGCGCCGTCTGTACGGAGTTTGTATGTTCTCCCCGTGACCTGAGTGGGTTTTCTCCGAGATCTTCGGTTTCCTCCCACACTCCAAAGACGTACAGGTATGCAGGTAAATTAGCTTGGTAAATGTAAAAATTGTCCCTAGTGGGTATAGGATAGTGTTAATGTCCAGGGATCGCTGGGCGGCGCAGACCCGGTGGGCCGAAAGGGCCTGTTTCCGCGCTGTATGTCTAAACTAAATAATTTAAAACATTTAAAACGCATTTGGGTAGGTACATAGATTAAAAAGGTTTAGAGGGATATGGGCCAAACATGGACAATGGATCTAGTTTAGATGGGGCATCTTGGTCTGACTGGACAAGTCGTACCAAAGGGCCTGTTTTCATACTGTATGACTCTATTAGTTGAAATGGAGCTAGCAGTGATTAACTGTGCAAATACATTGCAAGTCTGACTCATTGGAAAATGATTTTAAGGCATTGTGTGCTGATTCAGTAGTCTACAGGCCATTGACATACAAGGTTGTTGCAGCTTCCTAATCCCACAGCAACCTCTCAACCATTTTACGATGATAAATAAAATATGAGCTGGAGTCTGGCCACACTATCCTTCGAGCCTGGATTTGCCATTCAATATGATCACAGCTGATCTGATCTCCTTACCTTGGATTCCCTCACAGGCTCAGCCTGGAAGGTACTGAACTCAGCATTAACAGTTACACAGATTGGGAATTCCATCAATCCACTGCCCTCTGAGAAAATAAATTAATCTTCAACTCAATCTTATGTGGCTGATCCCTTATCCATGGACTATGTCCTCCAATGGCGGTCTCTGGCAACAACAAAATATCCCTGTCCTGCTGGTTCAGCTGAATATATGTTTCAATAAGATCGCCTACTTGCCTGAGTATCTGCAAGTATAAATTCACTCTGCCCAGTTTTCCCCCTTAAGACACTACAGCCAGAGACTGGATGTCAAGTATCCCGACAAGCTTTGGAGTATGCTACTAGCTAGAGAGAGTTGGAGAGAAACGCTATGACCAGGAGAACAACGAAGCACTGTGAAAATGGTCACATGACAGATATCTGGTGAGAGCAGAGCTGAAGGTAACTTCATGGCTGTGTAGTGTGGCCTTGAGAAGATAAGGTGTCTTAAGGATAGTGGAGTCAGGGGGTATGGGGAGAGGGCAGGAACGGGGTACAGATTGAGAATGATCAGCCATGATCACATTGAATGCCGGTGCTTGCTCGAAGGGCCGAATGGCCTCCTCCTGCACCTATTGTCTATTGTCTATTGTCTATTGGAACGGCCATTTTGCAAAGGAACTGTATGATGAGAATGAAAATATGAACAGGTAACATAATTAATAACTCCCTAGCCTGATAAGGAATGAAGATGCGTTTTGTTTATTCTGCACCTGGATGAGTGACAACTTCAAATGATTGACTTCAGAATTATAAGAAAATAACTGCAGATGCTGGTACAAATCAAAGGTATTTATTCACACAATGCTGGAGTAACTCAGCAGGTCAGGCAGCATCTCAGGAGAGAAGGAATGGGTGACGTTTCGGGTCGAGACCAATCACGTCACCCATTCCTTCTCTCCTGAGATGCTGCCTGACCTGCTGAGTTACTCCAGCATTGTGTGAATAAATACCTTCGACTTCAGAATTGTGACAGCCTTGAGTTAGGACAAAGGCTTCCTTTGGGAGTTTGAAGGGAAAATTAGTATAAAAGAAGGGCGGTCCGAGACATCGGCAGCGACAACCTGGGAACAACCATCGCAGGAAGGAGGGACCCTGTGTTCAGAGAAGCTCAGAGAAGACTCTTGGGCTGCACGGTGGCGCAGCGGTAGAGTTACTGCCTTACAGTGAATGCAACACCGGAGACCTGGATTCGATCATGGCTACTGGTGCTGTCTGTACGGAGTTTGTACGTTCTCCCCGTGACCTGCGTGGGTTTTCTCCGAGATCTTTGGTTTACCTTCCACATTCCAAAGACGTACAGGTTTGTAGGTTAATTGGCTTGGTAAATGTAAAAATTGTCCCTAGTCGGTGTAGGATAGTGTTAGTGTGCGGGGATCGCTGGTCGGCGCGGACCCGGTGGGCCAAAAGGGCCCGTTTCCGCGCTGTATCTCTAAACTAAACTAAACCAAATTAAGACTACCCCCTACCAACAGAGTGAATCTGGCCAATTAATTCATACGGGTAATATCTGACTCCAAGTCATGAGATTTGAGATTTAGTTTAAGATGTGATAAGTTGAGATATTAAAATGAGAAGTTATTAGAAGTCAATTGTTTGCATGCATGTTTAAGCTACTTGAGTGTTAACAAAGATTAAATTGTACTAAACCTTGCTTTTACAGTCTTTTGTTCGACACGTCAGTTGATACCCTATGGAGTTAATAGGGTCAACACCTTCCTCTTTCCAGCACTCATTTTTTTGCTGCACCACCTTAAAGGCATGTATATCATTTTTTTAAGGAGACTAAAAGTAATTGCATTACATCAGATGTAGTCTCACAAAGTCTATAAATTGTAATAAGATCCCATTGCATTCCATTCCTCTTGCAGTCAAGATCAAATTCCATTTGACTCTTCAATTGCTTGCTATAGCTAGAGTCACAGAGTCATACAGTGTGGAAACAGGCCCTTCGGCCCAACTCACCCACACCGACCAACATGTCCCATTTACACTAATCCCACCTGCCTGCGTTTCACGCATCTCCCTCTAAACCTGTCCTATCCATGTACCTGTCCAAATGTTTCTGAAACATTGCAATACTACCTCCACTGGCAGCTCGTTCCATACATACACCACCCTCTGTGTGAAAAATTACCCTTCAGGTTCCCATTAAATCTTTCCTCCCTCACAAACCTATGCCCTTGGGTTCTTGATTCCCCTGCTCTGGGCCATGAACTCTGTATGTCTACCTGATCTATTCCTCTCATGATTTTACACACCTCTATAAGATCACCGCTCATCTTCCTGCGCTCCAAAAAATAGAGTCCCAGCCTGCTCATCCTCTCCCTATGGCTCAGGGCCTCAAGTCCTGGCAACATCCTCGTAAATCTTCTCTGCACCCTTTCCAACTTGACAACATCTTTCCTTTGACATGGTGCCCAGAACTGATCACAATACTCTAAATGCGGCCTCACCAACATCTTACATAACTGCAACATAATCTCCCTACTTCTATACTCAATACTCAGACCGATGAAGGCGAATGTGCCAAAAGCCTTTTTGACCACCCTATTAACCTGTGGTGCTACCTTCAACTAACTATGTGCCTGCACTCCGAAATCCCTCAGTTCCACAACGTTCCCCCAGAGCCCCAACATTCACTGTGTAGGTTCTGCCCATGTTAGTCTTCCCAAAATGCACCATCTCACATTTCTCTGTCTTCCATTAACCAATACTCAGCCTGACTGCCCAACCGATCAAGATCCTGCTGCAATTTTTGACAAGCATCTTCACTATCTACAATACCACCCACTTTAGTATCATCTGCAAACTTACTGATCTCGCCGTGTACGTTCTCACCCATATCATCGATGTGGATGACAAACAGTAATGGTGCCAACACCGAACCCTGAGGCACACCACTAGACACAGGCCTCCAGTCTGAAAAGCAACTTTCCACCTTCACCCTCTGCTTCCTTCCATGAAGCCAATTTTCTATCCATTCAGCTATCTCCCCTTGGATCCCATGGGATCTAACCTTCCGGAACAGCCTACCATGCGGAATCGTTGAATGCCTTGTTGAAATCCATATAAATCCCCGTCTTCATCAACCTCTTTGGTCACATCATCAAAAAGGTCAATCAGATTCATGAGACACGACCTCCCATGTACAAAACCATGCTAAATGCAAGTATATCCTATCCCTCAGAAAACTCTCTAGTAACTTTCCGACCACTGATGTTCAACTCGTTGGCCTGTTGTTCCCTGTCTTTCCCCTGCAGCCCTTCTTAAATACAGGTACAACCTTTCCCCCCCTCCAGTCTTCCGGCACCTCAGCTGTATTTAATGACGGCTCGTAAATCTCAGCCAGAGATGCCTGACTGCCAACATTCTGTGAGAGAGGGTTATCGAGTCAGAAGGAAGGAGGAATCAGTCTGAAGAAGGGTCTCGACCCAAAACGTCACCCATTCCTTCATCAGTCTGAAGAAAGGTATCGACCAGAAACATCACCCATTCCTTCATCAGTCTGAAGAAGGGTCTCGACCTGAAACTTCACCCATTCCTTCATCAGTCTGAAGAAGGGTCTCGACCTGAAACTTCACCCATTCCTTCATCAGTCTGAAGAAGGGTATCAACACGAAACTTCACCCATTCCTTCATCAGTCTGAAGAAGGGTATCAACACGAAACTTCACCCATTCCTTCTCTCCCGAGATGCTGCCTGTCCCGTTGAGTTACTCCAGCATTTTGAGTCTGCCAACATTCTGTGCTTTTTTCTTTACGAGGACCCCCAGATCTCTTCCGTTACGAATGTTTAATCGACTCATGTTAATTAAGCCATGGACTGCTTCCCTCCTCCTCCTTTCAAAGTGTACAACTGCACACTTCCTCTTAATGTTCTCCATCAACAATATGTCAGTTCAAATGTTGTATCTCTTTACAAACCATTTATTCCCATCTGCCCAATATTCTTCCCCATCCCCACAGAAGGCTGTGGAGGCCAGGTCTGTGGATATTTTTAAGGCAGAGATAGATAGATTCTTAATTAGTACGCCTGTCAGAGGTTATGGGGAGAAGGCAGAGAATGGGGTTAGGAGGGAGAGATAGATCAGCCATGATTGGATGACGGAGTAGGCTTGACGGGCCGAGTGGCCTAATTCTCCTATCACTTATGACTTTATGACCTTATGACGTTATGAAAAGGTCTGAAGATTTAACTACGGAGCAACAGCCAAATGAATGAATGAATAAATGAAATCAAGTTGCAAATAGACATGTACATACATTGGTGTCTGACAAACAGAAATGACAAGGAGGATTCTTTTGGGGATGAAATGGCAGTATGATCAATGCAAAATTTGAGCATCTGAACTGAGGCAAAATTGAGTCTGGAGATGACAGTATCAATTAATGGGTGAAAATTAAACGAAGAGTCAGTGCGGCAAAGACATATACCGCACTGCAGGCGTTATAGGGGAATAAGGTTTGATCAGTCATCCGTTGGAAAACTGCAGAAATGGCCCAGGAAATTAGACTAGAAGCAGAACTTACATTTGCAACAGAGCTTTCATGACCCAAGGACATCGCTGGAATGGGAATTTTATACACAATCTTTTGATTCAAAGGCAAAACTGCTGCTCAGTAAACCACAGCTGACTAGTTGCTGGAGTAGGGATTTTAAAGGAGAGCTGTGAAAGAGGGGAAACTCACATTACAAGATGCCACAAGGAGATTTGAACACAGGAAACTCAAGATCAGACCTGAACTTAATGACAAGCAAAATGGTTGAAAAAAAGTGAGGTAAAGTGAGTTACATATCCATTATTTGTTATATTAGGTGAAATAATTAAATAATGGCAATAATATAATTCTGTCATAGAGTGATACAGTGTGGAAATAGGCCGCTCCGCCTAACGTGCCCACACTGGCCAACATGTCCCAGCTACACTAATCCCACCTGCCTGCGTTTGGTCCATATCCCTCCAAACTTGCCCTATCCATGTACCTGCCTAACTGTTTCTTAAACATTGGGATAGTCCCAGCCTCAACTACCTCCTCTGGCAGCTTGTTCCATACCCCCACCACCCTTTGTGTGAAAAAGTTACCCCTCAGATTCCTATTAAATCTTTTCCCCTTCACCTTGAACCTATGTTGTCTGGTCCTTCACCCTCTACTCTGGGCAAGAGATTCTGTGCATCTACCCGATTTATTCCTCTCTTGATTTTATATACCTCTATAAGATCACCTCTCATCCTCCTGCACTCCAAGGAATAGCGTCCCAGCCTACTCAACCTCTCCCTAGAGCTCAGACCCTCTAGTCCTGGCAACATCCTCCTAAATCTTCTCTGAACCCTTTCAAGCTTGACAATATCTTTCCTATAACATGGTGCCCAGAACTGATCACAATACTCCAAATGTGGTCTCACCAATGTCTTAGGCAACTGCAACATGACCTTCCAACTTCTCTACTCAATATTCTGACTGATGAAGGCCAATGTACCAAAAGCCTTTTTGACCACCTTATCTAGCTGCGACTCGACCTTCAAGGAACCATGCACCTGAACTCCTAGATCCCTCTGCTCTACAACACTCCTCAGAGGCCTACCATTCACTGTGTAGCTCTTGCCCTTGTTAGACATCCCAAAATGCAAACTTGTAATGAAACAAACATGGAACATTCAATAGTGCAGCACAGGAACAAGCCCATCGACCGCACCTGGAGTACTGTGTGCAGTTTTGGTCTCCAAATTTGAGGAAGGATATTCTTGCTATTGAGGGCGTGCAGCGTAGGTTTACTAGGTTAATTCCCGGAATGGCGGGACTATCATAGGTTGAAAGACTGGAGCGACTAGGCTTGTATACACTGGAATTTAGAAGGATGAGAGGAGATCTTATCGAAACCTATAAGATTATTAAGGGGTTGGACAGGTTAGAGGCAGGAAACATGTTCCCAATGTTGGGGGAGTCCAGAACAAGAGGCCACAGTTTAAGAATAAGGGGTAGGCCATTTAGAACTGAGATGAGGAAAAACTTTTTCAGTCAGAGAGTTGTGAATCTGTGGAATTCTCTGCCTCAGAAGGCAGTGGAGGCCAATTCTCTGAATGCATTCAAGAGAGAGCTAGATAGAGCTCTTAAGGATAGCGGAGTCAGGGGGTATGGGGAGAAGGCAGGAACGGGGTACTGATTGAGAATGATCAGCCATGATCACATTGAATGGCGGTGCTGGCTCGAAGGGCCGAATGGCCTCCTCCTGCACCTATTGTCTATTGTCTATTGTCTAATGTTCGTGTTGAACATGATACCAAATGAAACAACATCCTCTGCATGCATGTCCATAATACCTCCATTCCCTGCAAACCAACTTAAAAATTCATAGCCTGCTACTAATTTTTGATTAATTGTCCAAAAATATGCAAACAACCACTTTAGATGATTATTTTTCTTGTTTCATCCCTTGGTTATGATATTATACAAGTAGATTTCAAACTGTGCACTTATTAACATAAGGTGGCAGTACACTTCCCTGTTAAGTGATGCCATTAAATCCAAAAAGCTACACTATGCGATTTTTCCAAATATTTATTCGGTCAAGTATTAGCACATAAATCACTGGGCGTTCTTCGATTAGACAGCAACTTTCTAATGGCAAAAATAGACCAAGAAAGCCAAAAGCTGCATCTTAGCCCTTTGCATGAGTTTCTACCCTGCTTTGATAAAATGAAGAAGGGAGAAGAAATTGCTCCAGGAGATTCTTGGAGACTAACCCTGTAGCAATCCCACTTTTTGTCTGCCTTGTGCAATCGTTGTAATATGCAGTTCCAGTGGGCAGATTGGGAATTCATCAAAAAATGCTGATTGAAAGCTTAAGAGGCAAGATTAAAATGGTGAAGGTTTAAAAACAATATTTTCTAAGCAATCTGGATTAACATGGCATTTCTAAAACTGAATGAACTGGATGCTTGAGTTACTGAATGCATCCAGCAGGGTCATTATAGACTGTACACTGTGCTGAATCAAATAGATTTTAGATTTTAGATTTAGAGATACAGCGCAGAAACAGGCCCTTCGGCCCACCTGGTCCGCGCCGCCCAGCGATCCCCGCACATTAACACTATCCTGCACCCACTAGGGACAATTTTTATTTATTTTTAACATTTGCCCAGCCAAACCTGTACGTCTTTGGAGTGTGGGAGGAAACCGAAGATCTCGGTGAAAACCCACGCAGGTCACGGGGAGAACGTACAAACTCTGTACAGTACAGCACCCGTAGTCAGGATCGAACCAGAGTCTCCGGCGCTGCATTCGCTGTAAGGCAGCAACTCTACCGCTGCGCCACCGCGCCGCCCATATAACACTTATAAAAACACTTCCCTATCATTAACCAGTCAGTGATGGTTCACTCGAAGCATTTGTTTACTGTGATAATAAAAAAATGGCTGATGTATTGGGTCTTTTGAAAAAAACAATAATATGTTCAAAACAATCCCTTTAAATACTGTACAAGACGAGAAAGCCAATGAGCATGCTGCTGTCTGTTTGCATTTAGCTTGACATTAAATGTATTAAATATTCATTGGTTAAGAAACTAATGATTTATGAAATACATTCTCATTAAAGTGAGTTCTTATTATAGAATGTATTTCAAGGGAATCAAAACCGGTGGATTTGGAAATTCTCCTTTGAATTTATACCAACCACCTAGGCTTTGAAAGGGAATCTCTGACTGATTCCCTCTAAAGACTAAAGGTTATAAATGTTAGAAGATTTCACAGTCTCAGCCTTGCCCTCATCTTGCCTGACTGCACACACCATTGATCAGAGCTGTGAGGTGACTAATTTAAAAGTACATTCCAAATGTGGGGTTAGGGACTTCTAACAAAAACATAGGTTTCAGCACAGTGGTTCCACTAAACTCCTCTGAGAATTGTGCTATGGCTCTATCATTTTACACCAATGAATATTTTCATCATTTGAATATTTCTTCATTTTCTCTCTGAAGTAAGGTTATGACACATAAAAATAGCATGCGTTTATAAAGTGACCTGATATATCAGTTAAAGTCATTCAACAAAACATTTTTGAAGTTGACTGTCAGCTGTAGTTATCATTGCCATATATACAGTATGCAAATATACCAAGATACCACAAATATCAAAGATAGACACAAAAAGCTGGAGTAACTCAGCGGGTCAGACAGCATCTCTGGAGAAGACGAATAGGTGACGTTTCGGGTCGAGACCCATCAAGGGTAAACATTGTACACTGTAAATAATATATTAAACGAGAAAAAAAGTTAATTGTGTGAATTAATCAGTCTGAAGAAGGGTCTCGACCCGAAACGTCACCCATTCCTTCTCTCCTGAGATGCTGCCTGATCTGCTGAGTTACTCCAGCATTTTGTGAAATAAATAGCTTCGATTTGTGCCAGCATCTGTAGTTATTTTCTTGCACTACCTGTTAATTGTGTGAATATACACGCACGCACACATACACATAAAAAATAAACAAACGTTAATAATGCAATAATAACAATGATAGTCTACGTAGTTCAGAACTTATTTGAGGTTGTAGTGTTTAAGAGGCATTCTCTAATGGCTGTAGGGAATATGTCTCACTGTTATAATGAGGACCAATTGTATACTTGAGGAACAGCATCTCACTTTCTGTCCAGGTACTTCGCTGCCTTCCAGGTTCAATATCAAATTCTACTAATTCAGGCAAGATGCTTTCTCTCTCTGCTTCAGAGTGGTCCTTGTAATCCATCAGTGGGCAAAACACAAAGTGCTGAAGGAACTCAACAGGTTAGGTAGCATCTGTGGAAGGAATGGCCAAGTGACATTCTGGGTTGGGACCCTTCTTCAGACTGATGGAGTAGGGTGGAAGAAAGCTGGAACAGAAATGGTGTTGGGCAAAGCCTGGCAAGTGATAGGTTGGGGGGGTGGTGGGATTGGAAAATGGGTGGAGTAAATGACAGAGTCAAAGTCTCCTTTTCACTTCAGATAAGTAAAAGCATCTGTGGAGATAATGCTGATGCCTGTCCCACTGAGTCCCTCCAGCACTTTGTGCTTTGCTTAAGATTCCAGCAACTGCAGTTCCTTATGTCACCCGTCAGTGATATTGACGCTGTTTTCCTTTCTCCGTGAGCTTGATCTGTTGTTCATGACCTGCAGCCCAGTATTTACAGTGTTTACATCCCTTTGTCTATTTAGAACTCAGATGAGGAAAAACTTTTTTTAGAACTGAGATGAGGAAAAACCTTTTCACAGAGTTGTGAATCTGTGGAATTCTCTGCCCCAGAAGGCAGTGGAGGCCAATTCTCTGAATGCATTCAAGAGAGAGCTAGATAGAGCTCTTAAGGATAGCGGAGTCAGGGGCTATGGGGAGAAGGCAGGAACGGGGTACTGATTGAGAATGATCAGCCATGATCACATTGAATAGCGGTGCTGGCTCGAAGGGCTGAATGGCCTCCTCCTGCACCTATTGTCTATTGTCTATTGTCTATTGTCTATTCTCACTCCCAAACTTCCTTCATTTCAAAGTGTTTATGAATACCTGAACAACTCCTATTAACCCATTGGCCAGATGACCACATTAGCACTTCATAACCACAGTGACTATCGCTTTATTCCATAGGCAGGAACTGCAGATGCTGGGTTATACCAAAGATAGACACAAAATGCTGGAGTAACTCACTAATCTTTGGGTAGACACAGGCAGCATCTCTGGATAGAAGGAATGGGTGATGTTTTGGATCGAGACCCTCCTCAGACCTTATTCTGTCAGAAATATTCACTTTGTCCTCTCCATCTGGCTCCTTTTTCCCTACCAATTAATACTGACTTATTTTCTCTCCTTCACAGTTCTGACGAAGGGTCTTTGACTTGAGATGCTAATTCTATTTCTCTTTCCACAGATACTGACCTGTTGTGCTTTACTGGCATTTTCTGTTTCTCTTTTAAGTTTCCAGTAGTTGAATTTTTTGTTTGATTTTCATGACTTGTTAATTTGAATATTCTTAGATAATCATTGATGATTTGTATTTGATGGGATATTTTTGCTTTAAACCTAAAATCATGAAAAACTTTGCTTTGTAACTTGATAACACAAGATATCAAACACTGACATGACAACCTTAGTCTTGCATGATTTTGATCATAACAACAATTTCACCTATGTCTTCAGATAGAGGCTCTAAGCTCTGACATCTATATACTAATACCCTTGTATGTGTGTTTGTTTGTTCCTGAACTACAGCCAAAACGGTACACGAGAGCACGACAATTTCTAGGCCCACCTTACTCACCGCCATCCCTTTGGTGCTAATGGAAGAAGTGTCATTGAAATCGGTGTTATATTTTTAAAGTTATTCACATTAAAAAAGTTTAAATCTATCTCCTAGGGAGGGGGGAGGGGTAGGGGGTGGAGGGGAGGGGGGGAGGGGAGGGGGGGGATGAGGAGGATAAGGGGGGTAGAGGGGGATGGAGTGGGAGGGAGGGGAAGGGGAAGGAGGAAGGGGAGGGGGTGGATGGAGGGGGGGAGGGGGGAAGGGGGAGGAGGAGGGGGGTGGAGGTAGGGGGAGAAGGGGAGAGGGGGAGAAGGGGGGAGGGGGAGGGAGAGGGGAGGGAGGGGGAGGAGGATAAGGGGGTTGAGGGGAATGGAGTGAGAGGGAGGGGAAGGTGGAAGGAGGGAGGGGGAGGGGGTGGATGGGGGGAGGGGGGAGGGGAGGGGTGAGGGGGGTGGAGTCAGGAGGGGCAGGGGGAGTGAAGGAGGATGGGGAGGGGGAGGGAGGGGGAGGGGGGAGGGAGGGGGGGGGAAAGGGGGAGGGAGGGGAGGGGGGAGAGGGGGAGGTGAGGGTGCTGCACCAATGCAGGAGAGGTTTGGGCCCAACGGGTCCACTTGGTCTAGTTTCTTCCTTAAAATCTGCTTCTCTATCATTTCATCAGAAAATCTCATGAACCAATTTGTTTCATCATGGTTTTGGTCACCCTTTACTAATACTTTATCGAACTAATTTTGACCTAGTCCGTAACGTTTTCTTTTTGCTCATGTTAAACAATGTTGTATAAAATAGGTCCACAGTTTCAAGAAAGTAAAATGAATGATCAGTTCTTTGTTGACTTAGATAATGAAAGTCAAGTCGTTCATTCTGCCTCTGGGATAGATAAACAGGTGACAGAAAATCAATATTATCATTGTTCTGGCAGTCAGCTCTTGGAAATTGCAATTAATTAACGTGCTAATCAGTTCTCACAGTTTGCACAAGTTTCCAAAATGTGGATCTTGGAGAGCGCACAGGTAAATGTAACCATTTCAATGGTATTCCATTTATCTGAAATGTTTCGGTTGAGTTTTGCGGATACAGTATGGAGACAGGCCTTTCGGCCCACTACTTGCATGCTGACCATTCCGTTCACACGAGTTCTGTTACCCCACATTCACATTTTCCCCCTGTACATCCGGGGCAATTTACAGAGGCCAATTAACCTACAAACCCACACGCCTTTACGATGATACCGCACGGTCACAGGGAGAATGTGCAAACTCAACACAGACAGCACCGGAGGTCAAGTTGGAGCCTAGGTCTCTGGCACTGTGAGGCAGCAGCTCTTTTCTTTCTTTTCAAATCTTTTTATATCATCATATCATATATATACAGCCGGAAACAGGCCTTTTCGGCCCACCAAGTCCGTGCCGCCCAGCGATCCCCGTACATTAACACTATCCTACACACACTAGGGACAATTTTTACATTTACCCAGCCAATTAACCTACATACCTGTACGTATTTGGAGTGTGGGAGGAAACCGAAGATCTCGGAGAAAACCCACGCAGGTCACGGGGAGAACGTACAAACTCCTTACAGTGCAGCACCCGTAGTCAGGATCGAACCTGAGTCTCCAGCGCTGCATTCGCTGTAAAGCAGCAACTCTACCGCTGCGCTACCGTGCCGCCCATTTTTTATTAATTTTCAAAAAATAATAAACATAACAGTGATATTGATACATAGGGATCAGGATTACATTAACAACAAATGTAGCCTTAATATAAATCCAGTTTCAAAATACATATAGGGTATAGACCTCCCAGTCTCTATGTAATTATAGATAAAAGGTTAAAAGAGAACTTATATATATTTTCTTTTTAAAAGATAAAAAGAAAAAAATACAAAAATATATATATATTTACCCCCCCCTAAACTAAAATAAGCAAACAAACAAAAAAAAACCAAAACAGTACAGAGGAGATTTACTAGAATGTTGCCTGGGTTTCAGCACTTAGGCTACAGAGAGAGGTTGAATAGGTTGGGTCTTTATTCTTTGGAGCGTAGAAGGTTGAGGGGGGACTTGATAGAGGTTTTTAAAATTTTGAGAGGGACGGACAGAGTTGACGTGGGTAGGCTTTCCCCTTTGAGAGTGGGGAAGATTCCAACAAGGGGACATAGCTTCAGAATTGAGGGACAAAGGTTTAGGGGTAACATGAGGGGGAACTTCTTTACTCAGAGGGTTGTGGCTGTATGGAATGGGCTTCCGGTGGAAGTGGTGGAGGCTGGCTCGATTTTATTATTTAAGAGTAAATTGGATGGGTATATGGATAGGAGGGGATTGGAGGGTTATGGTCTGAGTGCAGGTAGATGAGACTAGGTCAGGGAGAATGGTCGGCGTGGACTGGTAGGGCCGGACAGGCCTGTTTCCATGCTGTAGTTGTTATATGTTATATGTTAAAACAGAATCTGGGCTGCAAAAAAAAAAAAGAAATGTCAACAGTTTAGACCCCTGTTTGTCGTTAAATCTGTTCCACCAAATAAAGGTAAAAAATTATTATAACAGCTGGAGAGGGAACAACTTATATTGTGTGAAAATATTGAATAAAGCTTCCCCAAGTCCTATCAAATTTAATCGAGGGTTCAACAATATCACTCCTAATTTTTTCTAAATTTAAACATGATATCGTTTCAGAATACCAATGGAGTGTGGTGGGAAGCAGCAGCCCTAACTGCTGCACCACTGCGCTGCTAAAGCTCTTATCAATTATTTCATATTATTATTTTCATATTTCAGATACAGTGCGGAAACAGGCCTTTTCAGCCCACCGGGTCCGCGCCGCCCAGCGATCCCCGCACATTAACACTATCCTACACCCACTAGGGACTATTTTTACATTTACCCAGTCAATTAACCTACAAACCTGCACATCTTTGGAGTGTGGGAGGAAACCGAAGATCTCGGAGAAAACCCACGCAGGTCACGGGGAGAACGTACAAACTCCTTACAGTACAGCGCCCGTAGTCAGGATCGAACCTGAGTCTCCGGCGTTGCATTCACTGTAAAGCAGCAACTCTACCGTTGCGCCACCGTCCTTTCTCACAAAAAAAAAGGTATGCATTTTGCAACACAATGTGAAATACCCTTCTCAAACCCCAATCCATTTTCCTTTGTTGAAGTTAACTTTCTTACTGGTTAGGCTTACAGTAGAGTTGCTGTCATCAAGAGAAAGCTCACTGGTCTCAAGGGTAGAGCTGGCAACATGGCAGCAAGAGAGTTGCAGTTTCACCACAAGACCTTGACAGAAGTACTCACAAATAAACTGTACTACTGAAGACCTCAGCAAAAGACTAGTTTAGTTTTGGTCTCGTTTATTGTCACGTGCGCTGAGGTGCACGCTCTTTGTTGCGTGCTATCCAGTCAGCGGAAAGACTGTACATGATTACGGTCAAGCCGTCCACAGTGTACAGATAAAGGGAATAACGTTTAGTGCAAAATAAAGGCTGATTAAAGATAGTCCAAGAGTCTCCAATGAGATAGATGGTGGTCAGGACCGCTCCCTAGTTGGCTATAACATGGTCCACTTAAGGATAGCGGAGTCAGGGGGTATGGGGAGAAGGCAGGAACGGGGTACTGATTGAGAATGATCAGCCATGATCACATTGAATGGCGGTGCTGGCTCGAAGGGCCGAATGGCCTCCTCCTGCACCTATTGTCTATTGTCTATTGTTGCCTGGATGCCAGCTGGGAGGAAACTGTCCCTGAATCTGGAGGTGCGCGTTTTCACACTTCTGTACCTCTTGCCCGATCGGAGAGGGAAGAAGAGGGAGTGTGACTCATCCTTGATTATGTTGGTGTCCTTGCCGAGGTGACGTGAAGTGTGGATGGAGTCAATGGAAGGGAGGGTGGTTTGTGTGATGGTCTGGGCTGTGTCCACAAATCTCTGCAATTTCTTGCGGTCTTGGATGGAGATGTTACCAAACCATGCACCGATGCAGCTCGATAAAATGCTTTCTCCGGTGCATCTGTAGAAGGTGGTGATAGCTGTTGGGGGATATGCCAAACTTCCTAAGCCTTCTAAAGAAGTAGAGCAGAGTAGTAGACAAATGTGTGGGGTGAAACTGAGCAGGCAGCAGATAGTTTTGGGGAGCTCTGGGCTGTTTGGGAAGTGGCAATAATTTGGTAAAGATTATAAAAGTCTACATAGTCAAACAATAGCAAACAAAGGCAGGACCCAGTGTAGCAGAAAAAAATGTCCATGAGATTTAAGTTTTATCTTGTTCTTTCGCGCATAAATTCATCGCACTTTAACTCTTCGGGCTATGTTGAGTGAACCGATAACTAATGTCTTGTGCAGAAGCAGCATCTTTAATTATATACTGTATAGATTTACTTGTAAGTGCATGGCTCAGAATTGCATTCATTTTTCGCCCTATGTTCTTGGGCATCTGTTAGGTAGTTATTGCCTCTTTTTTCCTAATGAGTGTTTGCATCCCTGGCCTTACCATCTGTCAACATACATCATTCTGTCTACAATAATGCCATCAAAGCTGTTCATTAAGTAATTAAGCGATCAAGATCAAGAGTGTTTATTTAACCAAAACAATGGTTCATACCAGTTCATACTGCAGCCACACAGAAACATTAGATGCAACAACAATAAATATACTATAAATGTCAATTTATCTGAGTACAATGGACTGTGATGGAGCAAATATCAAAGTAACTAGGCCAACCACAGTGGTGCAAAGCCCATTCTTGATTCGGACCCGATGTAGTTTTGATGGTTAAGGTTGGTTCAAGAACCTGCTGGTTGGTGGGAAGAAGCTATTCTTGAACCTGGATGTATTGGTTCTCAGGCTCCTCCTGTACCTTCTTCCCAATGGTTGCTGTATGAAGGAAACATGACCCAGATGGTGTGAGTCTTTGATGATACTATCCACCGGGTGGCGCTTCGATGGCAGCCTCGCCGACAGTCTGTCTGTCATTGACGTTTTTTTTTTGTTTTTTTAGTGAGTTTAAAAAAGTATGTGTTAATGTTAATAATGTATTTTATTTATATAGCACTTTTCATATACTCAAAGACGCTTTACAGAGATTTAGAGAACATAGGGAAATTAATAAATAGATAAATAAGTAAATAAATAAACGAACAGAGAAAGGAGACAGAAGGTGAGGTGACCTTCAGTGGTTGAAGGCAGTACTGAACAGGTGGGACTTCAGCGAAGTTTTGAATGTGGTGAGTGTGGGGGAGTCTCTAACGGTTTGGGGTAGTGAGTTCCATAGGGTGGGAGCAGCGATGGAGAAAGCCCTGTCCCCCCAGGATCTGAGTTTGGTCCGGATGTGGGGGGATAGGAGATTGGCAGCAGCAGAGCGGAGGGTGCAGGTGGGAGTGTGCCTGTGGAGGAGGTCGGTCAGGTAGGATGGGGCCAGGTTATGGAAGGCTTTGTAGGTTATGAGGAGGATTTTGTACTGGATTCTCTGGGGGATGGGGAGCCAGTGGAGTTTATAAAGGACGGGGGTGATATGGTCACGGATCGGGGTGTGGGTGAGTAGACGGGCAGCGGAGTTTTGAATGTATTGAAGTTTACTGATGATTTTTGAGGGTGCGCCATAGAGGAGGCTGTTGCAGTAGTCCAGACGGGAGGTGATGAAGGCGTGGATGAGGGTTTCTGCAGCTGTGGAGGAGAGGGATGGACGGAGACGGGCAATGTTTTTGAGGTGGAAGAAGGCTGTCTTTGTGATGTGTTTGATGTGTTTGTCGAAGGAGAGGGTTTGATCAAAGATGATTCCAAGATTCTGGATGTGAGGTGAGGTGGATACTGGGAGACCATCAATATTGAGGATGAAGTTTTGGGTGGATTTGGTGAGCGTTTTTGGACCAATGATGATGATTTCAGATTTGTTGCAGGTGAGTTTGAGGAAATTTGATTGAAGCCAAGATTTTATTTCAGAGATGCAGTTTGTCAGTGTAGAGTGTGTGGTGGTGGAGATTGACTTGGTGGAGATGAGGAGCTGGATATCATTGGCAAAGCAGTGGAAGTTGAGACCATGACGGCGGGTGGGGGGGGGTTGGGGGAAACTTTTTTTCAATCTTGTACCTTGCAGGAAATGCGATTGTTTTCAGCATCGTATCTCCGGTCACTCTGCGGCCTAACATCGTGGAGCTGGAGGCCTTGCTCGGGACTGACTTTGAGCTCCACCGCGAGGCGTGGACTTACCATCGGAGCCGATCCCTTGCTCTAACTGTGGTCTGCGGACTTTAACACCAAGGAGCTCGCAGTCTCGGGTTGAGACCAACGTCGGGAAGCTCCTAAAGCCGTACGACATTCAACTAGCCCCGACCCGGGGTAGATCGCCCGGCGCGGGGGAGCTGATATTTCCTCTCTGCCTCCGTGCAGCTGAGATACCACACAGGGATGCCATGTGTTAGGATGCTCTCTATGGTGCAGCCGTAGAAGGTCGTCAGCAGCTGTTGGGGTAGACCAGACTTCTTCAGTGTTCTTAGGTAGAACAGTCGTTGCTGTGCCTTCTTGACCAGCGCAGCAGTGTTATTGGACCATGTTAGGTCCTCCGAAATGTGACCAGAACTGCATCCAACAATCCAAATGCGGCCAAACCAAAGTCTTGTAGAGCTGCACAATGACCTCCTGACTCTCATACTCAACGGCCCGACCTATGAAAGCAAGCATCTTGTATGCCTTCTCAATAACCTGAGGGGTAGATCCCTTCAGGTCCTGGGGATTTATCCATTTAATGTTTTCAACACCTCTTTCTTACTCTCAAACTCCCCTTTTATGTTAGTATTGTTCACATTGATCTCACAGCCCTCCATATCCTTCTCCTTGGTGAAAACAGATGCAAAGTACTTAGTACCTTGCCTACACACCCAGATTCCAAGCACAAATTCTCTCCATTATCCTTGAGTGGGCCTGCCTTCTCCCTGACTACCCTCTTATTTTTAATGTAGGCATTAAAAGCTTTGGGATTTTCTTTCATCTGACTCACCATTTTGTGACCACTTTTGGCCCTTCTCATTGCCTGCTGAACGTCTTTCCTCCTTTCTTTAAGTTCCTCAAGGGTCCTCTCAGATTCCACCCTCGTGAACCTTGCATGTGCGTCCTTTTCCTTTTTGATCAAATTTGCAACCTCTTTGGTCATCCACGAATCCCTTACGTTGCCAACCTGATCCTTCCTGCTTATTGGAACGTGCTGGTCTTGAACTTTGATCAACAGGCCTTTGAACGAATCCCGCGTGTCAGATGTGGACTTACACAATAAGAACTGCTCCCCAAGTACCCAACCGAGCCCCTGCCTAATAACATGGCAGTTTGCCTTACTCCAAATTAGTACCTTCCTGCTAGGTCCATCCTTCTCCCTATTCAAAAGAATCTTAACACCCCTATCCTTTATCCCTTTCTGCTCCCATTTAAAAGCTCCCCTGAAACTGTTTATCTTCTCAAATATATCAGCCATCAAAACTTATTTGGACTCACCTCTCCCTCCATCAACTGTTCAGCTCTTCTACTTGGAGTTTCCATCAATACATCGATCGTCTCCCTTTGAGGTCCTTTCTGTGCCCTCCCCTACCAGTAATAATGCCTCTTTTAGACCCCCCTCGGTCATGGCTGACCATGGGTGATGCATCCTAGTTGGCTGCTTGCTCCACACCTCGGCTAGAGCAGCGTCGTTGTGGCTGAAGAGACCAATGCAGGAGTGACAGTCTCTGTCGCAGAGGTCATATTTGTGTGTGGTCTCCGGTCTGTTGAAGTCGCTGCGCTCCTTTCTGTGTGCCCGAACTATCTCACACTAATACCTCACACTAACCCAAATCCGTTGCCCAATGCACACTTTTCACAATCTCCACACACCCCAATGGCTGATCATCAATAGCATGCCTTTATGCATCTTGGCTTGTGAAGTTTCTTCAATAGTAATAAATAAGATTTTTGCCTCGGATACAATTTTGGTGCAGAGACTCCTGACCCAAGACTGGTTCTGACTCGCACACACTTCAAAGTATTTCTTCATTGCAGAGACGTAGCATCTCTTTAACGAGTCCAACCTTTTGTCCATGGTATTAAAAGAGTGCTGAATAAAAACAAAATAAAACTTGTAAATGCTGGAAACCTGGAAGAAAAATTGCCGAGAACAGTCAGCAAGGCCGGTACGGTGGCGCAGTGGTAGAGTTGCTGCCTTTCAGCGAATGCAGCGAATGCAGTGCCTGAGACTCAGGTTCGATCCTGACTACGGGCGCCGTCTGTATGGAGTTTGTACGTTCTCCCCCTGACCTGCGTGGGATTTCTCCGAGATCTTTGGTTTCCTCCCACACTCCAAAGACATGCAGGTATGTATGTTAATTGGCTTGGTAAATGTAAATTATGTCCCTAGTGGGTGTAGGATAGTGTTAATGTGCGGGGATCACTGGGCGACCCGCACCCGGTGGGCCGAAAGGACCTGTTTCCGCGCTGCGTCTCCAAACTAAGATGAGTTATGTCTACTCCTTTAAAAACATATTTGATTCTGGCAGAAGTCCCTTCCACCTTCACTTGGCAATGCTTCTGATGAAGTGATAACACCAGCTAATCACACAGTAATCACAAAGCATGATAACTAGTTCAGTTGTTAGTATAAGGTCACTGAGTATGCATACATGCCTGGATACTGGCAGAGTAATGGAAGGCCTGGTGATTTTCACTGGATGTGACATACACAATTGTTCCCTCAAGGCATCCCTCTGCGGCCAGCATGTACTGTATCTGGGTATGCCTGCACTACATTACACAAAACCACCAAAAAAGAAGCAAGCCAAAGTGACTGAAAGCTATTATCTTTTTATTTGCATTTTGCGGAATTAAACACAAATAATTAAATGGACAATCTTATCTCAGTAAATATTTGGGAGAGAAATGCAATTTGCAGGATAATGTGAGCAGTTGGCTTCTTCCAACATTTATTATTATTATTCAGGAAGCGGCAATTCCAGGCACTGTGATTCTTTGCAAACTGGCATGTTGATTGTCCATGCAAAGCCCTCAGAAGATGTTAATATGATAACAGCTTGAATTGTAAGTCAGGCTGGATGTGTGATTCTGATGCAGTGAATGCGGGCAATAATAAATATTAACAGAGATAAAGCTAGATGTAGCTTTTTCTACTCAAGAGGGTGGTGGGTGCATGGAACAAGCTGCCAGAGGAGACAGTTGAGGCAGGGACTATCCCAACATTTAAGAAACAGTTAGACAGGATTCAGGATTCAGGATTCAGGATCTCTTTATTTGTC
Source organism: Rhinoraja longicauda (assembly GCF_053455715.1). NCBI lineage: Eukaryota > Metazoa > Chordata > Chondrichthyes > Rajiformes > Arhynchobatidae > Rhinoraja > Rhinoraja longicauda. The sequence goes on along the minus strand of NC_135953.1, from coordinate 135,373,517 downwards.
ATCCAAAAAACAAGTCTTTTGGACGAGATTTCGTCACCTGCAGTCCAACAATAAGAGCAATAAAAATAAGCAAATTACACAACCCCAACCAACACAAAACGCAAAACAAAAAGAAACATCCATCACAGTACAGTGAGTCTCCTCCAGTCACCTCCTCACTGTGATGGAAGGCCAGAATGTCTTTTCTCTTCCCCTGCCGTCTTCTCCCGCGGTCAGGCTGTTGTCGTTGCCACGTTCCAGCCCGCGCCAGACGGTGAAAGGTCCGCGGTGGGCCGACCCAAGCCACGTGATCCGGGGCGGGCGAAGACGCTGCCGCTGCCGCTGCTGCTGCACGTCGGGGTGGTCGTGGCTCCCGGCATTGACGCCCCCGCCGAGCAGAGAAAAATCCCGCGATCCAAGCCCCGCGATCCAGGGCAGGCGAACACGCTGCCGCTGCCGGAGCTCCCGATGTCGACATCCACGCGGCCCGAGCCTAAGGCGAGTCATGGATAGGACAGGTTTGGAGGGATATGGACCGAACGCGGGCAGGTGGGACTAGTGTATCTGGGACATGTTGGCCGGTGTGGGGAAGTTGGGCCGAAAGGCCTGTTTCCAAACTGTATCACTCTATGACTCTTTTGTTTGAATGTATCGCGTGCAGCAACAGGAAGTTCACAAACAGAAGAACAAGAAACAGAATATGTGGCAAAAGTAGATATTTTACCCATTCGTATGGTCTTGCGTGGCACTTTCATTAAGGTCTGCCATATTTTAACACGTCCTTTACAAGCTCCCATGAGTCGTGAAGGTGGCACTAACCTATGTACCAATTTAGAACAAAAATGCTACCCCTGCTCCCACCTAAGTGCGTGTCCTAACATGCCAGGTGCTCCACTCAGATATGGCATTTGCCAAATGGGAAATTATGCCCCTTCAATTGCACAGGAAGTCCTTTTGATGGATTAATTTTTGTTTATTGTTTCAATTGTCAATTTGGCATGCCTTGCCGCCACAGCCCAGTTAGTGATTTGACGGGAAAAAGCTGGAGTAACTGAGCGGGTCAGGCAGCATCTCTGGACAATAGGTGACGTTTCGGGTCGAGACCCTTCAGACTGAGGGTCAGGGGAGAGGGCGAAGAAGGGTCTCGACCTGAAACGTCACCTGTTCCTTTTCTCCAGAGATGCTGCCTGACCCAATGGTTACTCCAGCTTCTTGTGTCTGTCTTTGGTATAATCCAGCATCCACAGTTCCATCCTACACAAGTAATTTGTTTAGTGTTGGAAATTCCATATTTTGACATGTGAGCTGTGAGAAATAATCTAATGAAAATGGGGGGAAGTCAACAGAGTGGGGCTTGAACGTACGATTGACCAAGTGTAGTGGAGGGACCAGGGGATCAAGCACATCAGAGAGTTGTGAATCTGTGGAATTCACTGCCTCAGAAGGCAGTGGAGGCCAATTCTCTGAATGCATTCAAGAGAGAGCTAGATAGAGCTGTTAAGGATAGTGGAGTCAGGGGGTATGGGGAGAAGGCAGGAACGGGGTACTGATTGAGAATGATCAGCCATGATCACATTGAATGGCGGTGCTGGCTCGAAGGGCTGATTGGCCTCCTCCTGCACCTATTGTCTATTGTCTATCCCTGGTGTGTTCATCATGGAACCTCCGTGCCATTTACATTGTCGGATTGCTGTCACCATGCTTGAGTTCCAACCACTTACTCCAGAACTGATTCATCCACGTCACTCTGCAGTCCAAGGGAAATTCATTCGTAGATTTTTTGCAATGGTGGCCTTCTTTTCTAAATCCAATGTTCACTGGACCACCAGTGACTTCACCTACCTCAATCAAAAGTGCTGGAGTTTCCTCTCACTGCCGGTCTCTCCATCCTCCACAAAGCCTTTTGAATCGGTGCATGGGATATCTGGGGAGTGGAGGGACATTGATGGATCGTGCGCAGACTGAGGGGATGAGTTTAATATGGCAACATTTTCGGCACGGTTCCTGATTATATCGGTTATAGGCAAGGTGACTAATGAGTGAACTAATGAGTGATCCAAAATGTGGGGTTTAGAGTGGCCTGACGTGAATGTTAGATTAGGTTACCTTAGGTTTCTTATTGCCAGTGGGACCCAGGAACAGTGAAAAGCTTTGTTTTGTATGCAAACCAAGCAGATCAGATACGCCATGAATACTGTCAAGTCAGACTCTAGTGTAACATATAGAGCAAACAGCTTTGTAGTTCGTTGTACACCAGGCTTTGTAGACAAAGTCCAATGTCCACAACAGGATAGAGGTGATTTGGACAGTTGATTTTGTCATTGCCTCGCCAACAGTCTGTCTGTCCTGTCTTCTTTTTGTTATTTTTAGTATGTGTTAAAAAGTATGTTTTAGTGTTCCTTGGTTTGTTTTATGTGGGGGGTGGGGGTTGGGGGAAACTATTTTTCAATCACTTATCTCGAGGGAGATGCGATTTGTCTCCGTATCGTACCTTCGTCCCCACTGCGGCCTAACATCGTGGAGTTGCCGGCCTTTCCTGGAGACCGCCCTGGCGCTCCAAGCCGCGGGAGTCTGCGGGACTTTAACATCGCGGAGCTTGCAATCCCACTGCCGGGGATCGAAGCTCCAACCGCGGGGCCTGTGGACTTTAACGTCGTGAAACCCGCGGTCTCTGGTAAGAAGAGGCCGACTCGGGAGCTCCATGTCGTGGAGTGAGTTTCAACCGCCCCGACGCGGGAGTTTCGATCACCCCGACGGGGGCTTCGATCGTCGGCTGCGGGGGCTTTGATCGCCCCGACTGTGGATGGTTTGACTGCCTCGACCGCGGGAGAACAAAGAGGTTGAACTTTATTGCCTTCCATCGCAGTGAGGAATGTGGAATCCACTGTGGTGGATGTTTATGTTAACTTTTATATGGCTGTGTGTCTTGTTGCTTTTCACTTAGTGTGGCCGTATGGTAACTCAAAACATCCAGTGAATCGGCCTGCACTGCCTTCTGTGGCAGAGAATTCCACAGATTCACAACTCTGTGTGGAAAAGTTTTCCCTCATCTCAGTCCTAAATAGCCTACCCCTTATTCTTAAACTGTGACCCCTGGTTCTGGATTCCCCCAACATCGGGAACATTTTTCCTGCATCTAGTCTGTCCAATCCTTTAAGAGTTTTACGTTTCTATAAGATCTCCTCTCATCCTTCTAAATTCCAGTGAATACAAACCCAGTCGACCCATTCTTTCATCATATGTCATTCCCGCCATCTGGGGAATTAACCTGGTGAACCTACGCTGCACTCCCTCAATAGCAATAACATCCTTCCTCAAATTAGGAGACCAAAATTGCACAAAACACTCCGGGTGTGGTCTCACCAGGGCCCTGTACAACTGCAATAGGACCTCCTTGCTCCTAAACTTCTAATTCTTCTCGCAATGAAGGCAAACATTCCATTACCTTTCTTCACTGCCTACTGTACCTGCCTGTTTACATTCGGTGACTGATGTTCAAGCACACCCAGGTCTTGTTGCATCTCCCCTTTTCCTAATCTGACACCATTCAGATAATAATCTGCCTTTTTGCCACCAAAATGGATAACCTCATATTTATCCACATTTTACTGCATCTGCCATGCATCTGCCCACTCACCCTACCTATCCAAGTCACCCTGCAGCCTCATAGCATCCTCCTCGCAGCTCACACTGACACCCAGCTTTGTGTCATCCACAAACTTGGAGATGTCACACTTAATTCCCTCGTCTAAATCGTTAATATATATTGTAAATAATTTGGGTCCCAGCACCGAGCCTTGTGGCACCCCATTAGTCACTGCCTGCCATTCTGAAAAAGAGCCGTTAATTCTTACGCTTTTCTGTCTGCCAACCAGTTCTCTATCCATGTCAATACCCTACCGCCAATACCATGTGCTCTAATTTTAGAAACATAGAAACATAGAAACATAGAAAATAGGTGCAGGGGTAGGCCATTCGGCCCTTCGAGCCAGCACCGCCATTCATTATGATCATGGCAGATCATCCACAATCAGTAACCTGTGCCCAACTTCTCCCCATATCCCTTGATTCCGCTAGCCCCTAGAGGTCTATCTAACTCTTTCTTAAATAATTCTGCACACTAATCTCTTGTATGAGACCTTGTCAAAGGCTTTTTGAAAGTGCAGATACTGTACACCACATCCACTGGCTCTCCTTTAGACATTCTACTTGTTACATCCTCAAAAAATCCCAGAAGATTAGTCAAGCATGATTTCCCCTTCATAAATCCATGCTGACTTTGACTCTGTCACTGCTTTCCTAATGCACTGCTATATCAACTTTAATAATCGCTTCAAGCAACTTCCCCACTAACGATGCAAGGCTAACTGGTCTATAATTCCGTTTTCTCTCTCCCTCCTTTCTTAAAAAGTGGTTACATTGGCTTCTCTCCAGTCCACAGGAATTGATCCAGAGTCTATAGAACGTTGGAAAATGACTTTCCCCTGCAACCGCACGAGATGCAACACCTGTCCCTTTACCTCCCCCCTCAACTCCATCCAAGGACCCAAACAGTCTTTCCAGGTGAGACAGAGGTTCACCTGCACCTCCTCCAACCTCATCTATTGCATCCGCTGCTCCAGATGTCAACTTATTTACATCGGCAAAACCAAGCGCAGGCTCGGCAATCGCTTCGCTCAACACCTGCGCTCGGTCCGCATTAAACAAACTGATCTCCCAGTGGCCAAGCACTTCAACTCCCCCTCCCACTCCCAGTCTGACCTTTCTGTCATGGGCCTCCTCCAGTGCCATAGTGAGGCCCAACGGAAATTGGAGGAACAGCACCTCATATTTCGCCTGGGCAGCTTGCAGCCCAGTGGTATGAAGATCGACTTCTCCAACTTTAGATAGTTCCTCTGTCCCTCTCTTCCCTTCCCCCTTCCCAGATCTCTCTCTATCTTCCTGTCTCCACCTATATCCTTCCTGTGTCCCGCCCCCCTGACATCAGTCTGAAGAAGGGTCTCGACCCGAAACGTCGCCCATTTCTTCTCTGCCGAGATGCTGCCTGACCTGCTGAGTTACTCCAGCATTTTGTGAATAAATACCTTCGATTTCTACCAGCATCTGCAGTTATTTTCTTATGCTACCAATGCATCCATGATTTCTAGGGCCACCTCCTTGAGTACTCTGGGATGCAGACCATCAGGCCCTGGGGGTTTATCTGCCGTCAGTCCCAACAGTTTACCTAACACAATTTCCTGACTAATGTGGATTCCCTTCAGTTCCTCCCTCCCACTAGATCCTAGGTACCCCAGTATTTCTGGGAGATTGTTTCATGTCTTCCTTAATGAAGACAGAACCAAAGTTCTTGTTTAACTGTTCTGCCATTGCCTTGTTTCCCATTATAAATTCACCTGTCTCTGACTGCAAGGGACCTACATTTGGCCTCACTAATTTTTTCCTTTTTACAGATCTAAAGAAGCTTTTATAGTCAGTTTTTATATTCCCCGCAAGCTTTCTTTCATGCTCTTTTTCCCCCTCTTAATTAACCCCTTTGTCCTCTGTTGAGTTCTAAATTTCTCCCAGTCCTCCGGTTTGCTGCTTCCTCTGGACAATTTATATGCCTCTTCCTTGGATTTAACACTATCTTTAATTTCCCTCGTTAGCCACGGTTGAGCCGCCTTCTCAGTTTTATTCTTTCGCCAGACAGGGATGAACAATTTTTGGAGTTCATCCATGCAGTCTTTAAATCTTTGCCATTGCATCTCCAACGTCAACCCTTTAATTATAATTTGCCAGTCGATCCCAGCCAATTCCCATCTCATACCTTCAAAGTCTCCTTTCTTTAAGTTCAGGACTCTAGTCTCTGAATTAACCGTGTCACTCTCCATCCTAATGCAGAATTCCACCATATTATGGCCAATGTTGCCCAAGGGGCTTTGCACAACAAGATCGCTAACTAATCCTTCCTCATTACACAATACCCAGTCTAGGATGCCTGCCCCCTTGTCGGTTCCTATACATATTGGTTTAAATATTGGGATGAGGGTAGCTGGGACATGTCGGCCGGTGTGGGCAAGCTGGGCCGAAGCTGACCGGTCAATTGAATAGTAGTTTGTGTATTATTAATTAAAGATTCGTGCTAACCCATACTAACTAACGCTCAAACTCTTCAGACCTGTTAACACTTGCAGTAAAGTCGATTGTCCATCAGTTTATCCGGACTATGACTCTCTCTATGACTTTATGACATCTTGTGATTGCCAATGGGTAAAGATCCCCCTGGCTTTTTCTTTCAAATGGAACAAGTTTGTCACGTTAAGTGAAGTGGTAGTCTTGCCAGAAACATTTATTATGTCTGCATTCCCAATGAGCTGGTGAGAATTGACAGAAATCAATCTGTCTGTAAGAAATACGCAAATATTTTTTGCATATTTACAATTTTTTACCAAAGGGCTTGGGACAAGAGCATTGAAGAGTTGCAAATTGTGAAGCTAGAGGAAGGAAGGTCGGTGGAAAGGGAAGGGGAATGGGAGAATTGAGGTCTATTCTCATCCTTCTAAACTCCAGCGAGTTCAGACCCAGAGGCCCATCATATCGCTGTGGGAGCGCAGCTCGCCCGCGGGGCCTTCCATCGCCTGGCGCGTCTCTGCTGCGGGACTTAACATCGCCGGCGCGGCTCGGCCGCGGGACGTTTCAGTGCCCGGTGCGGCTCAGCCGCGGGACGTTTCGGTGCCCGGTGTGGCTCGGCCGCGGGATGTTTCGGTGCCCGGTGCAGCTCGGCCGCGGGATGTTTCAGTGCCCGGTGCGGCTCGGCCGCTGGACTTAACATCGCCCGGTGCGGCTCGGCCGCGGGACGTTTCAGTGCCCGGTGCGGCTCGGCTGCGGGACGTTTCAGTGCCCGGTGCGGCTCGGCCACTGGACTTAACATCGCCCGGTGCGGCTCGGCCGCGGGACGTTTCAGTGCCCGGTGCGGCTCGGCCGCGGGACGTTTCGGTGCCCGGTGCGGCTCGGCCGCTGGACTTAACATCGCCCGGTGCGGCCGCAGGACGTTTCGGTGCCCGGGGCGGCTCGGCCGCGGGGCCTTCCATCCTCTTGCGGGGGCTGTGCGTGTCGGTTGCCTCGGTAGGGGTCGAGCTGCCTGTCCATGGGTGCGGGGGGGAAGAGAGGGGAAGTTTTGTTGCCTCCATCACAGTGAGGGGGTGTTTGGAGTCACTGTGATGGATGTTTGTGTTGGGGTCGGGTGTCCTGTGTTTTTTTTCTTTTTGCTGTGTTTTGTGACTGCTGAAATTTCGTTCGGTGTTGTGCCGAATGACAATAAAGTGTTGTTATGTTATGTTATGTTATGTTATGTTATGTTATATGTTAACCCAATCCTTCCTGGGATCATTCTCGTAAACCTCCTCTGGACCCTCTCCAATGCCAGCACATCCTTCCTCAGATATGGGGCCCAAAACTGCTCTCGATACTCCAAATGTGGTCTGGCCAGTGCCTTATAAAGCTTCAGCTCTCCCTGTTTTTTTATATGTCCCTGTTTTTATATTCCATTCCTCTTGAAATAAATGCTATTTCTAATTCTGCGGAGTGCCTTGGCGGTAGTCTGACGGCTGGGGAAAGTGTCCCTGCCTGTGCTATGTGAGGGATCCGTACCACCCTTCTTCATGTCCGCAGAAATTCCCCCAGGAGAGGAAACACGGGATGCTTATCAACAATTTATTCATACTTCAGTAATTCTGAATATTTGGGTCAGAGCACCAAGCACGGTAGCTTCACGTGCAATGTCTCTCCATAGCTCTACGGTGACTAGCATTCTGGTCTGTGCAATCAGGTGGCATGACTTACAATGAACAATTACTCAGGATTATTCGATATCCTTAAGGGGTCACTGAAGTCACGAGCAGTGGGTCTGAATCTGAAGACTACAAGCTCCAACCCCCTGGGGAAGATGAATTCAAGTGTTGTTGAGCTATCTGTAATCCGAACCTTTGCTACTTTGAGGAGCAAATTAGTTTAGAGATACAGCGCGGAAACCGGCCCTTTTGGCCCACCGGGTCGGCGCCGACCAGCCATCCCCGCACATTAACACTATGCTATACCCACTGGGGTATAGGATAGTGTTAGGATAGGATAGGACACCATCCTATACCCACTTGGTACATTTACCAAGCCAATTAACCTACACACCTGTACGTCTTTGGAGTGTGGGAGGAAACCGAAGATCTCGGCGAAAACCCACGCAGGTCACGGGGAGAACGTACAAACTCCGTACAGACTGCACCCGTAGTCGGGATCGAACACGGGTCTCCGGCGCTGCATTCGCTGTACGGCAGCAACTCTACCGCTGCGCCACCGTGCCGCCATTCGTCAGAAGAAGGGAAACATCTTTGCTTCTTCCTCCACCAGATCTTCATAAGGTCATAAGTAATAGGAGTAGAAGTAGGCCATTCAGCCCATCGTCTACTCTGCCATTCAATCATGGCTGATCTATCTCTCCCTCCTAACCCCATTCTCCTATCTTCTTCCCCTACCCTCTGACACCCGTACTAATCAAGAATCTATCTATCTCTGCCTTAAAAATATCCACTGACTGCCTCCACAGCCTTCTGTGGCGAAGAATTCCACAGATTCACCAGCCTCTGACTAAATAAATTCCTCCTTGCTAAAAGAATGTCCTTTAATTCTGAGGCTGTGACCTCTAGTCCTAGACTCTCCCACTAGTGGAAACATCCTCTCCACATCCACTCAATTCAAGCCTTTCACTATTCTGTAGGTTTCAATGAGGTCCCCCCTCATTCTTCTAAACTCCAGCGAGTACAGGCCCAGTGCTGTCTAACGCTCATCATAGGCTAACCCACTCATTCCTGGGATCATTCTTGCAAACCTCCTCTAGACCCTCTACAGAGCCAACACATCCTTCCTCAGATATGGCGCCCAAAATTGCTCACAATAGTCCAAATGCGGCCTGACCAGCGCCTTATTGAACCTGAGCGTGGGAGCATTGTTTGAAGTTGGGTAATGAAGCTTTCGGGGATGGGTGAGTCGGAAATGCAGATTTGGGAATGTCGCTGGGAATGTTCCCAGACCGTTCCAGAAATGTTGACAGATAATCAATAACAGCTTGTCAAAGCTCATACAGACAATGCTTCAGACAGCAATTTATCACAGAAGGATTTTTTACTTTTAGAAACGTTGCTAAGCATCACACTTGAAGGGTGAAGCATATGATTTAGCCGATCTTTTGATCCTGATGATTCTTTTCTCGGTTTCAGAGCAAGAGTCAAGAGCCAAGAGTGTTTTATTGTCATATGCCCAAATGGACAATGAATTTCTTAAGAATTTCAATCAAATTCTGAAGAAGGGTCTCGAACCAAAATGTCACCCATTCCTTCTCTCCAGAGATGCTGCCCTCTCAGTTGCTCCAGCATCTTGTGTCTATCTTCGGTCTAAAACAGCATCTGCAGTTCCTTCCTACAAAGTTCTTACTTCTCCTAATCTGAGGAAAGACATTCTTGCCATAGAGGGAGTACAGAGAAGGTTCACCAGATTGATTCCTGGGATGGCCGGATTTTCATATGAAGAAAGACTGGATAGACTCGGCTTGTACTCACTGGAATTTAGAAGATTGAGGGGGGATCTTATAGAAACTTACAAAATTCTTAAGGGGTTGGACAGGCTAGATGCAGGAAGATTGTTCCCGAAGGGGTCACAGTTTAAGGATAAGGGGGAAGTCTTTTAGGACCGAGATGAGAACGTTTTTTTTCACACAGAGAGTGGTGAATCTGTGGAATTCTCTGCCACAGAAGGTAGTTGAGGCCAGTTCATTGGCTATATTTAAGAGGGAGTTAGATGTGGCCCTTGTGGCTAAAGGGATCAGGGGGTATGGAGAGAAGGCAGGTACGGGATACTGAGTTGGATGATCAGCCATGATCATATTGAAAGGCGGTGCAGGCTCGAAGGGCCGAATGGCCTACTCCTGCACCTATTTTCTATGTTTCTATGTTTCTGTGTGTGTACTGCTATGGTGAGCCTCTGCAAGGTTATGGACACATGTCTTTGCCAACCTATGAATATGGATCAACCACATCGGTTATCCAAATGACTCCAACCCTGTAAACTAGAATTAAGCCCAAATTGGCTCTAGAAATCCTGTTGTGTTAGATCCCTTTGCGATATCTAAATCAACAAAATATTAAAATATCTCTTGTCTATAAACTTTAGTGGGGACAGATCTTACAATCTGTTTCCTGCTGGACTGGAAATTAATTGGAGTAGGAAGAGTGCCTCTCTCACCTTCAATGTACTGAGACATTTTGTGCATTACTCAAGTAATGACCCTGACATTTCGTGTCAGGACTCTTCTTCGGACTTCTTGTTCTGAGGTACTCAGAGTAACTCACTGTATTAATCCAGAGGGCCTAAAGTAGGGTCCCAATGAGAAACCTCACCTATTTATGCTCTCCAGAGATGCTACCTTACCAGCTGAGTTACTCCGGCACCTAGTGTCTCTTTTGTAGACCAGCATCTGCAGTTCCTTGAATCCTTATGGAGACACTGGTTGAGTTCTCAGATGATTAGTTTAGTTTAGTTTAGTTTAGGGAAACAGGCCCTTTCGGCCCACTGGGTCCGCGCCGACCAGCGATCCCCGCATATTGACACTATCCTACACCCACTAGGGACAATTTTTTACATTTACCAAGCCAATCAACCTCCATACCTGTACGTCTTTGGAGTGTGGGAGGAAAGCGAAGATCTCGGAGAAAACCCACGCAGGTCACGGGGAGAACGTACAAACTCCATACAGACAGCACCCGTAGTCGGGATCGAACCCGGGTCTCCGACGCTGCATTCGCTGTAAGGCAGCAACTCTACCGCTGCGCCACCGTGCCGCCCAAAAGGTGAATGGTGAGAAGAAAATCAAGGTAAGCAGAAAGTTAAGTAGACCTAACTGGACAACTGGGATGGGTGTTTTCCTTCAAAATCTATTGATAATAAAACCTTAAAACAATGCTCTTTTTATCAATTACCAACCGTAAATAAGAGTGTTGGAAGGAACTGCAGATGTTGGTTTTCCACTGCATAGAGACACATATTGCTGGAGTACCTCAACGGGACAGGCAGCATCTGTGGAGAGAAGAAATGGATGAAGACATGTTGGGTCAAGACCCTTCTTCAGACTCTAGTAAGAGTTATCAATTACACAATCACCTCCCAGTTGGATGTGACTGTCAGGGAAATTATTCTGCATCACTGTGCATTGTGACGTACACATCAACATTGTTCCATTGCCTCCTCCAAAAGAAAACAAATATTCAAATGAAGACATTGAGAACAATGGCAAAATCTATGTTAAACTCAAGTTGTGTTTCCCTTTGTCCCTGTCAAAAAGACCTTTGTTATAAATTGTGTAGGAATGAACTGCAGATGCTGGTTTAAACCGAAGATAGACACAAAATGCTGGAGTAACTCAGCGGGACAGGCAGCATCTCTGGAGAGAAGGTTTAGGGTCGAAACGTCTGAAGAAGGGTCTCTACCCGATACGTCACCCATTCATTCTCTCCAGAGATGCTGCCTGTCCCGTTGAGTTACTCCAGCTTTTTGTGTCTATTTTCATTATATATCAGTGGGTGTGAGACCTTCAATTTAAAAATAAGGGGTAGGCCATTTAGAACGGAGATGAGGAAAAACCTTTTCAGTCAGAGAGTTGTAAATCTGTGGAATTCACTGCCTCAGTTGAGCTAATAGGACTTGGTATTACAATCCCTACTGTAATCGGCACCTTCTTAATCTCTTGAGTGGGGGTAGGGGTAAAGACTTCATTGGGGTCATCAGGTGGGCACCCTTCTTCCTTGGTGTTTCGTTGATAGGCCCACGACACCTCCAGATTCTCTGAATGCATTCAAGAGAGAGCTAGATAGAGCTCTTAAGGATAGCGGAGTCAGGGGGTATGGGGAGAAGGCAGGAATGGGGTACTGATTGAGAATGATCAGCCATGATCACATTGAATGGTGGTGCTGGCTCGAAGGGAAGAATGGCCTCCTCGTGCACCTATTGTCTATTGTCTATTGTCTAATTCTTTGAAAAGCTGTCTGATGCTGAGTTTGTCTGAGCACTGAAACGGGGAAATATACTGTAAATTTTCATATCTTCTCCTGAGTTAGCTGAGATTGAGTGGAGAATTCGAACACTTCATGGTGAGCTGAGGCTCTGAGAAGCAGTCGGAAAGAACGTTTCTGCAGCGAGGATGGAAAAAAATAAGTTTGAATGTTTTTGTTTCATTTCAGAAATCATCTCTGTCAGGAGTTTCACAATTCTGCATTGAACATCTGATCTTGGCAGCTTCTGTGCCTCAGGCAAATATATTCAATTTGCGTTAGGAGCACTGGCGAGGGAAATCCAGGGCAAGTTCACATCCACATCACCATTCACTTCAGAGAGGATACATGTCATGGAGTCATTGAGTCATAGAGTGATACCATTGTACCGCCAGGGGGCGCTGCACGATGGCTGCCTCGCCTACAGTCTGTCTGTCTTTTTCGAAATCTTTTTGTTATTCTTGGTAAGTTTCAAAAGTTTGTGTAAATGTTCTCTGGTTTGTTTGCTTGGGGGGTGGGGGTGGGGGTCGGGGGGAAACCTTTTTTCAATCTCTTACCTTGCCGGAGATGCGATCGTATTTCCGGTCGCTCTGCGGCCTAACATGGTGGAGCTAGAGGTCTTGCCTGGGACTGAATTTGAGCCCCACCGCGGGGCCGTGGACTTACCATCAGAGCGTGCAATCCCTTGCCTGGGATCGACGCTCCAACAAGGCCTGCAGACATTAACATCGAGGAGCTCGCAAACTCGGGTTGAGACCGGTCGGGAGCTCAAAAAGCTGCACGAGGTTCGACTGGTCGCCCGGCACGGGGGAGATGAGACCCACCCCCCGATGCAGGAGCTTGATCGCCCCAACGAGGAAGGCCCGCCGCCGGCTACGGGAGTCAAGATCGTCCCGTCAACGGAAGGTTAGAGGCCCCCGACCGCTGGAGGACAAAGAAGGGAGAGATTGAACTTTTTTTCGCCTTCCATCACAGTGAGGAATGTGGAGGAGTCACTCTGGTGGATGTTCATGTTAAAATGTATTTTGTGTGTCCTGTTGCTTTTTATTGTTATGACTGTATGGCAAATGAAATTCCTCGTATGTTGCAAAACATACTTGGCTAATAAAGTATTATGGTGATTGTGATTGTGATTGTGATTGATATGGAAACAGGCCCTTTGGCCCAACTTGCTCACACCGGCCAACATGTCCCAGCTACACTAGTCCCACCCGTCTGCGTTTGGTTCATATCCCTTCAAACCTGTCCTATCAATGTACCTGTCTAACTGTTTCTAAAACGTTGGGATAGTGCCACCCTCAACTACCTCCTCTGACAGCTTGTTCCGGACACCCATCACCCTTTGTGTGAAAAATGTACCCCTCAGATTCCTGTAAATGTAAATGAGATCAATGGTGACCGTATGAGTGCAATTCAACATACCCCCAGAAGGCAGTGGAGGCCAATTCTCTGAATGCATTCAAGAGAGAGCTAGATAGAGCTCTTAAGGATAGCGGAGTCATGGGGTATGGGGAGAAGGCAGGAACGGGGTACTGATTGTGAATGATCAGCCATGATCACATTGAATGGCGGTGCTGGCTCGAAGGGCCGAATGGCCTCCTCCTGCACCTATTGTCTATTGTCTATTGTCTATATCCCGTGAAGAGAGAGGTAACTCGGGGGGAAGATACATGAATGTGAGCAAGGAATTGAAAATAGTTCCCGGTGAATTTTTCTTTGCTGGAGGAATTTTTCATCTCGTTCCAGAGGTGAAGAAGTATCAGAAAGTACCACCATGTTCAGATGATTGTTTGGTTTTGAATGAGGTAAACTGGAGATAAGATTAAATCTAAATGATTAGAATAGAGAACAATTTTTCTTTTTTAACAGAGCATGTTAGGAGGCCATGGAGTACCAGTATTAATGACTGAAGAAAATGCCGTGCTATCATTTAAGAAATGTTTGATATGTACTTGATAGAAAAGAGAATAGATGAATAATGGCAACAGAGCAGGCACAAGGGATTAGGATCACAGTTTGTGAACATGAATAGTGTGGCCAGGCCTGCAGCAAGTGCACATTTATCACCATTAAAGGGGCTTAGTAATAGAGAAGATGGACGTAAAATGCTGGAGTAACTCAGCGGGAAAGGCAGCATCTCTGGACAGATGGAATGGGTGACGTTACAGGTCGAGACCCTTCTTCAGATTTCCTAAACCCAGGTCCCTCACAATAATGTGTCTGCCAAGTCCCAGTCTCTATTCAGCCAGCAACATATCGCACCAATGATCACTGCTGAATCTCTAGCTGTTCAATACAATACCAGACAATACAATACAATACAATACAATACAATATATCTTTATTGTCATTGTACAGGGGTACAACGAGATTGTGAATGCGCCTCCCATACGATGCAATAAATTAATTAGCTAGTCAGTATTAATTTAAACAACCCAATGAAACAAATTGGAACAGTTTTAAAACAGAATAAAGTGCAAGAAGTTCTGTGCCGGTTCACTGTGCGATGTGACCATCCGGCTCAGCAGGACCAGCTAAACCAGCATCTGCAGTTCCTTCCTAGTAATAGTGTATTAGTTTAGTAGTATAAAAGGCATAGTGGTTTAGTGTAATAGTAGTTTTGTGGCCTACATACACAGAAATTGATGAAAAGTAATATCCACAACATACTGTGAGGAAGCAAGGGTTTCTGTAGTATATTCTTAAGAAAATCGTACAAACTGAACATGATGTGTGTGCAGCTGACTGGTACAAGCTGAAGGTTAATTATCCGTTTCTTTTTGCCTGAATCCCTGTGGTGAAATCCGCGGAAAAGTATTAATCTTGATTCCATCAGGTCAAAATTCACGGTGGTGCAGCGGTAGAGTTGCTGCCTTACAGCGCTTGCAGCACCGAAGACCTGGGTTCGATCCCGACTATGGGTGCTTGCTGTCTGTACAGAGTTTGTACGTTCTCCCCTTGAACGCATGGGTTTTCACCGAGATCTTCGGTTTCCACCCATACTCCAAAGACAGGTTTGTTGATTAATTGGCTTGGTATAAGTGTAAATTGTCCTGATTGTAGGGTGTAGGGTAGCGTTAATGTGCTGGGATCGCTGGTCGGTGCGGACTCAGTGGGCCGAAGGGCCTGTTTCCGCGCTGTATCTCTAAACTAAACTAAAACACCTGGAGCCCGTGGAAATGTTCGAACATTTCCATCGAAACCCCTTTGCATTGATCTTTCAACAAAATCACACTTCCTTAATGACTGGGATTCACATCACAGCGACCAACAGAATGGTGTTGATTCAAACAGAGTGTGGCACATTGTGGCAGCTGGTTAAGCTGCAACCTCACAGCATCAGAGATCCAGGTTTGATCCTGACCTCGGCTGCTGTCTGTGTGGAGTTTGCACGTTCTCCCAGTGACCGTGTGGGTTTCCTCCAGGCGCTCCAGTTCGCAAAGATGTATGGGTTTGTGGGTTAATTGGTCTTTGTAGATTGGTCTGAGTCTGCAGGGAAGTGTATGTGAATGTGGGGTCACATTGAACTAGTGAGAACAGGTGATTGATTGTCGACATGGTCCCATTGGGCTATAAGGACTGTTTCCACGCTCTATCAGTCAGTCAATCCAATTTAAAGGATGAGGTGGGGTAGTAGCAAATTTAGCTTTGTATCAGCAAACTCAACATGTCTATTCTCCCATGGAGTGTGATCTATTGTCATCTATTGAAATTGTATTAAGCAAACTTAAGGCTGTCAGAAGATGCAAGAAGCTGAACTCCTGCATGTTATAGGCCAAGGGAGTAGTGTGAACATAGGTTGGAGGGCCTCTCAGCCACATCTTCAATGCAGTCAGAGGGAGGTGACCAGGTCAATCAGCAGAAGGGTTGGTAACTGAGATAGAATCAGAAGTTAACAAGGAGTGACATGCTGAGTGCCATTACAAGTTGACCACTGTGTGACTGTCTGTGGCTATGTGTGGTTAAATTCATACTTTCGTGGGAGGGCATCGAAGTTCATTGTTGTTGATTCAAGTAATTGTAAACTCTCAGATCAAGAAAAGCTAGATTATCACAAAATATGAAATTGCAGTCCACTCTGATTTGGGTTGGCTTGTGTAACTGCTGATAAGCGTAAGGAAGACACCAGTCCTTCAACAGCAGACAGATTAGACTGAGTGTAATATTTCTAGGCAGTGGTTAATTCAGTGGGATGGGGAGGTTGAGTATGATGTTATTTGTTTTATCTATATTTTCATGTGTGCATTGCAAAGATGACTTTCATTATCTTCTCATCCGGTGCTTAATGAGAGTTGACAACGTTTAATTGACGTGTATAGTAGAGAATCACTAAATGTAATCTTGAACAGCAAAAGATTTACTTGCCATTTGTCAATGCTGAGTGGATATATCATGGGTTTGTCGAACAGCCATTCAATTAAAGACTAATTTGCCAAGTGAGGTATTATTTGAACTCAATATTGGGGAGTATTTGAATACTTTCACCCTCAAAGTTACAAATTCTCCGTTAAAAAATAATGCAACCAGTGCTATATGAAAAAGCAAAAGAATTGTGAATCTGCAAAGAAATATCATGTAAATGAGAATACACTGTAAATGGCTCGATTGTAATCATGTATTTTCTTTCTACTGACTGGTGAGCACGCTATAAAAGCTTTTCACTGTACCTTAGTACACGTGACCATAATAAACTAAAGTAAATCATTTAAAAGATACCTTTTGCAATCCATTAATCTTGCAAGACCTGTACTGATTCAGGGAATACATTCATACAATACAATACAATATATCTTTATTGTCATTGTACAGGGGTACAACGAGATTGGGAATGCGCCTCCCATACGATGCAATAAATTAATTTGCTAGTCAGTATTAATTTAAACAACCCAATGAAACAAATTGGAACAGTTTTAAAACAGAATAAAATGCAAGTAGATCTGTGCCGGATCACTGTGCGATGTGACCATCCGGCTCAGCAGGACCAGTTCATAGCAGCTATGGCCCTGGGGATGAAGCTGTTCCTGAGTCTGGAGGTGCGGGCGTAGAAGGCCTTGTATCGTCTGCCCGATGGTAGAAGTTCGAACAGACTGTTGCAGGGGTGTGAAGAGTCTTTGTGGATGCTGGTGGCTTTTCTGAGGCATCGTGTGTTGTAGATGCCCTCCAAGGCTGGTAGCTGTGTTCCGATGGTCCTCTGAGCTCTATGGACTACCCGCTGAAGAGCTTTCCTCTCTGCCTCCGTGCAGCTGAGATACCACACAGGGATGCCATGTGTTAGGATGCTCTCTATGGTGCAGCGGTAGAAGGTCGTCAGCAGCTGTTGGGGCAGACCAGACTTTTTCAGTGTTCTTCGGTAGAACAGTCGATGCTGTGCCTTCTTGACCAGCGCAGCAGTGTCATTGCATTAGAAGGGACAACAAATGGTTGAATGCAAGTTTTCGTAAAAAATACAAATAAACAAATATGGTCAAAGAAACAGTTTCAGTTGCGTGTTTAATACTTTTTGTTATAAAATGAGAATGCTTATGTCTACTGACAATTTTGAGATCGCTCATCGGCCAAGCTGAGCCTCAAGCATATATTCTCCCTCTGGTGTACTTTGTGTCGGATTTCTATTGACACAACTGACTTACAAAAAAGCGGATATCGAATTTTCGATGTTCTTATTCTCGTGAGTTTCTGAAGGGTTTCGTAATTGAGCTGCTAGATATCCTACACTTTTAACACCGCCAGCATTTTATAATCATTTTTGGTACACTTTGAAAACAAAACATGTATTTGAACTTTCTCCTTACTTTAAAGAATATTTATTATTGTGACAAAGGATCACGGCACAACGGCAAGGTTACCTTTCATTAACAAAGTCGAAACAGTGAGAACCTTTCAAGCTCTACTGAACAACCAAATTACAATATTAAAACTTCTCTTTTTTTTAAAAAGTGCAAGCATCCTTGTGCATCATTGTAGTTTATGACTATTTAAAATATGAAGTGTTTCAGATATTTTCATGGAATTAGTTTCACTATTTCTTTAGCACCAGAACTATTCTTATGACTATTCGTATTCTTATTCTTATGACTTACCAAACAATGCATTTCAATTGGGTTTTAGTTTAGAGATACTGTGTGGAAACAGGCCCTTAGACCCACCGAGTCTGTGCCGAACAGCGATCACCCATCTATCCTACACACTGGGTACAACTTACAGAAGCCAACTCACCTACATACCTGCACGTCTTTGGAATGGGAGAAGAAACCAGAGCAACTGGAGAAAACCCACGTGGTCTCAAGGAGAATGTACAAACTCCGTACAGACACCACTCACAGTCAGGATTGAACCTGGGCCTCTGGCGCTGTGAGGCAACAACTCTACTGATGCACCATTTTGCTGCCCCAGGTTTTATCTAATCACATGCACAAAACTATTATTACCTCCAAATGCAGGTGCCTAAAATGTAATTGCATCTTCAAAGTCTTGATTCCAAATAATATTAGCACAAAAAAGGCCCTTATTCACAAAGGTTATGGCTACAGTTACAAAGGAAGTCTTCGAAAGCAAAATTTATTTTGTATTAGAATTAATTCATATCTAGGTCATAAGGCCTTAAATGATAGGACATTCAAGTCTACCTCACAATTCAATCAAGGCTGATCTATTTCTCCCTCCTAAACCCATTCTCCTGCCTTCTCCCCATAACTTCTGACACCCCATTTAATCAAGAATCTAGGGTGCTATTGGGTTGTATACTATAGGCTCCAAATAGAAGGACAGAGGTGTAGGAGCACATTTGCAAGGAATTGCAAGACAATGTAAGAATGTTAGTGAAACGATGAGAGATTTCAAATATCAGAACATAGTGTTGGAAAAAAATAATCCAATAGTCTGAGGAGAAGAACTGCAAGAGCTGAATGGGATAATGTTCTTGATCAGTATATTTCCAGCTCAATGAAGACAGTCGAAATATATAGGAAGGAACTGCAGATGCTTGTTTAAACCGAAGATAGACAGTCTGTAGAAGGGTCTCAACCTGAAATTTCACCTATTCCTTTTTTCCAGAGATGTTGGCTGACCCGCTGAGTTACTCCAGCTTTTCTAGTCTATCTTCAAGGCAGGCAGTGTTGAATTCAGTTTGGGGGAATGAAGTAGGATAACTGGACTCTACATCCAGTCAATGACATTGGGAAACAATGATCACTTTAACATCCAGTTCAGATTTACTTTTGGAAAGGGCAATCCACACAACACAGGTTGTGTGAGTGGGCGGATGCATGGCAGATGCAGTTTAATGTGGATAAGTGTGAGGTTATCCACTTTGGTGGTAAGAATAGGAAGGCAGATTATTATTTGAATGGTGTCAAGTTAGGAAAAGGGGACGTACAACGTGATCTGGGTGTCTTAGTGCATCAGTCACTGAAAGGAAGCATGCAGGTACAGCAGGCAGTGAAGAAAGCCAATGGAATGTTGGCATTCATAACAAGAGGAGTTGAGTATAGGAGCAAAGAGGTCCTTCTGCAGTTGTACAGGGCCCTAGTGAGACCGCACCTGGAGTACTGTGTGCAGTTTTGGTCTCCAAATTTGAGGAAGGATATTCTTGCTATTGAGGGCGTGCAGCGTAGGTTTACTAGGTTAATTCCCGGAATGGCGGGACTGTCCTATGTTGAAAGACTGGAGCGACTAGGCTTGTATACACTGGAATTTAGAAGGATGAGAGGGGATCTTATCGAAACGTATAAGATTATTAAGGGGTTGGACATGTTAGAGGCAGGAAACATGTTCCAAATGTTGGGGGAGTCCAGAACCAGGGGCCACAGTTTAAGAATAAGGGGTAGGCCATTTAGAACAGAGATGAGGAAAAACTTTTTTAGTCAGAGAGTTGTGAATCTGTGGAATTCTCTGCCTCAGAGGGCAGTGGAGGCCAATTCTCTGAATGCATTCAAGAGAGAGCTAGATAGAGCTCTTAAGGATAGCGGAGTCAGGGGGTATGGGGAGAAAGCAGGAACGGGGTACTGATTGAGAATGATCAGCCATGATCACATTGAATGGTGGTGCTGGCTCGAAGGACCGAATGGCCTCCTCCTGCACCTATTGTCTATTGTCTATTGTCTATTGTCTATTGTCTATTGTCTAAATCAAAGAGTTAATTGAAGGAAGGCAAATACTCTTCAGCCTGCCAAGTCTGCTCTGACCATCAATCTCTCATTTACACTAATCTTACATTAATCTAATTTTAATTGTTTTCCCAAGTTCTCATCAGCTACTCTCCAGATTCTTCGACACTTAGGCAATTTACAGTGGCCTTTTGACCCACTAAGCAACACATTTTTAGGAGATGGGAAGAAGCCCATGTAGTCACAGGGAGCATGAGCAAACGCTACACAAAGAGCATCCAAGGTCAGGATTGAACCCATGTCTCTGCAAAACAGCAGGCTCTATATGCTGCCTCCAACACCTAAAAAAAATTAATCTGTAAAACCTTTACTAAACTAGTGGCTAGGATCCAACTGATTGGGAGCAGTCAAATTCTAGTCATTAGAATTCAAAAATGGAAGTTAATACCAGATAGGTAGAGATAGGTAGAAAGACTAGAAATGTTTGGTGTCAGTCTACAAATCTAGAAAATTTACGTTGGTATGAAAGAGGCCATTTCATCTTTCATCTATTACAGCAGGCATGTGTGTGAATGCATGTGATCATACAGTATATGTGCATTGTTTGTTACTTCAACTTTACACTTTTTACATTTCAAATATAAAAGAGATGGGAGAGAAGAATATGTCTCTCACAATTAATTTATGCAATTATTAAGTATAGAAAAGGTAGGCAGTCATAATCTTTTTTCCCCCAGGATGTAAAGGGCCTAGCTTTAAGGTGAGATGACAAAGTTTAGAGGAGACTAGACCAAGTGGACCCGTTGGGCCCAAACCTCTCCTCCATTGGTGCAGCACCCTCTCCTCCCCCACCTCCCCGTCTGCCTCCCCATCCCCTTCCCCCCCTCCCCACCCCCCTCCCCCCTCCCCCTTCCCTCTCCTCCCTCCCCTTCTTCCCCCTCCCTGCCCCCCTCCTCCCCATGCTCCTCCACCTCCCCCCTGCCCCCCTCCCCCCTCCCTCTCCCCCCTCCTCCCCTCACCCCATCTCCCTGCCTCCTCCCCTCTCCCTCCCCTCCCTCCTCCCTTCCCCTCCCTCCCCTCCCTCTCCCCTCCCCTCCCCCTCTACCCCTTCCCGCAACTCCATCCCCCTCAACCCCACTTATCCTCCTCCCTCCCTCCCTCCCTCCCTCCCCCCTCCCTAGGAGATAGATTTAAATTTAAAAATGTGAATAACTTTAAAAATATAACACCGATTTCAATGAAACTTCTTCCATTAGCACCAAAGGGACGACGGTGAGTAAGGTGGGCCTAAAATTGTCGCGTTATCGTGTACCGTTTTGGCTGTAGTTCAGGAACAAACAAACAAATAAGAGTTTTAGTGTATAGATGTGTGGGGCAAGTTTTTTTTACACAGAGGATGGTGAGTTCCAGGAACTTGCCAGGAATGTTGGTTGAGGCAGATATGATCGTAGCATTTAAAAGACTTTTGGACCACATATGAATATGGAGGAAATGGTGATACCAATTATGTTCAGGTAGATAAGAGTTGGACTAGGCATCATATTTGGAACAAACATTGTCAACTGAAGGGCCTATTGCTGTGCTGTGGCGATCTTTGTTTTATGTTCTAATAGGAACATACCATTTAGTTTAATAATTGTTATTTAATTGAGGTGTCGGGTGAAATAAATTTAAACGCAAAATAATTCTGATTTGTTTAAACAAGGTTGCTTAACGAGGTTGCGAAACCATTTTACACAATTTATCTTTTTCTTAATCTTTGGAGTCGAACTTGTCTAGATTTCAGAGGCATCAGAACCTCACGTAACAGGCTCGGTGGATAACATCTCTCGTGGCAATCAATCATCCGCATTTGAGAAATGATCATGTAAGTACTATTGTCCTGGAGTCCAAACAGGACACATATTTTCCATTCCTCATGGATGCCTTATGAATGTAGCTCCTATTCTTAGAGATGATGACTTGCTTCCACTCCAGTTGGGTGGCTTCTGTGGAGTTTGGGCATTCATGTGCATTGTGAAAGATCTGCACAGGTGGCTAAGCAAGTCATTTGGGATGTTTGGCCTTACCTCAGTGCACTTTCTTTAAGAATTATGTTGTGGGAAAGGGATTCCCACAAATCTGTCATAAAGTTTAGCTTAGTTTAGAGATACAGCGCCGAAACAGGCCCTTTGGTCGACCTAGTCCGTGCCGACCAGCGATCCCTGTACACAAGCACTCAGGACAATGTACAATCAGGGCCAAATAACCTACAAACCTGCATGTCTTTGGAATGTGGGAGGAAACCGGAGCACCCGAGGAAAACCCATGCGGTCACAAGAACGTACAAACTCCGTACAGTCAGCACCCCTCGAGAGGATTGAACTTGGGTCTCTGGCGCTGTAAGGCAACAACTCTACCGCTGCACCACAGTGCAATAACTTTGTGACAGCAAAAGATAAATGACTCTTTCTGCAGTGAAAATGAGGTGGGAGGTTTCATATTAGATTTACACCATCTTCTACCTCCTGCAAGTGATTTTCTACTCACATCTAAACAAAAGGCTGCATCTCCCCTTGTTCCAGTTAAGGAAGTAACTCAATAATACGGCAACATTTCTTTTCGCGGGTGCAATCAAATTTTACTTCATCCATTTAGGAAAAACTGAAACTCAACTAAAAGCCCCTTTGCAGACTCTGGCAAGTACTTACATGGAGCACAATGTGCTGCAGTAACTCAGCGGGTCAGGCAACATCTCTGGAGAGCATGGATGGGTAATATTTCGGTTCAAGAGTCAAAATGTCGCCTATTCGCGTTCTCTAGAGGTGGTGCCTGACCCATTGTGTTACTCCAGCACTTTGTGTTCTACACAAGTTTCTAGCGTCTGCAGTTCCTTCTGTCTACATCTGGCAGATATCTGCTTGGAAACGTCGCTAATGCGGTCAGCTCCTAACTCTGAAAACTTACAATCAGAAACAGTGGTTAGAGCAGAGAATGTGGTGCCTTTTCTTGTGAGTTTGCCAAGTAGTATAAATGGCGTTGGGGCCAACCATATATGAGGGAGTTGGGAAACGTGACATTGATAGTAGACACAAAATGCTGGAGTAACTCAGCGGGTCAGGCAGCATCTCAGGAGAGAAGGAATGGGTGACGTTTCGGGTCGAGACCCTTCTTCAGACATTGATAGAATGGTCATAAGGTGATTGGTGATAGGAGCAGATGTGAATCATCTATTTTCATTCCTTGATGTAGTTAATTGAAAATGGTGAGGTTATTCAGCACATTCATCGCTGAAGTTTCCAATTATAGATGCATCTCGTGTCCCAAAGGCTTGCGCAATGCAATTACACATCTGCAATAAAGGGGCCGAGAACCTTTAGTCTCGGAGTAGATTTAGGCCCAACATGTCTACTCTGTCATTCATTCATGGCTGATCTATCTCTCCCTCCAAACCCCTTTTCTCCTGCCTTCTCCCCTTGACGTGGAGACTGACCCGGCCGCTCCAAGCCGCGGGAGTCTGCGGGACTTTAACATCGCGGAGCTTGCGATCCCTTTGCCGGGGATCGAAGCTCCAACCGTGGGGCCTGTGGACTGTGGAAGTCTTTTAGGACCGAGATGAGAAAACATTTCTTCACACAGAGAGTGGTGAGTCTGTGGAATTCTCTGCCACAGAAGGTAGTTGAGGCCAGTTCATTGGCTATATTTAAGAGGGAGTTAGATGTGGCCCTTGTGGCTAAAGGGATCAGGGGGTATGGAGTGAAGGCAGGTACGGGATACTGAGCTGGATGATCAGCCATGATCATATTGAATGGCGGTGCAGGCTCGAAGGGCCGAATGGCCTACTCCTGCACCTATTTTCTATGTTTCTATATTTCTATGTTAACATCGTGAAGCCTGTGGTCTCTGGTAAGAAGAGGCCGACTCGGGAGCTCCGTGCCGTGGAGAGTTTCAACCGCTCGATGCGGGAGTTTCGATCACCCCGACGGGGGCTTCGATCGTCGGCTGCGGGGTCTTTGATCGCCCCGACTGCGGGTGGTTTGACTGCCCCGACCGCGGGACAACAAAGAGGAAGAAGTTGGAACTTTATTGCCTTCCATCACAGTGAGGAATGTGGAATCCACTGTGTTTATGTTAACTTTTATGTGGTTGTGTGTCTTGTTGCTTTTCACTTAGTATGGCTGTATGGTAACTCAAATTTCACTGTGCCTTAACTGGTACACGTGACAATAAACTGACCTTGACCTTGAAACCTCGAAACCTTGAAACCTTAGCCTCTGACATCCGTACTAATCAAGAATCTATCTATCTATCTCTGCCTTAAAAATATCCATTGACATGACCTCCACAGCCTTTAAAAAAATTTTTTTAGAGACACAGCGCGGAAACAGGCCCTTCGGCCCACCGAGTCCGCGCCGCCCAGCGATCCCCGCACATTAACACTATCCTACACACACTAGGGACAATTTTTACATATTACCCAGTCAATTAACCTACATACCTGTACGTCTTTGGAGTGTGGGAGGAAACCGAAGATCTCGGAGAAAACCCAAGCAGGTCACGGGGAGAACGTACAATCTCCGTACAGACGGCGCCCGTAGTCAGGATCGAACCTGAGTCTCCGGCGCTGCAAGGCAGCAACTCTACTGCTGCGCCACCGTGCCGCCCCTTCAGTGGCAAAGAATTCCACAGATTCACCACCCTCGGAGAAGAAGTGTTTGACAATGCATGATGAACGAATGGGAGGAGGATCAAGTACGAAGACGAGAATGAATTAGAAACGGTTTGTTTTCGTGAAGTAAATTCAATTCTGTTCCTTTTTTTGGTAAAGAGCCTGCCAGTGTAAGAGAAGCAAGGTACTTGGATTAATAGGATACGCTGTGATCAGAAACTGAAGGAGGTCATAAACTATGGAGATGCTGTCAGATATCTTTCGCTGCTCTGTTTTTGTCTTACGCAGGATACAAGAGAAGTAATTTGACCGCAGCTCAGAATGTAGTAGCAGATTGTTTTCCAAGATGTTAGCCTCGATAGCTGTGGAGGAGAGCTGCATATCCACAAGAGAACGAATTGAATTTGTTTCCTAAGGGGTTTACACCATATTTCTGAGAGTAGATGTCTCTAATTAGGGGACACAAATCAATCCCTGATGAATGATAGAAACTTGCAACACCACAAGTTTCCAATGGAAGGTCTTTCAAGTCACTGTGTCAATACTGGCCATTTCTCAGATATCTGGGCAGTAGAAATGCAGTTTCAGACACATCGAATGTTCATCCAAGTTATTTTAAAATGCAATCAGGCTCTCAGCCTCTCCCACATGTTCAGGCAATAAATTCCACGCTCGTCATCCTACACCAGCACCATCAAAAGGGGCTATGAGCTCATTTCTTTGCTGATTAATTTCTAATGACACTTGCTTCATTTCTGCAAGAGTTTAGGAGCAACAAAGGTTTGTTCACGGTGCGAAGGTTTGCAAGGATAAGCAGGAGGACTTTGTACTAATAAAGGTGAATGCTTAACCCTATTTTGCGGCACGGTGGCGCAGCGGTAGAGTTGCTGCCTTACAGCGCCGGAGGCCCGGGTTCGTTCCTGACTGCGGGTGCTGTCTGTACGGAGTTTGTACGTTCTCCCCGTGACCTGCGTGGGTTTTCTCCAGCTTTTCCAGTTTCCTCCCGCACTCCAAAATTTTGTACCAACGGGTTTGTAGGTTAATTGGCTTCAGTCAAATTGTAAATTGTCCCTCGTGTGTAGGATAGTGTTAATGTGCGGGGATCACTGGTTAGTGCGGACTCAGTGGGCCGAAGGGCCTGTTTCCGCACTATCTCTAAACTAAACTAAACTATTGTTCCTTCACTTACGCATTAACTGACATATTTCTCTCAGTAAAGTATAATTGAGAGAGAAAAAAAACAGAGGACACGTTAAGCAGGACATGGGCCGTGACGACTGGGTGACCGGTTGTCGGCAGCTTGCCGTCGCCTAGGTGATAGGTTGTCGTAGACATTGTCGTAGGGGGGAGGCGTAGACATTGTCGTAGGGTTAAAAAGATCTACGTTTTTCGGCGATCTGCTACGACTTTGACAGTCGCCGGCAGTCGCCTTAAGAATCGCCCAAATGGGACAGACCTTTTACGCGCTTGGCTCCCTTTTCCCGCAAAATTTGCTAGCCAGCGGCATCTGGATTTATACCAGGGCACTAGACACACGCAACACCCTGCGGCTCGCACCACCAACACGCAAGGTCATTGTAGCCATCATAATTACAGGGATACTTTATTCCAAAGGTGGGCCATCCCATTACAGCCTCCTCTATGGTTCACCCTCAAAAATCATCAATAAACTCCAATACATCCAAAACTCCGCTGCCCGTCTACTCACCCACTCCCTGACCCGTGACCATATCACCCCTGTCCTTTACAAGCTCCACTGGCTCCCCATCCCCCAGAGAATCCAGTACAAAATCCTCCTCATGACCTACAAAGCCCTCCATAACCTGGCCCCATCCTACCTGACTGACCTCCTCCACAGACACATTCCCACCTGCACCCTCCGCTCTGCTGCTGCCAATCTCCTGTCCCCCCCCCCCCCCATCCGGACCAAACTCAGATCCTGGGGGGACAGGGCTTTCTCCATCGCTGCTCCCACCCTCTGGAACTCACTACCTCAAACCATCAGACACTCCTCCTCACTCACCACATTCAAAACATCACCTTAAGACTCACCTGTTCAACACTGCCTTCAACCACTGACCGTCACCTCTCTTTGTCCTTCCTTGTTTTGTTCGTTTATTTATTTATTTTAATGTTTTACTTACTCTGTAAAGGGTCTTTGAGTTTCCAGAAAAGCGCTATACAAATGAAATGTATTATTATTATTATTATTATTATTATTATTATTATTATTATTACATTTATGAACCAGGCTTGTTTCTAGCTGGACCTTGAAATATTTGCTGTGCCCTGTTGCAGAAGAGAGGTAGGTCACTGAAGCTCCTCCCTTCAGAGGGCAAACTGCAGACAGAGTGAACAGGCAACCACAGGAGCAGATTACACAACATAGACATCCATTTGGGGTCTCAACCCATTCCTTCTCTCCACAGATGCTGCCTGTCCCGCTGTGGTACTCCAGCATTTTGTGTCCAAATCTTCCATCTCCTGACATGTGATCGGACCAACACTCTCCAAACAAGTGGAGCCTAACCACTCACTCCTGAGATGCAGTGGCATAACCATTATCACCCACCCCAATGCCAACCTCCAGGGGACCACGAATGAATACACAGAAATTCTTTGCTTGCATACCCTAGGTGTACAAATAGTCGCCCAGAAAGGGCGCTTACAGAGTTAGAAAGTACTCCCGCACCAGCTCCCCCTTTGTTCTTCCCCCTCCCTTACGCCTGGACCCATTGTTCTTGCCCCTCCCCCACGACGGTCCCCCCACGCTGGGTCCCCCATTGTTCTTCCCACCCCACCCCACGACAGTCCCCCCATGCCGGGTCCTCCATTGTTCTTCCCCCCCCATGACATTCCCCCCACATTGGGTTCCCATTGCTCTTCCCCCCCCCACCACGACAGTCCCCCCATGCCGGGTCCCCATTATTCTTCCCCCTCCCTCACGGCTGTCCCCCCACATTGGGTCTCAATTGCTCTTTACACCCCACCCCCAAGACAATCCTCCCACGCCAGGTCCCCATTACTCTTCCCCCCCCCACCCCACCACGACAATCCTCCCACGCCAGGTCCCCATTGCTCTCCCCCCTCCCACCACGACAATCCCCCCATGCCGGGTCCCCATTGTTCTCCCCCCCCCCCGCGACAATCCCCCCACGCCGGGTCCCCATTGTTCTTCCCCCTCCCTCACGGCTGTCCCCCCACATTGGGTCCCCATTGCTCTTCCCCCCCCACCACGACAATCCCCCCACGCCAGGTCCCCATTGTTCTTCCCACCCCCCTTGACAATCCCCCCCACATTGGGACCCCACTGTTCTTCCCCCTCCCTCACGGTGGTCCCCCCCACGCTGGGTCCCCATTGCTCTTCCCACCCCACCTCACGTCGGTCCCCCACACTGGGTCCTGAACAGTTCCGTCCCTCGGCAGCGGCGTCCTCACTCCCACGCGGTCCGTCCTCGTCCGTCGGTCGGCGCCGTCATCGATCACCGCACCGACCTCTCCACTATCGCTGCCGGGCCCTCTCCGGGCGCCTCCGTGACGCCGAGGCAGGCCCCAGCCGTGGGCTCCACAGACCCAGGGGCCACAGAAGGCTGTGGAGGCCAAGTCCGTGGATATTTTTAAGGCAGAGATAGATAGAGTTTTATTAGTACGGGTGTCAGAGGCTATGGGGAGAAGGCATGAGAATGGAATGGAGGCAGCCATGATTGAATGGCGGAGTAGACTCGATGGGCCGAATGGCCTAATTCTACTCCTATCACTTATGACCTCATGAGCGAACAAAGGTGTAGGAGTACCTTCACTAGAATATCTGCCATGGTTCAAGCAGACAGCTTACTGCCATGATTTCGACAGTATGACAGATCAGCTTGTGGGGGAAAGAAGAGACTGTAATCATCCATTACAGTCCCAGCCCATCACGTAGATGAAGTGTGGGAGAGCTAGGCAGTCAAGAGGATGTGTTTATACATATTTTTAAAGAGATGGAGTGAACAGTGTGGACTCGGTGGGCCGAAGGGCTTGTTTCTACGCTGTACCACTAAACTAAACTAAACTAGACCAAACTAAACTAAACTAAACTAAACTAAACATAGAAACATAGAAAATAGGTGCAGGAATAGGCCATTCGGCCCTTCGAGCCTGCACTGACATTCAATATGATCATGGCTGATCATCCAACTCAGTAACCTGTACCTGCCTTCTCTCCATACCCCCTGATCCCTTTAGCCACAAGGGCCACATCTAACTCCCTCTTAAATATAGCCAATGAACTGGCCTCAACTACCTTCTGTGGCAGAGAATTCCACAGATTCACCACTCTCTGTGTGAAAAAAAGCTTTCTCATCTCGGTCCTAAAAGACTTCCCCCTTATCCTTCAACTGTGACCCCTTGTTCTGGAAACTAAACTAAACTGAACTAAACTAAACTAAACTAAACCAGCCAGATAAGTACTGTACCACAAAAGCAAACCATAGGCTCAGTATCCCCTGGCAAGTGAGTCACATCCAGACCCCCTCAAGGCACAAAGCAGCAGTCTCAGCCATCAAACTTGTACAATAGGTTTGGCGTTCTTGCAAGGTAAGGGAACGTTGTGGGAGAAGGGAAACCATCGAGGCCTTTCTGCTGGCGTGGACTTGGTGAAAGGACCCAGCAGGCCAGAGCAGAAGGCTGACAGCGAATAGAATGAAAGGTCACGGCTAATCTTCAACAGCAGTTTTTGCCATTGGGCTAACTTTCAATTGTAAGTTTAATTATTCTCCAATCTGCAAAAGTTTTAAACCTACTCAAGCTGTTAATTAAAAGAGAGCGCAGTGTAGCATGGGAAGACCTGGACTTATCAAGAGTCTGTTGATCTGCAACTGCATGTTAAAGGAAAATCCAGACTTGCTATTTAAGAGGCACATTGATCGATGCAGATGGGTGCTTGATTGTGAGCATGGTTGCAATGGCCGAAGGGTTTGTTTCGTTTAGTTTAGCTCAGAGACACAGCGCGGAAACGGGCTCTTCGGCCCAACGGGTCCGCACCGACCAGCGATCCCCGCTCATCAACACTGCCCTACACACACTGGGGACAATTTACATTTTATAGCAAGCCAATTAACCCACAAATCTGTACGTCCTTGGAGTGTGTGAGGAAACCGAAGATCCCGGAGAAAACCCACGCGGCCACAGGGAGAACGTACAAACTCCGTACAGACAGCATCGGTAATCGGGATCAAACCCGGGTCTCTGGCGCTGTCAGGCAGCAGCTCTACTGCTGCACCACCGTGCCCGCCCAATCCTGCTCTATGGTTCCATGAATCTACGAATGTAGTGATAAGTGTGGACAGTTGGAGACAACGTTTTGGGGAAATACAGTAGTGAATGTTCTTAGCAGCTGAGAGCGCGAGTCCTAAAGGTTGTGTTTCCTGCCTGTCGCCAGGGCTGGGGAAGGTCCAGATGTAGTGGCTCATACACAAGAACACAAGAGCACAAGAAAATAGGAGCAGGAGTAGGCCAACCGGCCCCACAAGCCCGCTCCGCCATTCAATTCGATCATGGCTGATCCTACCCCAACCCCCTTCCCACTATCGCCCATCTTCCCACCCAAAAGAACCATGTGATCTCCTGGGAGAGGCGAAAAACCGGATAAAAACCGGATAAAAACCAGATAAAAATCATGTGAAGAATCATCTAGAGACCGACGATACAGATGGAACAAAGAAGACTCTTTTTTTTTCTCTGAAAGGATGGAGACAGCTATGTTTCAAGTTAAAGAGCAGAGCAGCACGGCTAATCTTTAATAATCTTTTGTAGGAAAATAACTGCAGATGCTGGTTCAAATCGAAGGTAGACACAGAATGCTGGAGTAACTCAGCGGGTCAGGCAGCATCTCAGGAGAGAAGGAATGGGTGACGTTTCGGGTCGAGACCATTCTTCAGACTGATGTCAGGGGAGGGGGCGGGACAAAGATAGGATGTAGTTGGAGACAGGAAGACAGTGGGAGAACTGGGAAGGGGGAGGGAAAAGAGAGGGACAGAGGAGCTATCTGAAGTTAGAGAAGTCAAACATAGACATAGACATAGAAAATAGGTGCAGGAGTAGGCCATTCAGCCCTTCAATATGATCATGGCTGATCATCCAGCTCAGTATCCTGTACCTGCCTTCTCTCCATACCCCCTGATCCCTTTAGCCACAAGGGCCACATCTAACTCCCTCTTAAATATAGCCAATGAACTGGCCTCAACTACCTTCTGTGGCAGAGAATTCCACAGACTCACCACTCTCTGTGTGAAGAAATGTTTTCTCATCTCGGTCCGAAAAGACTTCCCCCTTATCCTTAAGCTGTGACCCCTGGTTCTGGACTTCCCCAACATCAGGAACAATCTTCCCGCATCTAGCCTCTCCAACCCCTTAAGAATTTTATATGTTTCAATAAGACCCCATGTTCATATCACTGGATTGTAAACTGCCCAAGCGAAATAATCTTTTGATTATTATCTGAGCCTCGTGCAAATGAGGATGTGGTTAACAAGATCAAAGAAGTGAATGACTAGCTCACGCGTTGTACGGAGCAACGAGGCACTGGGACCAGTCTTGGGTAAAGACAGAGCAGTTAATTTGGGATGGGATTTACTTGAATCAGGCTGGGATCCTGGTGCATGGACCAACAGCCGATCTAGCTCATGCTTTAGTAGGGAGTGAGATCAGAAAAGTTGCAGTGAGGGGAAATTTAGAAAGTTGCAGAGACTTTCATATCATCATCATATATATACAGCCGGAAACAGGCCTTTTCGGCCCTCCAAGTCCGTGCCGCCCAACGATCCCCGTACATTAACACTATCCTACACCCACTAGGGACAATTTTTACATTTACCCAGCCAATTAACCTACATACCCTGTACGTCTTTGGAGTGTGGGAGGAAACCGAAGATCTCGGAGGAAACCCACGCAGGTCACGGGGAGAACGTACAAACTCCTTACAGTGCAGCGCCCGTAGTCAGGATCGAACCTGAGACTCCGGCGCTGCATTCGTTGTAAAGCAGCAACTCTACCGCTGCGCCACCGTGCCGCCCCTTTAGATGATAGCTCAGGGTAGAAAAACGTGTAATAATAGTCAGGAAATGTCGAAACCCTCATCAGTCAGATCGCATCCCAAGACAGAGAAACAATTGATGTTTCATGTCTGAGAAGGAGTCGAAAAATTAATCGTTTCTCTTTCCTCAGATGCTGCCTGACCTGCTGAGTGTTTACAACATTAACTGTTTTTTTATTATAGATTTCCACCATCATCATTTTTTTGTTCAATTTTCAATCATTTACAGAATGCAAGAAAACACAGAAATTCTGTCAGAAATACCAGAAACATAGATAGAAACATAGAAACATAGAAAATAGGTGCAGGAGTAGGCCATTCAGCCCTACGAGCCAGCGCCGCCAGTCATTGTGATCATGGCTGATCATCCGCAATCAGTAACCTGTGCCTGCCTTCTCCCCATATCCCTTGATTCCGCTAGTCCCTAGAGCTCTATCTAACTGAATCTCTATCTAACTGAATCAGAGAATCTAAGGGTCTAGAGAACGATGAACCGGTAAGAAATAAGAAATATTTCTTACAGCTTTTTCCCACGAGTGGTAGTTCTACTCAATAACCAAAGTCTGTAGTCTCTTTTTTGCTCTGGTTTATTTTCACCCACATGTTTAGACCATAACGTTGTATCCTTATTGTTTTGATGTGGTTATGCTTTATTCTTAATTGTTAACTATATGTTTGTGTTGTCATTTGTGAGCGGAGCACCAAGGCACATTCCTTGTATATGCACATACTTGGCCAATAAACTTATTCATTCATTCATTCCTCTGCTGCAGAACCTGTGCTTGTTCTCACTCTATGGGAACTTGACACTGAAGTTTCTATTTCCACCTACCCTGCCAGAGACCACTAGTTCTGTTGCCTCAACATGGGTGCATGCTTCCACTTCTAAATTGTTCTGTTGTGAAAAAAGTATAAATTACTGTTAGATTGAGTAAGAAACTATATTGGAGCATCGAAGGTGGTACTTTATAACAGCGTCATTTGTTGGTGCATTATATGACTACATATCGTTTCACTCAGCAATAGATCTTAGGCTGGAAATCTAATTAACAAGCAGTGATCTGGAAAACAAGAAGATGTAACCTGGTGGCAGCAGTTAAATAAGTTGAAAGAAAAGAAATCTATACTTCACTGAGGTGTGAGTGCTGAATTTACAAAATTACTTTGTCTTTGTGGGGAAATTGGTTGCTGTGCCCATGCAGTTGGATGTGTTGGATGTGGAGAGGGTCCAGAGGAGTTTTACAATAATGATCCCAGGAATGACTAGGTTAATGTATGATGAGCGTTTGTCGGCACTGGGCCTGTACTCGTTGGAGTTTAGAAGAATGAGGGAGGACCTCATTGAAACGTACAGAACAGTGAAAGGGTTGGATAGAGTGGATGTGGAGAGGATGTTTCCACCAGTGGGACGAGAGGTCATAGCCTCAGAATTAAAGGACGTCCTTTTAGGAAGGAGACGAGGAGGAGTTTCTGTAGTTAGAGGGTGGTGAATCTGTGGGATTCTTTGCCACAGAAGTCTGTGGAGACCACGCCAATGGATATTTCTAGTGCAGAGACAGATGGATTCTTGATTAGTACGACTGTCAGAGGTTATGGGGAGAAGGCAGGAGAATGGGGTTAGGAGGGAGAGATAGACCAGCCGCGATTGAAAGGTGGAGTAGACTTGATGGGCCGAATGGCCTAATTCTTCTCCTATCACTTATGACCTCATAACCCTATGACAGATTCAGCCAACAATGAACCAGGAAACCGAGAGGGTTGCAGAAGTGGATTTCTAAGTGGCACACTGTCCAGTTGTGGAGTGAAATCTTAGGCATCTGCTCAAGGCAAAGAAAATAAAACAGATGCTGTTCATCTGAAATAGAAGCAGAAAATGTTTGAAATGTTTAGTAGGTCAGGCAGCAATTGTGGAAAGAGAAACATGGTTGATGCCTCGGATCAAAGGCATAGTTTGTCAACCTGCTCTTCTTTCCACAGATGCTGAGCATTTCCAGCATTTTCTGTTTTTATATCAGGCTAGACCAAGTGAAACGTTGGGCCCATTCCTCATTGGGTTTCCATTGTAACTTAGGAAAATCGAGTTTTTTCTTTAAAATAAATTGTTTAAAAAATTTTTTTTTTTAAATCTTAATGAAAATCGTGATTTTTCTTTAAAACTAGACCGTGAACCCATTGGGCCAAAACCTCTCCTGCATTGTTGCAGCACCCTCTCCTCACCCCACCTTCCCCCTTCCCTCCCTCCCCCCTCCCCCCTCCCCCCTCCCCCCTCCCCCCCCTCCCCCCTCCCCCCCCTCCCCCCTCCCCTCCCCCTCCCCCACTACCTCCTCCTCCCTTCCCCCTCCGCCATTTCCCCTCCCCTTCCTCTCATCCCTTCCCCTCCCCCCAACTCCATCCCCCTCAACCCCCCTTATCCACCCTCCTCCCCACTCCCTCCCTCCCTCCCTAGGAGATAAATTTAAACTTTAAAATGTCAATAACTTTAAATATATAACACCGTTTTCACTGAAACTTCTTCCATTAGCACCAAAGGGACGACGGTGAGCAAGGTGGGCCTAAAATAGTCGCACTATCGTGTACTGTTTTGGCTGTAGTTCAGGAACAAACAAACAAACAAACAAGAGTTTTGATAAATAGATGTCTACAATGGTTGGAAAATAGGTGAGATCAATGTTAAAATTCTGAACTGATCACATATGAGAAACAATTAAACTTCCTTCTTTTATGTGGCCCAGTCATTTATTTATCCCAGCCTTGTGCGTTCTCTGTTTATCTATTTTGCCAAAGATATGAGAATTGCATCCAGATCCTCAGTATTTAACTCTGGGCATTGATCTCCAGGGCCTTCCCCAAACATTACCTTTTGTCCTTATGACTGGAAGCCCCCCCATGGCCCTTTTTGATGGGATACGTCTCTTGATTTCTCCACCAAGTGGTCCATCGGAAACTGTAAGATCTTGTGTAGCATCAGTGCTCAAGGATTCACTGCCCTGACTGGCTTCTCGTTGGCGCAATGCACCTCCCCTTTAAGAGATTGAGGCCGGCCAACTTTGTGTAGGCCAGGCCAGGTTTATTTGACAAATTTTAATGAGCCTCCCCACTGAGCCTTGCAGAAAATGAGCAATGCAGTTGGCAGCAATGATCATAACGAGAGTAGGTAGCAGTATTCCTTTGGAGGTGACACAATGTTTTAAGGATCCAATGAAGGTGAGGACTGCAGACAATGGGACAGACATGATTCTTGGCCCTAGCTCCGCACTGCCTTAAAGCAATGGCTGTGGATAAGGTGGATGTAATTCAAGTCCCTGCTTTTATGTGCACCTGACATTTATTTATCCCAACCTCGTTTCATTCTCTGTTTATCTATTTTCACCGAAGATATGACAGAAGTGTTGCATAACGATTGTGTAGGGCCTTGGAACATGAGTAGGTATGTTAATAATACAACATGTACTTACATTGCTGATAAGGATGGCTTTTCCACTGGAATATTCCGTGAGTTGTTTTTTGTTTATTATCAGCAAGTGGAGGCTGTGTCATTCGAAAATGGAAGAATAAATGCAGGAGAGATACCAGTATCTCTGTACACAAGAGAAACACCGTGGATGCAGTGTATGGAACAGATTATGGAAGCTGCATTCTTTCTCAGCAATTTAAAGCCATATCTCCTCTTTGCTTTCAGCGTTCTGTGGGGACCACTCTCCCGTGACATCCGTTCATTCCCACAAACCCCCATTTCCTCTATCTTGGCAACTTCCCTGTAATGGCAGTTTCTATACAATAGACAATAGACAATAGGTGCAGGAGGAGACCATTCGGCCCTTCGAGCCAGCACCGCCATTCAATGTGATCATGGCTGATCGTTCTCAATCAGTACCCCGTTCCTGCCTTCTCCCCATACCCCCTGACTCCGCTATCCTTAAGAGCTCTATCCAGCTCTCTCTTGAATACATTCAGAG
Source organism: Rhinoraja longicauda (assembly GCF_053455715.1). Lineage (NCBI taxonomy): Eukaryota > Metazoa > Chordata > Chondrichthyes > Rajiformes > Arhynchobatidae > Rhinoraja > Rhinoraja longicauda. Next base: position 135,337,686 of record NC_135953.1, on the reverse strand, counting down.
AATTGGCCTCCACTGCCTTCCGAGGCAGAGAATTCCACAGGTTCACAACTCTCTGACTGAAAAAGTTTTTCCTCATCTCAGTTCTAAATGGCCTCCCCCTTATTCTTAAACTGTGGCCCCTGGCTCTGGACTGCCCCAACATTGGGAACATGTTTCCTGCCTCTAACGTGTCCAACCCCTTAATAATCTTATACGTTTCAATAAGATCTCCTTTCATCCTTCTAAATTCCAGTGTAAACAAGCCTGGTCGCTCCATACCTTCTCAAAGCCCAACTTCGATAGCCATTACCGCTCGGAGATGGAATGGAGGTATAGCTTACGAACACACTGCACTCTGAGATAACAAAAACGAATCTTCCAAACGCACTTTCTTGATTAATTGGTCTTTATTAAAATAGCACAAATCAAAAGAGTAATTCATAACTTTTCGTTCTTTTCAACTGTTTCTTCTTCAAACAATACAGTAAAAATCGTGTAGTCGTTACCGTGTGGTCCTTGTGCATGTAGCTGGCGTGAGTGTGGCAATGGTGAGTGTGGCAGACGTGAGTGTGGTAAAAAACTGTATACTCTCCATCCTCCGAGACTAAACTGACCCACAATCTCTGTCGCTACGCTAACCTCCTCCAATGTAGACACTCCCCATTACGTATCAAATCACACCCACAAGCGTGCGAAAAAGACAGACACTAGAAATATTAAACATGGCCACAATACAATGACAGTGACTAAATTAAGCATAAATGGCTCCTACATTCCCCATGAAATCGTAGGTGATGCCCCTCCCGCCCAGTTAACTTTCCCTGTCCCATGTCCAGGGAACCAAATATTCCTTCCGGATTCACCGTACTGCTTCCAGTTTGGTGCTCATAAAGTAACCTCCTTACATCGTGGAAACCAAAACGCAAATTGTTTGACACTGCGGGTGGCTGCAAGCCTCCAAGTTCTTGTCACCTTTTTCCGAAGAAGGGTCTCGACCCGAAACTTTGCCCAGTTGTACAGGGCCTTGGTGAGACCACACCTGGAGTATTGCGTACAGTTTTGGTCTCCTAATCTGAGGAAAGACATTCTTGCCATAGAGGGAGTACAGAGAAGGTTCACCAGATTGATTCCTGGGATGGCAGGACTTTCATATGAAGAAAGACTGGATAGACTCGGCTTGTACTCGCTGGAATTTAGAAGATTGAGAGGGGATCTTATAGAAACGTACAAAATTCTTAAGGGGTTGGACAGGCTAGATGCAGGAAGATTGTTCCCGATGTTGGGGAAGTCCAGAACAAGGGGTCACAGTTTAAGGATAAGGGGGAAGTCTTTTAGGACCGAGATGAGAAAATGTTTTTTCACACAGAGAGTGGTGAATCTGTGGAATTCTTTGCCACAGAAGGTAGTTGAGGCCAGTTCATTGGCTATATTTAAGAGGGAGTTAGTTGTGGCCCTTGTGGCTAAAGGAATCAGGGGGTATGGAGAGAATGCAGGTACGGGATACTGAGTTGGATGATCAGCCATGAAGGGCCTCGAAGGGCCGAATGGCCTACTCCTGCACCTACTTTCTATGTTTCTATACCTTCTCTCCAGAGGTGTTGCCCCGAACCCCTGAGTTACTCCAGCATTTTGTGCCCATCTTCGATTTAAACCAGCATCTGCAGTTCTTTCCTACACTTCTTGTCACCTGAATTTGTATCCAGTTCCCCTCTCTGACCTCTCCGTTTTCGGTTGGTTTCACTTGCACAAAAGCCCAGCGTTAAGTTCAAGGAAACGCACCTCATGTCTCCTGGCAAGCCTCAGAACTTTAACACTGAGTACAAAAATTTCAAGTAACCAACCTTGCTTGGCTGTCTGCATCGGAACTGGCCTGTGCTGATAGAAGGTCATCTATCTGCTGAGTTATTCTGCTTTTCTATCTCCGCATCTGCCTGACCTGCTGAAGATTTTCAGTATTCTCTATTTTTTAAAAAATAATCTTATAACAATACTGAACCGGGTCATTCAATCAGGCCATCAGTTCAATGGAAGCTCCCAGGGAAACATTCATAAGACCAGAAGGCAGACGAGCAGACTTAGACCCTTCGGCCTATCAGGTCTCCTCCGCCATTCAATCATGGCTGATCTATTTTTCCCTCTCAACCCCATTCTCCTGCCTTCTTCCCGTAACCTTACTAATCAAGAATCTATCAATCTGCTTTAAAAATACCCAATGACTTGGCCTCCACAGCCATCTGAGACCATAAATTCTACACTTTAACCACCCTCTGGCTAAAGGAATTCCTCCTTATCTCCAGTGCTTTTATTTTGAGGCTGTGCCCTCTGGTTCTAGATTGTCCTAATACTGAAAACATCCTTTCCATATCCACTCTATCTCGTCATTTCATTATCAATGAGATCCCCCCTCATCCTTCTAAACTCCAGTGTGTACAGGCCCAGAGCCTTCAAACCCATCGTCCCAGGGATCATTCTCACAAACCTCCTCTGGACCCTCTCCAAAGTCGACACATCCTTCCTCAGATATGGGGCCCAAAACTGCTCACAATAATCAAAATGTGGTCTCACCAGTGCCTGATAAAGCCTCAGCATTACATCCTTGGTTTTATATTCCAGTCCCTTTAAATGAATGCGAGCATTGCATTTGCCTTCCTTCCTCCCGACTCAAACTGCAAATGAACCTTTGGTCATTGCCACTCTCATTATTTCCCTGTACTTTTCATCTGCGCTTTGGCCATTCATCTAAACGAAGGAGCAATTTTGAATAGCCAATTAGCCTAACAGCGCATCTTTGGAATATGGGAAGAGGAGATTAGTTTAACCTGGCATCATGTTCGACACAGTGGGCCAAAGGGCCTGTTCCAGTGCTGTACAGCTCTTGGTTCTTCTATTTATCCTATGGGACGAAACCCATACTTGCGCAGAGAAAATGTGTTGAAAAGGTGTTTCTTCAGTACTGTGAAATGTGCTGTCGGGGGTAGTAGTGATGGCAGATACGATAGACTTTTAGAGAGGCACATAGGGAATAGAGGGATATAGATTATGTGCAGGCATATAAGAGTTAGCATCGTGTTTGGCACTATGGGCTGATGGGCATGTTCCTGTGCTCTATTGGTCTATGTTTATAGTGACTGACAAGGAGATGGGATTTTTGGTTTCTGGTGTTCTGGTTTCATGATAGTGATGGTGACAAAACAACTCTGGTCACAGAAGTCATTTCATGAAATTGACAGCCACCAGTTCTGCTACAAAATACCCTTCAAATCTCCCTCTTCCCAGTCCTCCCTCTATCTTCCTGTCTCCACCTATATCCTTCCTTTGTCCCGCCCCCCTGACATCAGTCTGAAGAAGGGTCTCGACCCGAAACGTATAAGATTATTAAGGGGTTGGACAACATTAGAGGCAGGAAACATGTTCCCAATGTTGGGGGAGTCCAGAACAAGGGGCCACAGTTTAAGAGTAAGGCCATTTAGAACTGAGATGAGGAAAAACTTTTTCAGTCAGAGTTGTGAATCTGTGGAATTCTGTGCCTCAGAAGGCAGTGGAGGCCAATTCTCTGAATGCATTCAAGAGAGAGCTAGATAGAGCTCTTAAGGATAGCGGAGTCAGGGGGGATGGGGAGAAGGCAGGAACGGGGTACTGATTGAGAATGATCAGCCATGATCACATTGAATGACGGTGCTGGCTCGAAGGGCCGAATGGCCTCCTCCTGCACCTATTGTCTATTATCTATTGTCTCGACCCGAAATGTCACCCATTCCTTCTCTCCTGAGATGCTGCCTGACCCGCTGAGTTACTCCAGCATTTTGTGAATAAATACCCTTCAAATCTTATAGTTTGTTAAATAAGGCTTAAATCACTTGATATTCTTCCCCTTAATTGCACCGCCTTGGCAAAGACACGTATATTTTTTCTAAGTCAGCTGCAAAGTTAACAGATGATGCAGCAATGATCACAGATTCTGGACTAATATAATATGGGAAATGCTGAATTATTTATAAATAATTATGAATTAATAATAATTTATCAGGAACATAATGCAAATTGCAAAGGAAAACTAGTACTTGTCTGAGGAAGAGTCACAAACCAAAATATCGCCTATCCATTTTCTCAAAAGATGCTGTCTGTCCCACTGAGTTACTCCAGCATTTTTTGTCTATCTATGGCGTAAACCATCATCTGCAGTTCATTTTTATCACAACTTGTAAGTCACATATCTCCTAATTATGACTGCTAAAGTTCACCAGGTAGTTAAGTCACACATGATTCATGCCGTTGTGGATTACATTCTGGATTAGTTTGTCATGGGTACAGAAATATTCTGAAGAAGGGTCTCGACCCGAAACGTCACCCATTCCTTCTCCCCAGAGATGCTGCCTGACCCGCTGAGTTACTCCAGCATTTTGTGCCAACCTTCAAAATATTTGTGCATATTCACACAGCCCTAACTTGCCAATAAACAGTTACAATCATCATTGGCTCAATATTGGCCAGCACAGTGGTGCAGCGGTAGAGTTGCTGTCTTACAGCGAATGCAGCGCCGGAGACTCAGGTTCGATCCTGACTACGGGCGCCGTCTGTACGGAGTTTGTACGTTCTCCCCGTGACCTGCGTGGGTTTTCTCCGAGATCTTCGGTTTCCTCCCTCACTCGAAAGACGTACAGGTACGTAGGTTAATTGGCTTGGTAAATGTAAAAATTGTCCATAGTGGGTATTGGATAGTGTTAATGTGCGGGGATCGCTGGGCGGCGCAGACCCGGTGGGCCGAAGGGCCTGTTTCTGCGCTGTATCTCTAAATCTAAATCTAAAAATTGCACACCTAATGATCACATCTCTGCAGTCATTGTGCCAGAGCTCTCATCTTTAAATGGCACTCCCAATGGCGTCAAAGCAGTTGCACTGTTCAAGTAACTAATATATAGGAGGCAAAGAGTCAAGAGAGTTTAATTGTCATATGTACAGAAATGGAACAATAAGGTTTGTACTTGCAGCAGCAAAGCCATTCTGTAAACACAGTACTTGATAGAAAACATAACGAAACAAACAAAAAAGTTCAATAAATTTAAAAAAAACCAATATCAGTGCAAAACAAAACCAAAAGCCAGAAGTGCCGAATGCAAGGGAGGGAGTTTAATGTAGTCTACAAATGTTGACCTGGTAGATAAGAAAACGTGGGGTTTCTCTGTCCCCTCCCCTTGGAACTGCAAGGCTCGGTGCTGGGACCGCAGCTATTTACAATATACATTAAAGACTTGGACAAAGGGATTAAATGTACCATTAGCAAATTTGTAGATGACACAAAGCTGGGTGGCAGTGTGAACTGTGAGGAAGATGCTATGAGATTGCAGGGTGACTTGGACGGGTTGTGTGAGTGGGCGGATGCATGGCAGATGCAGTTTAATGTGGATAAGTGTGAAGTTACCACTTTGGCGGCACGGTAGCGCAGCGGTAGAGTTGCTGCTTTACAGCGAATGCAGCGCCGGAGACTCAGGTTCGATCCTGACTACGGGTGCTGCACTGTAAGGAGTTTGTACGTTCTCCCCGTGACCTGCGTGGGTTTTCTCCGAGATCTTCGGTTTCTTCCCACACTCCAAAGACGTACAGGTATGTAGGTTAATTGGCTGGGTAAATGTAAAAATTGTCCCTAGTGGGTGTAGGATAGTGTTAGTGTACGGGGATCACTGGGCGGCACGGACTTGGTGGGCCGAAAAGGCCTGTTTCGGCTGTATATATATGATATGATATGATATGAATAGGAAGGCAGATTATTATCTGAATGGTGTCAAGTTAGGAAAAGGGGACGTACAACGAGATCTGGGTGGTCCTAGTGCATCAGTCTCTGAAAGGAAGCTTGCAGGTACAGCAGGCAGTGAAGAAAGCCAATGGAATGTTGGCCTTCATAACAAGAGGAGTTGAGTATAGGAGCAAAGAGGTCCTTCTGCAGTTGTACAGGGTCCTAGCGAGACCGCACCTGGAGTATTGTGTGCAGTTTTGGTCTCCAAATTTGAGGAAGGATATTCTTGCTATTGAGGGCGAGCAGTGTAGGTTTACTAGGTTAATTCCCGGAATGGCGGGACTGTCATATGTTGAAAGACTGGAGCGACTAGGCTTGTATACACTGGAATTCAGAAGGATGAGCGGGGATCTTATCGAAACATATAAGATTATTAAGGGGTTGGACACGTTAGAGGCAGGAAACATGTTCCCAATGTTGGGGGAGTCCAGAACCAGGGGCCATAGTTTAAGAATAAGTGGTAGGCTATTTAGAACGGAGATGAGGAAAAACTTTTTCAGTCAGAGAGTTGTAAATCTGTGGAATTCTCTGCCTCAGAAGGCAGTGGAGCCCAATTCTCTGAATGCATTCAAGAGGGAGCTAGATACTCTTAAGGATAGCGGAGCCAGGGGGTATGGGGAGAAGGCAGGAATAGGGTACTGATTGAGAATGATCAGCCATGATTGCATTGAATGGTGGTGCTGGCTCGAAGGGCCGAATGTCCTACTCCTGCACGTATTGTCTATTGTCTATTAAAAAAGAATGTCAGAAGGTCTTGCAGAGCAGAAATGAGAAGCTTCAATTCAAGGGGTTTGCAGAGATTACAACATAGAATGACCAGCATAAAGGAAACAGGCCATTGTTAGCTGTTTGTTGGGTGAAAACGAGAAGCTGGCGTGACTTGGGTGGGGGAGGGATGGAGAGAGAGGGAGTGCAGGGGTTACTTGAAGTTAGAGAATTCAATATTCATACCACTGGGATGTAAGGTGCCCAAGTGAAATGTGAGACGCCGTTCCTCCAATTTGCATTTAGAATTTGTAATTTGCATTTGCACTCCCTCTCTCTCCATCCCATAGAGTGAGCCAGTCAAAGGGCCTGTCCCACTTAGGCTTTTTTTTAGGCGTCTGGGCTGTCGCCTGTACGGTCGTGAGTCGTCTCCAAATAGTCGTAGCGTCTTTCCGGTCGCCGCTGGATTTTCAGAATGTTAAAAAAAAATTGGCAACAGTGGGTTTGACGCCAATGAGCGTAACTTGACGTATCCTGACGTAGGTGCTGTCGTAGGTTGTCGTCAGGTGATGTAGGTTGTCGCCGGTGTTGACCGGTGAATTCCGAGTGTGGACTTGATCTGATCACCCATCAGTGTAATGTGTCCATAAATGGTGTTAGGTTTTGTATGTTTTTGAATTTTAAAGTTTGAAGTTTGAAGTTTATTGAGATTTATTGAAGTTTATTACAATATTTCTGTATGCACCGTTGCGTGTTCTTATCAACCTTGTAAAAACAATTGTTTGTTTCAATATCAATAAAGGAAATTCTTGACATTTTGATGTAAAATTGATGTATGAAGTTATTGTATTTCAAAGTAGTTTCTCATGGCATCACTTTCAAAGAGTCATGATACAGAATGATTGGGAACCCTACCATACACCCCCTTTTATAGGGTACTAATTGTGAATGATCAGCCATGATCACATTGAATGGCGGCTGGCTCGAAGGGCCGAATGGCCTCCTCCTGCACCTATTGTCTATTGTCTATTGTCGATTGTGATTCACCCTTCCGTCCAGCTTCTAACAGAACCACACATTTCTGCACATATGTCATCCATCTTTATCTCTGAAGATAGATACAAAATGCTGGAGTAACTCGGCGGGACAGGCAGCATCTCTGGAGAGAAGGAATGTGTGACGTTTCGGATCGAGACCCTTCTTCAGACTGAGAGACGGGGGAGAGGGAGACACAGAGATATGGGGAGGGTGAAAACAACAGATCAATGGGGACAATGCTCAAGGAAATGAAGAATGCTCAAGGAAATGAAGAATGCTCAAGGAAATGAAACTGGGTGAAACGTGAATTGTCTTCAGTTGTCGTCAGTCTTCAGGGTCGTAGCTTGTCGCGGGTGGACGTAGGTTGACTTCGGTTGTCATAGGTTGTCACCTCTGTGGTGGTAGGTTGTCATATGTGTTGTAGGTTGTCGTAGGTGCGGTCGTAGGTGGACGTCCTACTCACGACAATTGGGTCGCCGGTTGTCGGTAGCTTGCCGCAGCTTGATGTCGACTAGGTGGTCGGTAGTTGTAGCTTGTCGTAGACATTGTCATGGGGGGGGGGTCCAGTCACCGGTTTTTCGGCGACCTGCTACGACTATGGCAGTCGCCGAAAAAATCGCCCAAGTGGGACAGACCCTTTACAATCCAAATGAGCTTTGCAAGATAGTTGGCGTCACTCTGTGCATGACCTACGTACTAAATGTCTACAAAATGACCATGGCCAGAAGAGCTGTTTTGAAGGTCACAAGTGATGTGTTTCCTGCGGAATGGCTACATTGTCATAACTTACTCATAAAAGCACATTGTTACGTGATCTCATTTCTAGCCCAAAAAAATAGCAAACCTTTTCGAAAATTTCACAAATACTGGATTAATTCGTAAAGTGAAGTCATTGTTTCGATACAGACATTGCAGCAGCTAATTTGCACTAGGTTTAATAAATGCCAATCATGGATTAAGTTTTTATTTGGCGCTGGTTAGTGGAGTTCCTTTTTGAATTCCATCATAGAGTCCTTATTACTGGCAATGCAACATCTGACCTTTGTTTGCTATCTTAATCAAAGTGCAGCAAGTTTGCTAATGTAACCTTCTGAATTCCATTAAGACGATCCTCGCACCAAGACGCCATATTTATGGTAAAAGTTAATCATTTAGCATATTATTCTATATTTAATTTGTAATTTGTAATGGAATGCTAAAGGCTCAGTGGCGAATAAGAAGAAACATATGGAATAATTAAGGATACTCAAGTTTTAATAATCTGAGAAACTTAATTCCTATCTAGGCTTTTCATTTATGCTGATCACAAGATGGGGCTGACATTGATATTCGCAGCAAGTATTTAATGCCGATATCTCAAAAATGATTTGTTAACCTTTGGCATCATCTCTCATCTCTCTATCAATGGAGACATTGAATGAAGTTCCCAACCTAAATTTTGATTACGAAGACTCGAGATTTAGGGATACTGCGCGGAAACAGGCCCTTCGGCCCACTGAGTCCATGCTGACCAGTGATCCCCGCACATTGACACTATCGGCCGCGGGGCCTTCCATCGCCCGGTACGGCCGCGGGACGTTTCAGCGCCCGGTGCGGCTCGGCCGCGGGGACTTCCATCCCCTTGCGGGGGCTGTGCGTGTCGGTCGCCTCGGTAGGGGTCGGGCTGTCTGTCCGTGGGCGTGGGGGAAGAGAGTGGAAGTTTTGTTGCCTCCATCACAGTGAGGGGGTGTTTGGAGTCACTGTGATGGATGTTTCTGTTGGGGTCGTGTGTCTTGTGTTCTTTTCTTTTTTGTTGTGTTCTGTGACTGCTGGAAATGTAATTTCGTTCGGTACCTCGGTACCGAATGACAATAAAGCTCTGTATTCTGCAAGCTTGGGACAATTTACGATTTTTTTTACCGAAGTCAATTAACCTACAAACCTGTACGTCTTTGAAGTGTGGGTGGAAACCGAAGATCTTGGAGAACACCCACGCGGGTCACGGGGAGAACATACAAACTCCGTACAGACAGCGCCCGTAGTCAGGATCGAACCCGGGTCTCTGGCGCTGTAAGGCAGCAACTCTACCGCTGCGCCACCGTGACGCCCTGCTGGAAGAACTCGCCGGGTCAAGCTGCATTTGTGTAAAGAAAGGAATGGTCCTGATGTCCTGATCAAGGGTGGCAACCTGAAACATCGACCATCCTCTTGTCTCCACAGAGAATACTTGACCCACTGAATTCCTCCAGCAGTTTGGCTTTTTTCTTCATGCTAGTTTTATTTTAAATGTATATGCAAAAGCAATTGAAATTGACCAGCCAGTTGAAATTTCAAAAGTTATTCAACAATCTCTAAATAATAAAATTTGTGCAGCACCTGCCAATGGTAGATCTCTCCTTCCATACTTGAAGTAGGCAATACCAGGTTGGGAATAAAAGACACAACACACTGGAGTAACTCAGCGGGTCAGCCAGCATCTGTGGTAGTCATGGGTGAGTTTTTCTTTGCAAACCAGCATCTGCAGTTCCTTGTGCCTAAATTAAGAAGATGAAGTAGGCTGAATGAAATTTCACCAATCAATACTACTTTCAATTGGCAAGACACTTGGTGGAAAGCCATTTATGTCAGTTCAAGTATCGGTAAATGCTGATTTCTTCAATCTCAATGATAGTCTCCCGAGCATACAGGTCAAGAACCAGCTCTGCAGTCTGCAGCAAGTCTCGATTACACTCTCCCATTGACCAAACTACTAATATATTTCTGACCTCCAGTTTGGTGGAGGTACAGGATTCAAAAGCAATGGAAATTATAGTGCAAAAGGTCACCCTACAGCTCAAAGAGCAACCAATCATCTCATGGAGGCTCAGGCCATTTGCGTCCTGATTCACTTGCATTTTTGGCTGTTCTGCACCTTCTCAAACTCCAATAGATTCAAAGACATTTTTTTTTTTTTAAATGGGCTCACCTATTTTCTTATTGCCGTTTGGAATTTTCGGCAAAATTCCCCTTGAAATGTGCAAAACCCTTTCAAAACATGCAAGACATTTCAATACAGATTGTGTTGAGTTTAACTCAAAATACTTTTGTATCAATTTTAAAAGGTTGCATTTGGGGAGTTCCATCTAAGTAGAGCTGCTCCTGCAACCCAAGATTCAATCCTAACTCCCTCGAAATGGGAAATTACACTGCAAGACGATACCCTGGGGGGCAATTTTATGACATTTTTTTTACATTTAGTAGCACAAAAATAGATCAGCTCCTGCTGGCAAATCAGAACAGGACCTGTTAAATAGCAATAGAGCTGGGCTTTGTCAAATATTGAAGATCTGGACTTATTGATAGTTTTGGAACAGATTTACTTGGGCAAATTGCTTTTTTGGATACCGGCAGAAGGTTCGATTTCAGCAGGGATTGCAGGGTTGTGAATTAGTAAGTAAAGAGAAAGATGATTACTTTTATCAAGGATATCTTTTTCTTTACTTTATTCCTTTTAATTATTACTAAGCCTTTGATTTTTTAAATTTAAAAAAAAATGTTTTAGTAATTTCCATTTCAATCGAGAATATATTCAATTACCCTCAGAATTTGGAGTTGACAAACTTGGTGACACAGCTTTACTTTTCTTGAATCACAGGCAATCAATCACAGTAGCAGGTAACTCAACATGCAGTCTCCATGTGTCCGTTAGGGATCTTCCTTCGCTCCACCTAACCCATGCCCGATACAACAATTGCAGGTGGGAACTAAAATTAATGTGGGGCATGACTGACTAACAAAATCTTACAACTACAACAGCAACAATAATAATAATAATAATAATAATAATAATAATAATAATCATAATCATCATCATCATAACAATAATAACAATAATAACAACAACAACAACAACAACAATAACAATAACAATAACAATAACAATAACAATAACAATAACAATAACAATAACAATAATAATAATAATAATAATAATAATAATAATATTAGAAAAACATTTTTTTTAAAGTAGTCATATAATGATAACTGTAGCAATAATATATTGACCTACACTGTCCGGACCTACAGCGGCCCCCGGACCTACACTGTCTGGACCTACAGCGGCCCCCGGGCCTACACTGTCCGGACCTACTCTGTCCGGACCTACACTGTCCAGACCTACAGCGGCCCCCGGGCCTACACTGTCCGGACCTACAACGGCCTCCGGACCTACACTGTCCGGACCTACTCTGTCCGGGCCTACACTCTCCGGGTCTACTACGGGACAAGGGCGGTCCCGTACGGGACAAACCAATTTAGCCCAAACTACGGGATGTCCCGGCTAATATGGGACAGTTGTCAACCCAAGCAAGGTGGGAGATGGGAACTGCACTGAGAGGCATCCATAGCATCAGCTGGTGTATGCTGCCGAACAGTCCTAGCAGGTACTTGGGGAGGGTGGGAACACAAAAGGGCAGGGACCCTGACAAAGCAATGAGAGGAGGGGCTGGGGTCAAAGCTGTGCCAACTTCAGCTGGCACAGAGGGACAAGTGAGGTTGGCGAAGTCCCTTTGTAGTCTTTGAGTCTATTGTGGTGAACCATCTATCTCCTTGAACATTCATTCCATGGAGCTGTGATCTCATAGGTCACACCAGGGTTGCCATCTCTCCTTATTCTCCTCAGGACCACAAATGGTCCTTCCCATGTGGACACATGCTGTTCATCTGCTGGGCAGGATCATCCAGGAGTACAAGGTTGCCCACTATGGGGATGTAACACCAATTATACACCACCTCCAACAAGGGCTAGAAACATAGAAACATGGAAAATAGGTGCAGGAGGAGGCCATTTGGCCCTTCGAGCCAGCACCGCCATTCATTTTGATCATGACTGATCACCCACAATCAGTAACCCGTGCCTGCCTTCTCCCCATATCCCTTGATTCCACTAGCCCCTAGAGCTCTATCTAACTCTCTTTTAAATTCATCCAGTGAATTGGCCTCCACTGCCTTCTGTGGCAGAGAATTCCACAAATTCACAACTCTTTGGGTGAAAATGTTTCTTCTCACCTGAGTCTTAAATGGCCTCCGCTTTATTCTTAGACTGTGGCCCCTGGTTCTGGCTCGATCGGCTGGATAGTGTCCCGATGCGATGCTAATGCATTACTCTGACTAATTGGTATGACCAGAGGCCACAGCCTCAGAATTAAAGGGCGTAAGTTTACAAAGGAGATACGAAGGGATTCCTTTAGATGGACACACAAAGCTGGAGCAACTCAGCGGGACAGGCAGCACCTCTGGATAGAAGGAATGGGTGACATTTCAGGTCGAGACCTTTCTTCAGACTACATTTTGTGTCTAGATTCGGTGTAAAGCATCTGCAGTTGCTTCCGACCAATTATTGTCACACTGGTGTTTCTGGTCAAGTTTGACTGTAACAGACGTTTGAGCTGTATCCCTGAATGCATGTGACAGACATGTGGTGAGATCATTTGTGTATGTGCTGGTGTAGCTGGTACAGAGGATGTCATAGCAGGCCCGCAGTTCAAAATGGCACCCATTGCTCTCTCCCATGAGCTAGGACGTTATATCAAGTCTAACTCAAACTGTTTGCCTTGGACGGTGCAGATTGACTCTGGAATGAAATGCTGTTGGACACAGCCCTCAAAAAGGCATTTAAGTACAGTTGTTGCACGCTGGTCCTTAAGTGGCTCAGTGGCAAGGTGGCACGGTAGCGCGGCAGTAGAGCTGCTGCCTTACAGCGCCAGGGACCCGGGTTCGATCCTGACGGCGGGTACTGTCTGTACGGAGTTTGTACGTTCTCCCCGTGACCTGGGTGGATTTTCTCCAAGATCTTCGGTTTCCTCCCACACTCCAAAGATGTAAAGGTTTGTAGGTTAATCGGCTTCGGCAAACAAAATTGTAAATTGTCCCTAGTTTGTTTAGGATAGTGTTAATGTGCGGGGATCGCTGGTCGGCATGGACTCCGTGGGCCGAAAGGCCTGTTTCCGCGCTGTATCTCCAAACTAAAGTAAACTAGAGAAACCATTCCGACGGAGGAGGGAAGCATAAAATAATTCATATATTTTTTGAATTATGTGAGTTTGCTTGAAGCATCCAACATCAGCAGTTCCTTGTGTTACCAAGTTTACTTGAAGGTTTTTTGGTGTTTACATGTGTATATAGGATTTTTTAACTTTTCATTCATCGGAAAAAAAATATTCATTTCTTCTGCATCTCATTTGTAAGCTTGCGAATGACAAACCCTGAGCATAGATTTGCAAGCTGTCTAGATATTTCAACGGATTAATGGGCGAGGCTTCAATTTGTTCACGGACACAGTGGCATTAGGTCGCGCACTGCAGGGTCACATCTTTACAGAGTGAGATCTTCCATGGCAGTAAGTTGACGTCGGATTGACTACAAAAGGTAAGGCCATTGTCACTTGGTGCGTTAATGAAGATCACAAGGTGAATTGCAACTGGCAGCAATTTCTAACTTTTCGTGGGCAGCCACGTTATTTTGTCAAATACAGCAGTCAATTTGCATGTTAGAAGGGCCCACACACTTCAATATGCTGTTGCAGATATATGTGGGAGGGATGATCGTCAAGAAGGATAGAAGAATGGAATTGATGCAAATATGTTCTGAAAGTTCTCAGAAAAAAACATTCCATCTCTCTACAGAGACACAAAATGCTGGAGTAACTCAGCAGCATCTCTGGAGAGAAGGAATGGGTGACGTTTCGTGTCGAGACCCTTCTTCAGATATCTGCAGTTCGGCTGAGTTATTCCCGCATTTTGTATCTGTCTTCAAACCAGCATCTGTAGTTCCTTCCTACCCTTCTCTCTATATGTCTCATTCACAAAATGCTGGAGTAATTTTGTGAATAAATACCTTTGATTTGTACCAGCATCTGCAGTTATCTTCTTATACTCTCTATATGTCTCGCTGTGCATCTCATCCAACGCTGTTCTCATTTTTGTCACCTTTTAGTTCACACCTTTGAATTGCAACAGCACAATGAATGTTTGATTTGTGTAGATACTCCACTTACTGCTTCCTTCCCCCTCTTGCTGCCATTGCTTAAGGTTGCAAACAAAATTCAATAATGTTCATATACATCTTGGTAAATTGGTTGAAGTTGAAATATAAATGTTATGACAATTAGTATTTTTCCTCATTTCTATCATCTTATATGAGAACGAAAATGAATGGCGGGACTATCATATGTTGAAAGACTGGAGCGACTAGGCTTGTATACACTGGAATTTAGAAGGATGAGAGGAGATCTTATCGAAACGTATAAGATTATTAAGGGGTTGGACACGTTAGAGGCAGGAAACATGTTCCCAATGTTGGGGGAGTCCAGAACAAGGGGCCACAGTTTAAGAATAAGAGGTAGGCCATTTAGAACTGAGATGAGGAAAAACTTTTTCAGTCAGAGAGTTGTGAAACTGTGGAATTCTCTGAAGGCAGTGCCTCAGAAGGCAGTGGAAGCCAATTCTCTGAATGCACTCAAGAGAGAGCTAGATAGAGCTCTTAAGGATAGCGGAGTCAGGGGGTATGGGGAGAAGGCAGGAACGGGGTACTAATTGAGAATGATCAGCCATGATCACATTGAATGGCGGTGCTAGTTCGAAGGGCCGAATGGCCTCCTCCTGCACCTATTGTCTAATGTCTATTGAAAAGGGTGGTGGGTGTATGGAACAAGCTGCCAGAGGAGGTGGTAGAGGCAGGGACTACCCCAACGTTTAAGAAACAATTAGGCAGGTACATGGATAGGACAAGTTTGGAGGGATATGGACCGAACGCAGGCAGGTGGGACTAGCGTAGGTGGGACATGTTGGCAAGTTGGGCTGAAGGGCCTGTTTCCACACTGTTTCACTCTATCACTCTTTGACTGTATTACTATTCTAGGCAGCACTTTCAAAGAGACATTGCTGACATGGTAGACCAAATGTGTTTCTCCTGTACTGATTGATTGTTTGATTATTTGAATTAAAAAGAGAGTTAGATAGAGCTCTCGGGGCTGGTGGAATCAGGGGATATGGGGAGAAGGCAGGCACAGGTTACTAATTGTGGATGATCAGCCATGATCACAATGAATGGCGGTGTTGGCTCGAAGGGCCAAATAGCCTCCTCCTGCACCTATTTTCTATGTTTCGATAATTCGATGGAATTATTCCATGATAATTCATAGATCCAAAATGTCTTGCCTCACTCCTTCCTTTCTCCACCAGCTTTCTCCCCTCGATGACATTAGAATGTAGATAAAGTAAGAAAATAACTGCAGATGCTGGTACAAATCGAAGGTATTCACAAAATGCTGGAGTAACTCAGCAGGTCAGTCAGTCTGAAGAAGGGTCTCGACCCGAAACGTCACGCATTCCTTCTCTCCTGAGATGCTGCCTGACCTGCTGAGTTACTCCAGCATTTTGTGAATAAATACCTTAGAATGTAGATAGATGGGTCCCCGTACATGGAGTATGTGAGGTTGCAGCCCCTGTTCCAATATCTAAAGGGGTTGCTCCTTGCTTTTTGGCTGCACTTTTCACCCTCCACCCTCATCTTTGGACACCCTGTGCGTAGGGGAGAGGGTAGGGCCGAAGATGTCCTTGTTGGGTTGCTCCTGGGCCTGGCCAAGCTGGCCATCCGCTTCTCACGGCACCAGGCGGAAGAGGGCTCTGCCCGAGCCGGCTGCCTACCCCTTTTCCGGGGTTACATCCGCGCCCGGGTGGTGTTGGAGAGGGACTACGCGCTGTCCTCACCGAAGCTCACATGCCGGTCTTACCATATCATATCATATCATATATATACAGCGCGGAAACAGGCCTTTTCGGCCCACCAAGTCCGCGCCACCCAGCGATCCCCGCACATTAACACTATCCTACACCCACTAGGGACAATTTTTTTACATTTACCCAGCCAATTAACCTACATACCTGTACGTCTTTGGAGTGTGGGAGGAAACCGAAGATCTCTGAGAAAACCCACGCAGGTCACGGGGAGAACGTACAAACTCCTTACAGTGCAGCACCCGTAGTCAGGATCGAACCCGAGTCTCCGGCGCTGCATTCGCTGTAAAGCAGCAACTCTACCGCTGCCCTACCGTGCCGCCCGTCTTGTTCCCTGGATGTTGGTGTTGTGTGAGCCATACCTGGACCTTCGGCCCAACTTGCCCACACCGACCAATACGGCCATCTACATCTGGAGTCATTGAGTCATACAGCATGGAAACAGGTCTTTCAGCCCAACCCACCCACACTGACCAACGTGCCCCATCTACACTAATCCCACCTGCCTGCATTTGCCCCATACCCCTCTAAACTTATCCTATCCTTGTACCTGCCCAAATGTTTTTTTAACATTGCGATACTATCTGCCTCAATTACCTCCTCTGGCACCTCATTTCATATACCTACCACCACTTGGATAAAAAAGATACCCCTCAGGTTCCTATTAAATCTTTTCCATCTCACCTTAAACCGAAGCTGTCTGGTTCTTGATTGCCCTACTCTGTGGATTTACCCTATCAATTCCTCTCATGGACATAAAACCTCTATAAGATCACCCCTCACCCCCCCTGCGATCCAAGGTATAAAGTCCTAGCCTGCTCAACCTCTCTCTGTAGATCAGGCCTGCGAGTTTTGGCAACCAAAATTTTCTGCACCCTTTCCTGCATGACAACATCTTTCGTATAACACCAATGCTCTAAATATGTCCTCGCCAATGTTTTGTACAACTGCAACATGACCTCCCAACTTCTACACTTAATACTCCGGTCGATGAAGGCCAATGTGTAGAAAGCCTTATGGGCATCCTATCTCCCCGTGACGCCCTTTCGAGGAACCACGCACCTGCACTCCTAGATCCCTCTGTTCTACAACACTCCCCAGAGCCCTGTCATTCACTGTGTGGGTTCTGACCAGGGTAGACTTCTTAAAAATGCAACACCTCACATTTCTCTGTGTCACATTCCACCAACCATTCCTCAGACTACCTGCCCAAACAGTCATTAACCTGCTGCAATTTTTGACACCCATCTTCACTAGCTACAAAACCACCCACTTTTTTGTCATCTGTAAACTTGCTAATCATGCCTCGTACATTCTCATCATTGATATAGATGGCAAGTATCAACATTGATATAGATGACAAATACCAATGGACCCAGCACACCACTAGTCAGAGGCCTCCGGTCAGAAAAACAACCTCCCACCATCACCACCATCCAACCTTCCTTCCATGAAGCCAATTTTCTATCCATTCGGCTATCTCTCTTTGAATCCCATGCGATCAGACCTTCCAGAGCAGCCTACCATGTGGAACCTTGTCAAATAGAAGAAGTCCATATATATATATATAACATCTACAGCTCTGCCCTCAACAACCTTTTTGGTAATATCTTAAAAAAACTCAATCAGATTTGTGAGACACGAACTCCTACGTAGAAAACCATGCTGACTATCGCTAATCAGCCCTTGTCCTTTTAGGTGCTCTTATCCCTCAGAATACTCTCTACTAACTTTCCAACCACAGATGTCAGAGGTACTGGCCTGTACAGGCATACCACCAATTTATGTCTAACCATCATAGCCAGAGCTGAAGGCTGCACGGTTAGAGCAACATGGGTTTTTCATAAGACCATGTGATAGGAGCAGAATTAGGCCATTCGGCCCTCAAGTCAACTCCGCCATTCAATCATGGCTGATCTATCTCTCCCTCCTAACCCCATTTTTCATGTGATTCATTCAGCACCTGCGAGCCAGGAAAAGAGCTTGATTCTGCCTCTTTGCCTTCTTTTGTGGCATCTCATAGACAATAGACAATAGGTGCAGGAGGAGGCCATTCGGCCCTTTGAGCCAGCACCACCATTCAATGTGATCATGGCTGATCATTCTCAATCAGTACCCTGTTCCTGCCTTCTCCCCATACCCCCTGACTCCACTATCCCTAAGAGCTCTATCTAGCTCTCTCTTGAATGCATTCAGAGAACTGGCCTCCACTGCCTTCTGAGGCAGAGAATTCCACATAGCTTCCTGGAGCATGCAGCCATTTTCTGACTTTTGGTTCCACAGTAGGGCAGCAAGGCGGAGATTGGGAAATAAACAAAGGGCAAGATGAAAGAGATGACCTTGTGTGAGGCTTGCACAAAAACTCTCCCACTTCCTCTGCCTAGTGCAGTGGATCATTGGTGAGTTTATTCCTTGCAAAAGCACTTTATAATCTAAAGACAGTCCGTGCCAGCATTTGAACGATAATATAAATTTTCTTTGCGCACTGAAGAAAGACTGATGTCAAGGGAAGCAGAGTTCCTGATCTTCTGCTGTAAGTTCTGTTTCTCGGTCAAGCCCCTGCAGAAATGTAGAGCATAAGTGCTCAGAGAAGGAAAACAATAGCTCGAACAAAGTTTGAGGTAGATTACAAACAACTTGAAGTGTTGAAAGAGATTGCAACTCTTTGTATTGTGCCAGGTCTGGGACAGAATGGAAGGTTTGAAGATTGAAAGATCAATTGAGACCAGGAGCAACATGTGGAAGGCTTAGAGAAGATGAAAACAATGCTTCGAAGTGTGGGCAATTTATCTTCCGCCGACACAATATCACAGGACATATAAGTCCACATCGAAGCTCGCATGATGGTCTCGTTCCCTGGATGTTGGTGTTGTGTGAGCCATACCTGGACCTTCGGCCCAACTTGCCCACACCGACCAATGTGCCCATTCACATCTAGAGTCCTTGAGTCGTAAAGCATGGAAACAGGCCTTTCAGTCCAACCCACCAACGCCATCCAATGTGCCCCACCTACACTAATCCCACCTGCCTGCATTTGCCCCATTTCCCTCTAACTTATCCTATCCTTGTGTCTGTCCAAATGTCGACCCAATCCTTGGTTCCAGCGCCTTTCTAAATTACCTGTTCTGCTGCACCAACAGAGGTCACAGCCTCCAAGATGAGTCCAACGGTACCAGAACGCTCCAACTAGGCAGCCGAGGAGACGAGCTATTGGCCTGCAAAGTCAGTCGCGGAGGTTGGCTACGGGAATGGTTCTGTCGCTTTAGCCTGAGTTCCAGAACTCCGGCCGCAAGGGGCAAATTCGACCCGCTGATCAGCGTGGAAGTCCCAATGAAGTCGAGATTGGCCGCCTCACCCGGTCGAGGCGCCACATTTTTGGGGGAACTTCCGGCGGGCGAGTTTCAAGTCCTCTCTCGAAAATTTGTCCAGATTAAAGGAACTGGCCCACGCCACCAGTTGCCAGAAAATCGGTGGTGAACATTTCGTTCTCTGGCTTTTCCCTTAAGCCATTCTTAAATAGAGGCACAGCATCTGCGATATCTTTTCCAGCTTCCCATAGTGCCCTCGGCCAAATCTGACCAGGACTGGGAGATATATTTACCTTTAGAAGGATGACAGGGGATCACCGGCAGTCTCTCTGTCTTTTTTTTGTTTTTTGTCTATTGTCATCGTTTAATGTACGTTTTGTTCTATTTTTAACTCTATGTATGTGGGGGGGTGGTGGGGGGGTTGGGGGAAACCTTTTTTTCTAATCTCTTCCTCAACGGAGATGCGACATTTACCGTGTCGTATCTCCGTTCGCGCTACGGCCTAACATCGTGGAGTCGGCGGCCTCCAGCTGGGATCGACCTTGAAGTCTCCGGTCGCAGGGCCTGGACTTACCATCTCGGAGGCTTCGGCCGTGGGCCCTGCAGACCGCAACATCGGGAGTTCGCAGGTCCCTGGCTGGCGACTGGTTTTTGGGAGCTCCAGCCGTAGCAGCTTCGACCGCCCCGAAGCGCGAGGTACGATCGACCCGCTCGCAGGCCCTTCTTCGCCCTGCGTGGCCCGGCCGCAGCACTTTCCATCGCCCGGTGGGGGCTCAGGACTTTCATCGGCCTGCTCGGCTCGGCCCTGGGACTTTCCATCGACCGGTGGGGGCTCAGGACCTTCATCGGCCTGCTCGGCTCGGCCCTGGAACTTTCCATCGCCCGGTGGGGGCTCAGGACTTTCATCGGCCTGCTCGGCTCGGCCCTGGGACTTTCCATCGCCCGGTGGGGGCTTCAAAAAGTTGGGAGCCTCGATCACCTCGTGGCACCACGGGAGAAGAATGAGGAGGAGATAAGACTTTGCCTTCCATCACAGTGAGGGTATGCCTAGAGCAATCACTGTGATGGCTGTTTGTGTAAAAATTGTATCTGTGTGTCCTGTGCTTTTTGTTGTCTACTGCCGGACCCTGACGTAAGAGAACGCTGGCGTTGTTTATTCGCCGCTTTTCCGTTAGGATAGTTTGTCTGTTTGTTTTTATGTTGATTGTTTTTGTAAAGCGCTTTGAGCACCCGATAAGGCGCTATATAAAATAAATGAATTATTATTATTAATTATATAAGATTATTAAGGGGTTGGACACGTTAGAGGCAGATAACATGTTCCCAATGTTGGGGAGTCCAGAACCAGGGGCCACAGTTTAAGAATAATGGGTAGGCCATTTGGATTTGAGATGAGGAAAAACCTTTTCAGTCAGAGTTGTAAATCTGTGGAATTCTCTGCCTCAGAAGGCAATGGAAGCCAATTCTCTGGATGCTTTCAAGAGAGAGCTCGCCCGCCCCGAATCGCGTGGCTTGGGTCGGCCCGCTGCGGACCTTTCACCGTCCGGCGCGGCCTGAAATAGGCCGTTGACCTTTCACCGCCCAGCGGCGGCTTCAATATCGGGAGCCCCGACCGCCCCGACGTGGCAAATCCAACAGCCTGACCGCGGGAGAAGACGGCAGGGAAGAGAAAAAGACATTTTTGGCCTTCCATCACAGTGAGGAGGGACTGGAGGAGACTCACTGTGATGGATGTTTCTTTTTGTTTGGTGTTAGTTGTGATTGTATGTGTTATTGCATTTTTATTGATTATTCTTATTGGTCTTATTGTTCAACTGCGGGTAATGTTTCATTTCACTACACATTTATGTGTATGTGACAAATAAACGACTATTGACTATTGAGATAGAGTTCTTAATGATAGCGGAGTCAGGGGGAAGGCAGCAACGGGGTACTGATTGCAAATGATCAGCCATGATCACATTGAATGGTGGTGGTGGTGATCATATTGAATCAAAGGGCCAAATGGCCTACTCCTGCACCTATTGTCCATTGTCTATTGTCTATTCATTGTGATGTCTTGAGAGGTCGGGAGCTTTTCTCTTGAAGGTTGGAAGGTGTGGGTGCCGGAAATGAAGACAAAAAAAGTTCTTGTTTTCAAACTTAAATTCCATATACAGGTAAACTTAATTGTTTGCAGACAGGGACACAAAACCAAAACAGGTAGTTAAATCAAAACTGTAGCTTGCTGCCTTCTTACAAAATATAACTCAAACGCTGCTTCTCTCCCTCTCCCTCTCCCTCTCCCTCTCCCTCTCCCTCTCCCTCTCCCTCTCCCTCTCCCTCTCCCTCTCCCCCTCTGCTCCAGTCGTTGTCTCTCCCTCTCTGCTCCAGTCGTTTTCTCTCCCTCTCTGCTCCAGTCGTTTTCTCTCCCTCTCTGCTCCAGTCGTTGTTTGTCTCTCTCTCTCTCTCTCTCCCTCTCTGCTCCAGTCGTTGTCTCTCTCTCCCTGTCTGCTCCCGTCGTTGTCTCTCTCTTTAAATACACTGCTTCCCTTCCCTTTTAACTCTCTCACTGAGGCAATCAGCTCATCTGGTTCAGCTGGGCAGCAATCAGTGTCAGCAGCAATCAGCAGCAATCAGTGTCAGCAGCAATCAGTGTCAGCAGCAATCAGCAGCAATCAGTGTCAACAGCAATCAGTGTCAGCAGGGCAGGCAGCCCTGCTGACTATGGGTTTTGTAGTCTTTTGCTGGCAGCCATGATGGTTTGTAGTCCTTGTTGCATCCACTGGGAGGAAATGTATCTCCCCTCTATGACTCTACCTCTCATGATATCACATCATCCAGGCATTAGGACCTTCAGCACCACCATGACCATAATGCTGATTGCCTTCAAGGCACTCTATTGACTGCCCCAAGCTCCCTGGTCCTCATGTCTTTCTCCAGTAAGAACAGAGGAGAAATACCCATTGAGGACGTGACATTGCCCATATCCTGTGGCTCCATACAGAATTGACCACTTTGATTCCTGAGAGCTCCATTCTCTTCCCGGATACCCTTTTCCCCTTAATATATTTATAAAATCTTTTTGGGGTTATCGGTAATATTTAAAGATTTATCCCCTTTTTGCCCTCTGGATTTCCTCCTATATTAGCATGTTCCTCGAACATTCTCAAAGAAAGTTGAAACAGGCGTTGCAAACATGAAGTTTGCAAACATTTCTGGATAAAAGGTGTCGAGTTTGAGACCAGTTGATGTTTGATTGATTGGTTGGACACGTTAGAGGCAGGAAACATGTTCCCAATGTTGGGGGAGTCCAGAACAAGGGGCCACAGTTTAAGAATAAGGGGTAGGCCATTTAGAACTGAGATGAGAGGAAAAACTTTTTCAGTCAGAGAGTTGTGAATCTGTGGAATTCTCTGCCTCAGAGGGCAGTGGAGGCCAATTCTCTGAATGCATTCAAGGGAGAGCTGGATAGAGCTCTTAAGGATAGCGGAGTCAGGGGGTATGGGGAGAAGGCAGGAACGGGGTACTGATTGAGAATGATCAGCCATGATCACATTGAATGGTGGTGCTGGCTCGGAGAACCGAATGGCCTCCTCCTGCACCTATTGTCTATTGTCTATTGTCTATTGTCTGACGCTCAGTTGGGGATTTGTGCATTTCACGGGCGGCAGGGGAATACCGACCTCATGCAGCAAGTCTCCATTATTTCCTGCTCTTTACTGCCCTTGAGGATCGACAGGTAGAAAGATCTCCTCTTTAAATCCCTTCCCCTTCGTAATTTAGCTCTGAACAGAGCATCAATTACTCTGTCCACGGTTCTGTTTTTTTAATGATGCTTTCCGCTATATTCATAAGCCCTGGCTATTTTTCACAGAAAATCTATTCCCCATTGATCAATACTTTACACCAAACTCAAAAGCTGATATTGACCATTTATTTTGTATCCAATAGGCGTGTGAGATGTGAAATATCCCTCGGTCATGTCCAATATTATCTTAGTTCCCATTTGCCCTCTCCATCAACATGTATAATGTATTGCAGCCTCAAATGCTCCTTCACCTATTGTGTCGGCAGAAGATAAATTGCCCACATTTCGAAGTATTGTTTTCATCTTCTCTAAGCCTTCCCGATGTTTCTCCCGGTCTTAATTGATCTTTCAATCTTTAAACCTTCCACTCAGTCCCAGTCCTGGCACAATACAAAGAGTTGCAATCTCTTTCAACACTTCAAGTTGTTTGTAGTCTGCCTCAAACTTTGTTCGAGCTATTGACTTCCTTCTCTGAGCACTTATGCTCTACATTTCTGCAGGGGCTTGACCGAGAAACAGAACTTAAAGCAGACGATCAGGAACTCTGCTTCCCTTGACATCAGTCTTTCTTCAGTGTTCAAAGAAAATTTATAATATCGTTCAAATGCTGGCACGGACCGTCTTTAGATTATAAAGTGTTTTTGCAATGAATAAACTCACCAATGATCCACTGCACTAGGCAGAGGAAGTGGGAGAGTTTTTGTGCAAACCTCACACAAGGGCATCTCTTTCATCTTGCCCTTTGTTTATTTCCCCATCTCCGCCTTGCTGCCCTACTGTGGAACCGAAAGTCAGAAAATGGCTGCATGCTCCAGGAAGCTATGTGGAATTCTCTGCCTCAGAAGGCAGTGGAGGCCAATTCTCTGAATGCATTCAAGAGAGAGCTAGATAGAGCTCTTAAGGATAGTGGAGTCAGGGGGTATGGGGAGAAGGCAGGAACGGGGTACTGATTGAGAATGATCAGCCATGATCACATTGAATGGCGGTGCTGGCTCGAAGGGCCGAATGGCCTCCTCCTGCACCTATTGTCTATTGTCTATTGTCTATGAGATGCCACGAAAGAAGGCAAAGAGGCAGAATCAAGCTCTTTTCCTGCAGAGAGGGACAACGACTGGAGCAGAGAGGGATGAATCACGTGAAAAATGGGGTTAGGAGGGAGAGATAGATCAGCCATGATTGAATGGCGGAATTGACTTGATGGGCCGAATGGCCTGATTCTGCTCCGATCACTTATGAAAAACCCATGTTGCTCTAACCTTGCAGCCTCCAGCTCTGGCTATGACGGCTCTTTCTGGTCCTAATTTAAACTATTTATCCTTGTCTTTAAATACAACCACAATTCAGTCCTTATCTACACAACGATCTCAAACCTTACAACACACCAGACCTTTTTACTTCAAATATTACATTTTTTCACCGACCTACTATTGTCTTTGACCCCGTTGGGCTCTCGTTTTGGAAATTAGGCTGCAAACCAGTCACTGAAAGGAAGCATGCAGGTACAGCAGGCAGTGAAGAAAGCCAATGGAATGTTGGCCTTCATAACAAGAGGAGTTGAGTATAGGAGCAAAGAGGTCCTTCTGCAGTTGTACAGGGCCCTAGTGAGACCGCACCTGGAGTACTGTGTGTAGTTTTGGTCTCCAAATTTGAGGAAGGATATTCTTGCTATTGAGGGCGTGCAGCGTAGGTTTACTATGTTAATTCCCGGAATGGCGGGACTGTCATATGTTGAAAGACTGGAGCGACTAGGCTTGTATAGACTGGAATTTAGAAGGATGAGAGGGGATCTTATCGAAAGGTATAAGATTATTAAGGGGTTGGACACGTTAGAGGCAGGAAACATGTTCCCAATGTTGGGGGAGTCCAGAACAAGGGGCCACAGTTTAAGAATAAGGGGTAGGCCATTTAGAACGGAGATGAGGAAAAACTTTTTCAGTCAGAGAGTTGTGAATCTGTGGAATTCTCTGCCTCAGAAGGCAGTGGAGGCCAATTCTCTGAATGCATTCAAGAGAGAGCTAGATAGAGCTCTTAAGGATAGCGGAGTCAGGGGGTATGGGGAGAAGGCAGGAACGGGGTACTGATTGAGAATGATCAGCCATGATCACATTGAATGGTGGTGCTGGCTTGAAGGGCCGAATGGCCTCCTCCTGCACCTATTGTCTATTGTCTATAAACTCACATTCTTTTCTCTTCCTCTTCTTTTGGACTCTTCTTAGAGTCTTGGGTAGAGCCGTTGTCGAGAGGATGTTTCCAGTAGTGGGAGAGTACAGGACCAGAGGTCACAGCCTCAGAACTAAAGGACGTTCCTTTAGGGAGGAGATGAGGAGGAATTTCTTTAGTCAGAGGGTGGTGAATCTGCGAAATTCTTTGCCACAGAATGCTGTGGAGGCCAAGTCAATGGATATTTTTAGGGCAGAGATAGATAGATTCTTGATTACTACGGCTGTCAGAGGTTAAAGGGTGAAGGCAGGAGAATGGGGTAAGCAGGGAGAGATAGATCGGCCATGGTAGAATAGCCATGGCAGAGTAGACTCGATGAGTCGAACCGCCTGATTCTGTTCCTATCACTTATGAACAAGATAAAGATAAAGAAGATTGCAGATGTTGGAATCTAGAACAAAAAACAGAAAGCTGGGCGAGCTTCGCAGATCAAGCAGCATCTGTGGAGGCAAAATGTGCAAGTTAGTTGAGACCCTGCTGTAGCATTGGGAGGAACAGGAGAGATTACCTGTGTGTGGCAGTACATAGTGGGGTGGAGTGGGATGGAGTCTCATGGGTAATGCGTGGTACCAGATGGGGAAAATCATAGAACCATAGAAAATAGGTGCAGGAGTAGGCCATTCGGCCCTTCGAGCCTGCACCGCCATTCAATATGATCA